>NC_141153.1:6875000-7185500 GCF_053477565.2 Lygodium microphyllum | reverse complement strand
CGTGCAAATGGGTTAGGGTGATAGGTCTAACCAGAGGCGAGACAAGCTCCCTAGGTATGTCCTGCCCCTTGATGTGCCCTGAACAATTGTGGGTGATGCTAAAGGGCTAGGGGACTAGGGACGGAGCCAGCCGACCAAGGTCACTAGGCGTGCCTAATTTGAGGACCCCTAGGTGATGTGCTGTGATCGTGGGTGCTTCGTATCTTTTCCTTCTTTTCTTTTCTTTTGTTCTTTTCCGTTTTCTTTTTCTTGTGCTTTTTTCTTTCTTTCTTTCTTTTTTCTCTCTTTTTTTTTTGTTGGACTTGCCTGCGTACAACCATTGCAATATGTTGAGGCTATCAGCCTTTCAATGGGTTGGGAAATGTCAAGCTTCGAAGGCTCAGGAAATGGATATTACAGTGATGATTGTGCCTTAGCCTCGTTGTTAGAGAAGCAGTCGTTGAGATGGGGAGATACACTTGAGATATTGCAACCCTCTTTGGAATGTGCGATGTTGGTACAATTGGGGTAACAGTTGTCATGAGTGCCCGGCGTAGAGTGTAACCCAGAAAGAGGAGATGGTTAAGATCATGCTTTGGGCCATGCGACGTGGGCACTCACACTGGTGATTTTTGCTTTCGGCAACGTGGCTTTGTCGCGGCTCTTTGTAGGGTCGGTGGTCTTGCGGTGACTTGGGCATTGAACACTTTCGCACAAAGGCCTACATCATCCTGCATCCACTTGTCACTTTATGAGAGTACATGCATGGCATATGCCGCAACTATAATAAACCAGTGCAATGCAAGGAGTCATCACTTATCTGAAGTCCATGGTGTTGACTTAGATACTCATCACCTGCGCTTGATTAGCTTTTTCGTTTGCTAAAGGCGTGAAATATATTAAACGCAGATATGAAAAGTTTGTACAATTGGGGAACATGTGAGCACTAAACCATTTAAAGACAAAAAGTCATGGCCAGATAGCATTTGATAAGCCTTTTATACAAGATGGGGCTACTCTATTTGTACGAGGCCGGGAGAGTCTGGGTGGTTGGGCAACTGAGGATGTGCTGGTGAGGGGCTCTTGTGAGGCTGGGCAGGGAAAATGTTGACTAGGACTCGGATGGTGTAGTCCCTGGCCGCAACTATTTCCAGAATGCTTTTATACAATGCGTCAAATTCCTGCTTGTCTCAAGCTGCCCTCTCCTCTTTTGAGCACCTGGTGCCCGAGTGTCTAGTGGGAGCCTGTACAACCGGTGTTGCCATGCCCCATGTGCTCCCTTGAGCTTCTATTCCCCTGGCCTGGGGATTTTTTGGCCTAGGTCCGAGGCGGTGTTGCTTGGGGCCTCGTTTCTTTGCATACCTTTTAAGGGTAGGTATGTAGTATTCCAGCAGAGGAGCTTGTGCTACATGCTCCCTTCAACAATGGATTGTGTCCTTCGACAATGGATAGCGTTCCAACAGAGGAGCTTGTGCTACATGCTCCCTTCGACAATGGATGGTGTCCTTGCAAGCCAGCTACACTGGGTGCTCCATGTTGGCTACCGTAGGGGGACCTGCAAAATGCGAACCAAGGATTAGGCCTTGAGGCAGGATAAAATTATTCGCATGGAAGGGATTATACAGTGGGTTATCAAGCGCATATAATGAGGAGGGGAGAGGTGAGGCATGCAGTGTTTGTTGTAGAGGGATGGCCCCCATGATGATGTTTGTTTTGCCTCTAGCCATTAGAAGATCTTGGCTTATGCTAAGTTGCGTGGACTGGTTGTCATGGAGTGGAGCAAGGCTCATCCTTGGAAGGATAGACTGAAAAAGGGGAAAGGTGTATAGAAAGGGATGGTGCCCCATCTACACCATCAAAGATGTTGGTCAGGGCTTCCTATGGTGATAATGAGGGTTGCATGCCCTCCTCCTAGAGGCGGGAATGGTCACATGACTTCTCAATGTGTGGTGAGAGGAGGACCTGAGGAGCTCAACCTGTCAAACCCAACTCTTCTCCCTGCGCTTGACTATCATTGCTTGTGTGTGTTGATCTTATCTATACAGGGTCACAAAAGTCATTGTTTATTTATATACATATTTACGAATCCATGTCACTTCACGAGGATAAAAACCAATTGTAGAACTCGAGAGCGTGGCATATGCATCCAGTACTCGTGGTAGCCTTCTTAATAACATCAAGTATTTTGCAACATCAAGTATCATGGTACCTTGTCCGAGTCTACTTGTAACATGTAGCTCCTCCTCAGTGAGAACCTTATCAGCCAAAGAGTTCTCTTGGCTAGTTCCAGCTAAGTCCGTACCCCGAATGGCAGTTAGCACTCGAAAGAAAGTTGGCGCCACATAGGTTGGGTCTCTTTGAGACTGCCATTTGGCCAATCGCTCTTCTGAGACTGTCATGATTTGGGCTCCTAGTTCAGCCAATTGTAACACAGTTTTTAAATCAAATTGACTTTGACCCTCCGATTGTCACTTTAGTTGCTCTATCTCTAAGAGATTTGGTTGGTAGAGCACATCATTGAATGTTATAGTTAAGCGTAGTTCGTCGGCTTTCTCGTCAGAGATGAGTCACATGCGTTCATGCAGGAGCCTGTCATAGTGCTCATTAAGATGTTCTTGCTCTTCCTAGGATAGGAAAAATGACAAGTATTCTCCAAGCTACTCCTTAGGGAATGTGCCCATGTCCGCAAGGACGTAGACTCGTGCGAACACCTTGAGCTTAGCATCTAACTTAGTTAAGAATTCTGCGACATTTCTATGTTCAACGAGGGCTTGCTCAGTTGCTATCTCATGCAAGGTTCTAGGAGTTTGCCTAAGCTTTAGCATAGCTGGGGGCTCATGCCTAAATGAGCAAGATTGGTCAACACTAGGATTTCTTATGCTCTCGAGGTTTCCATGTTTCTCCTAAGGCTTTGTTATTGCGTCATGGTTCTCCTTGGATGTGACCGGTATAAATTTGTCACCTTGTTGTGACAGCATTGTATCTACTCTTGATTGGTCAATGCGAGTTCTATTGTCGGTGGATTGAGTGTTGAAAGCAACCATTGATGGTAATGACTGCTTTGATTTTTTAGGGCACACAGATGTGTTTGAGGTTTCACCGCTATTAGGAGAGACATCAATGGGTTCATTGGTGGATGGTCTTGATGCTTTATTCCGTAGCTCTTGGGTGCTCTTGGTTTCAATCTTCTTGGAGTCTACAGCCACTTGCAACTGCCGTTGTTGTTTTCTTTCTTTTCTCTTCTTTTTCTTAGGCAATCAAGGTGTATCCCTTGAAGACTCGGGACCTTGAACTAGGTCAATTGTTGATGTGCTTGGCTGGGCCTTAGCATTCTCTTTCTCTAGTGTGTCCTCATGGGGCATACCCATGGCCTGCTAAATAGCCTCGCTAGGTTGTGAGGGTACAACTGCCTCTCTTTTTGGAGAATCTAGCTCTTCAGTCAATTTTCTTCTGTTTAACTCCTCCAGCTAAGGCTTTAAGCACTTTGGAAGTGCTGGAGTTGTCAAGGATCCTGGTTGCGGCACCTCCTCCACAGGTGAACTGCTAAGGACACGTTCCGCAAGGGGCGTTGTCATGGCTAGGGGTTGTGACTGCCGTGATCCCTGATTGAAAGTAGTAGTGGCTAGTCCAGTGGGCTGGCTACTCTTGGTGGATTGCGGTGTCAAGTCCCTAGGGCGATCGGAAGTGGTCGTGTCTTTTGTTGCCCTTTGAGCATTCACATGTATAGATCGAGCATGAGTTGATCTAGTCACATTAGTCTAACCATAGGCGAGGCGAGCTCCCTAGGTATGTCCTGCCCTTAATGTGCCCTGAACAATTGTGGGGGATGTACAAAGGGCTAGGGAATTAGGGACGGAGCCAGCCGACCAAGGTCACTAAAGGTACCTAATTTGAGGACCCATAGGTGCGGTGCTATGATCGTGTGTGCTTTTTTCTTTCTTTCTTTTTTTCTTTTTTTTTGGCCAAAAAAAATGAATACAATCAATGCCATACATTGAGGCTATTAGCCTTTCATTTGGATTGAGAAATGTTAGGATCCAAAGGTTATGAAGAATGGATATGAAGAATGATTGTGTCACCAGCCTTGATGCTAGAGGAACTGTTGTCGAGATGAAGAGATACACTAGAGATTTGCAAACCTCTTTGTAACATGTGAGACTTCAAACAATTGAGGTAGCACTTGGAGTGAGCTGTGCATGGACAAGGGCAGAGCATCTTGCGAATTGAATCCTGGATGATGAAGAGACATTCGCTCTTGTTGAGAGCATGGCTCCTGCCCGAACATAGAGTTTAGCCAAGAAGAAGGAGGTAATCGATGATTATGCTTTGGCCATGCTCAGTTGCAATATGTGCTTTCTGCAGAGGTGTCCTTGGGTTCTCATCCAATGGCGTTTCTGTCATGGCTTTTGTTTCTTGGTATTCTTGTCACTTCCTCCATAATGGTTCTTTGTGGGGTTGGTGGTCTTGTGGTGACTTGGATATTAAACGCTTCTAGACAGTGACCTATGTCATTCTGCATTCACTTGGAAAGGCATGAGAGTACATGCAAGTCACATGCTTCAACCATAATGAAAATGTCCAACTAAACAAGACATCCCCAACCTGAATCCCTTAGTTTTGACTTGATGCGTATCACCTGCACTTGGTCATCATTGCTCATGGGATGTGTTGGCCTTTGCTTCTTTTGGTATTATTTACACAGTCACAAAACACGTTGTTTATTTATGTACATGTTCATGAAACCATGTCACTCCGTGAGGATAAAAACCAATTGTAGAACTTAGGATTGTACTCGAGTGTGGCACACATATCTAGCTTCTATGGTAGCCTACTCAGCAATAATAAATATTTGGCAACATCGAGTAGCATGGTTCCTTGTCTGAGTCTATTGGAAACATGTAGCTCCTCCTCAATGAGAACTTTATCAATCAAAGGGCTCTTTAGGCTAGTTCCAACTAGGTCCATACCTCGAACTGTAGCTAGAACTCGAAATGAAGTTGGTGCCACATAGGTCGCGTCTCTTTGGGACCGCCATTTGGCCAGTTGCTCCTCTGAGACTATCATGATTTGGGCTCCAAGTTCGGCCATTGTAGCGTGGTTTTCAAACCAACGTCTTTCAAATTGGCTTCTACCCTCTGATTGTCGCTTTAGTTGCTCTATCTTTAAGAGATTTGGCTGGCAGAGCATTTCGTTAAATGTCACGGTTAAGCGTAGCCTCCTCGTCAGAGATGAGTCACATGCGTTCATGTAAGATCTTGTCATAATGTCTGTCAAGATATTCTTGCTCTTCCCACGATAGCGGATAAGGCAAATATTCCTCAAGCTGCTCCCTAGGGAATGTACCCATGTCTGCATGAACATAGACACATGTGAATAATTTCAATTTAGTGTCCCACTCGGTCAAGAACTCTCTGACATTTCTATGTTCTATGAGGGCTTGCTTGGTTGCTATCTCATGCAAAGTTCTAAGGGTTTTCTTAGGCTTTAGCATAGCTGGGGGCTCAGGCCTAGATGAGCAAGATTGATCAATGCCAGGATTGCTTATGCCTTCAAGGTTTTCATGTTTCTCCTGAGGCTTTATGGTAGTTGTGTCATGGTTCTCCTCGGATATGACCGGCGTGGTCTTAGCATCCTGTTGTGACAGTGTTGTATCCACTCTTGATTGGTCGATGCGAGTTCTATTGTCGGTGGATTGAGTGTTGAAAGCAACTATTGATGGCAATGGCTGCTTTGATTTTTCAGAGCACATGGATGTGTCTGAGGTTTCACCGCTATTAGGAGAGGCATCAATGGGTTCAGTGGTGGATGGATTCGATGCTTTATTCATTAGCTCTCCAGTGCTCTTCGTCTCAATGTTCTTGGGGTCCACAACCACCTGCAACTGTTGTTGTTTTCGTTGTTTTCTCCTCTTTTTCTTGGTCAGTGAAGGTGCATCTCTCAACGACTCAGGACCCTGGTCCCGGTCAATCGTTGATGTGCTTGGTTGGGCCTCAGTATTCTCTTTCCTTATGGGACATAGCCGTGGCCTACTGAATAGCCTCGCTAGGTTGTGAGGATACAACTGCCTCCCTTTTTGGAGGGTCTAGTTCTTCCCTTCTGTTTAACTCCTCTAGCCTAGGCTTTAGGCGCTTTGGAAGCGTTGGAGTTGTCAATGAAGTTAGTTGCGACACCTCCTCCACAGGTAAACTGCTAAGGACACGTTCTGCAAGGGGCATTGTCACGGCCAAGGGCTATGACTATTGTGATCCCTAATTGGAAGTAGCAGTAGCGAGTTTAGTGGGCTGGCTACCCTTGGTGGATTGCGATGTCAAGTCCCTGGGGTGATTGGAAGTGGTCGTGTCTTTTGTTGCCCTTTGAGCACTCATCTGTGTAGATCGAGCATGAGTTAATCTAGTCACATTAGGTTGCTCATGCATATCCTTGGGTTGAGAGCTACAGATGGCGTCATGTCCCTCCTCTTGGAAATTTGGAAGCTTAGATGGAGATAGAGATTGGAATTGAGCAGTTGCCCTTGACAACTACTGTAGTGCTTCCTGTGTCTGTTTGGGAAAAGAGGGCATAGGAGATCTAGGACTCATAGGTGGGCGTGGCACTAGCTGAATGATTTGCTCAAGGCTATTAGACGATTGTGCCATTTGCTTTGTTGAGCGAGCAGCCTTGCCATGAGCAATGTTGTGCCTATGATGCTTGTTCTCCCCTTGGGAAATCAAAGGCTCTTTGGGCACTAATGATTTTTGTACATGCTCAATGGCTACATATGACATCTGTCTATTTAGCATGCCAGGCTGAGGCTCTTTCTTTCGAACAATCACGTATGGTTTGTTGCCTCGAGACCTAGAGTTTCTCTTAGATTTTCTCCTGTACTTCATTACTTTTGATGCACTCTAGCCTTCAGCTCATGGAGGCGGTTTAGCAGGGGATTTTGGTACCCAAATCCATCAGTTACCTGCGTAGTACCCTTGAACACGTAGCAACACTTTGGATATCCATCGCGGTGTTGTGTTGACCTTCCGTCTCGATGCATGCGTCTATAAGACTTGGGCTTCTTTTGGGGTCTTCTACGATATTTGTAAGTCCAAAGCCCGTCCTTGGCATTGTCTCTTGACCTTCTTGTTTCAAGCATGGCCTCACTCACTGGTTCTCGTTGTTCGACCTATGCTTGTATGAACTCTTCCAACAAGTCCTTGCTCTCGTCAGCAAGCTTGACTGTTATGTCAGCACCTTGCTTGCCTTTCCCTCGAGGTTTGATGAGGTCACCCTTGCTAAAGGTTGTGACTATCCTCACACCCGGTAGTGCCAGGTGTATCCTTTGTGCTACATAGTCGGCCTCACATTTGGTCGCCCTTTTGAAGGGTCTTCCTAGGAGGGTTTCTTTCCCATAGCTAGCACTATTTGGAGGAACATGAAATAGGATAGGCAAGCTTTCCGTTTCAATTGTCACAAGGATTTTGCACTTCCCTATGAGTGCTTGTGGGTGTCCCCCATAAGGGCTAAGAGTTGCACTAGTCGGTGTGAGCTCTGGTTGGCCTAGTAGGGTCCATGATTCATAGGTCAAGATGTTAAAATCTGCTCCTTCATCAATCAGAGCGTCGATAGTATGCTCTCTTTTCGCGGTGAGTTTGACCCTCAGATAAGCAGGTGGTACTATGTCTTCATCTTCTGGGTCTTGGCTTGTAAATTTAAGCCTTCTAACAGATGCCTTTGAGTCCCTAACTGCACAGTCAGACGTGGATTCTCTACTGAGGTCTTGGGTCATTTATGCAGCATTGCTCAAGGTACATCTATCGTCAGGATTGTCATGTCTAGTCATCCTCGCATTGATAGCTTGATGATGTTGCATTCTGCTTCAACTAGACACAGTTTGAACACAATGTACATGTGTTCTTGTGGTGTGGCCTTTTTGCCCTGGATGGCTAGATTGGCCTGTTGAGGTTCTAGGGTCTCTATTTCTCTTTGTTTAGGTATGGGCTTTTGGTTGCTCTTTTACAAGTGAGGATCCATGCTCGTGTAGATCCATTACTACACTAGGGTCTAATTTGGAGGACCTATCACGACGTGCGTTTTCCCTCCAACCTACTTGGGGGAGGTGCGAAGGGGGCAAAGCCCCCTCTGCGGGGGTTCGGGGGGCAGTCCCCCCCCTCGGCCCGCAGGGTCGTTACGGTAAACACCATGTGCAATTTGGAGGACCATTTATAGCCAAATTTTGAACTACTTGCTTTAAGTTTCAGCCCAATGAGACGGATTTGTGATGTGCCTTTAGCTCTACGTAGCCTTTGGGGTCAATTTTGGGGTTTAGATGCGTCAAAATTTGTGTTCTAGATACCTGTCTGATTCTGACAGTTTTTTGTCCGATTCTCAGATGTTTGATTTTCAAGAGTCTGATTATCAAAATCGAACGTCCGATTTTGGATTGGTCCGATCGGCCCAGTGGTCCGATTTTGGTCACATCCGATTCTGGGAATCGGATTGAAAAAGTGGTCCGATTTTCGAAGTGGTCCCATTTTCGGAGTGGTCTAATTCCGGGACTGGTCCAATTTTGGACTGGTCCGATTCTGGGTGGTCCGATTCTAGGCTGGTCTGATTCTGGGTGGGTTCGATTCTAGGTTGTCCGATTATGGACTGGTCTGTGGACTAGTCCGATTATGGTCTGGACTAGTCCGATTCTGAACTGGTCCGATTCTGAACTAGTCTGATTCTGAACTGGTCCGATTCTGAACTAGTCCGATTATGGACTGGTCCGATTCTGGGAATTGGATCGGGAGGGTGGTTCGATTTTCGGAGTGGTCCGATTCTGGGACTCGGATGGCCTGGTCCGACAGCGCAGACGGCGGCCCGCGAGTTGTGCGCGATGCCTCTAGGTCAACGTCTACTCCACTGAATCATCCAGCGCCTTCCAAATAGGTACAAAACACTACAAGGAAATGCCAGACATGCCTGGAATAACAATGGTGCTCGAATCAAACGGCACTCCAAGGATTTGTGCCCCTATTTCCCTGTTTTAGCCTGTTATACAGCAACAGAAAACCCTACTGTTTGCTTCTTTTTCTTTGTTTTTTCCTATCCTAAATGCATACAAATCACAAAGCAATCACCTACACTACTCCAACATGCTTTTCCAAATCCAAAAAACCAAAAACCTACTTGCTAAGGAGATCGGATACCTCTTCAAACTCCCTCGCTTCCTACCTATCTACCTCAAGCACCGGTTCGGGGAAAACCCTACTCCAATGCTCGAAGCGTACAAGCACTCAAGGCTTGAATCCGTTGGTCCCGGCAGCGGAACCAAAATGTAGGAGCTTTCGCTCAACCGTCAAGACCCATGGACCGCTTATTATTTCAAGCGTTCCAAGCCGAGCACTAATGGCTACCTCTCACATAGCCGACGCGCCATCCATATCTACGGGTGTAGTGAGCTTACCTCCATGCCATTCAAGTTACCTCCTCTCCTGCGCACTCTGGTAGCTCCACGATCCAAATGCAAGCTTCAAGCAAGCTCCACGCTCCAAGCTCCATCACCGCGAGCAAGAGAAGAGAAGAGAAGAGAAGAGAAGAAGAGAGGAGAAGATGGAGAGCTTCTCCACCCCACGGTCCCTCACCCTCACACACTCACTCCCTCACACTCTCACACTCTCTCTCTCAAGCACAAGCTCAAGCAAGCAAGAGCAAGAAGAAGAAGAGGAGGAGGAGAGCTATTTTTGGCCACACACAAGAATGAGCTTTTCATTTACTTTTCAACTTTATATACAAAACCCTAAATCCCTTTTTGGGCGGTCATCCCCTTTTTCCCTTTTTTACATGGCCGGCCATAGCCTAGGCCCTTTTTCCCATTGTCCTTCTATCTTCCTAGCTTCCTTTCCACCGCCCGTCTACATTTACAAATTGCACGGGTGAGAGCCCGGCACTCCTTGAATTAAACCATGATGCGCTTGCACTCTTTTACAAAAGTTTTGACTTGCGCTTTTCCTTGTGCGCCTTTGTGCGCCTTTGTCTTCCGTTTCTCTTTGCCTTGGCCTTTGTCTTTGTCTTCTGTTTTAGCTTTCCGAATTTTCCACCGTCTGGCACTCTTTTACAAGATTTCAGGGTGTGCCTTTGTATTTTAAAATGCACATTTCCCCTTTTGCATTTGCCTTGGACTTTTTAAGGTTGCCCTTGCGCTTTTGGCATTTTCTCCTTTTCTTTCTTCAGTCGAGCTACCTTTTTTCCGCCTTTGCCCTACGTCTTTTTTATTTCCTTTTGCTTTCTTCGTGTTGGGGTTAACACCTATCCTAGCCCTAAGAGTCGCCACACGAAAAGGAGTCATGGATACCGGGGAGGAAGTATATGTGATGAGCCACACTAGGCTCCAAGCTTGGGGAAACCCGCCCATCGAAACCGCTAGGGTCAATGGCACTCTAGCTAATGAAATGAAAGTAAGGCCAATTGGAGTCCCAAAAAAGGGGCCACTGAAGATTGCGAGTGTCCAGTTCTATGTAAACTTCATTGTCACGAAGGGAGTGGACTACAACATTCTGCTAGGACGACCCTAGATGAGGAGCGCTCGAGTCATGGAAGACTGGGGCAATGGTCTAATGTTCCTAGAGAACCGAACGGAAGCAGTAAAGGTTGACATGGACACTTGGGAGACAACCCCTATCGACCTAGGTGTCATCCATGCCTTGCTCTTAGGGGTGACATACCAATAAGGGAGTCTCACAGACGCCTGACCAAATGCATTCCTTGCCCTAACAATGTGCGAGATCAGATGCACGCACTAGCAACCACCGATCTTCCATTCTTTGATGAAGAAGAGACATATAAATAGGCTGCAAAAACCACAAGTGTCTCAAGGAGGGAGCCTGTAGTGACCCTTTGTTCGATGGTCAGGAGCTCAAGCAACTGACCTAGACCTATCCCTTTCCATGTTCCTAGCAACAAGCTAGAACTACACGAGACCCTCAAGTATCTGGCGGGCAAGTTGATTGGCAATCCCATCGCTAATCTCAAGCCCCTCAGAAACCTCCTAAACGCTCCTAAGTGGAGATGGACTAAGGTGCATAACCTGAACCTCATGTACAATTGGGCCTTAGTTACCGACGAAGGACATGCCTGAGACAAGAGTCTAGGGGATAACGAGCAAAAAGGAGAAGCCAACTCTGATGATGAGTACAAGGATTGCTACTTCAGTAGTGAGGAGACCAGGGAGGGGGTAGACACCGTAGAATCCGATGCTGAAGGTGAGGGCATATGCTTCTTTAATGGCAGTCACGTGAAGAAGTACTATCCTCCCACACACCCATGGCATAAGCCCTCTATGCTAGAAGCCCCTATCAATGTCCGAGTAGCCACCATCACCAAACTAGAGGACGAGGATGAAGAGATGGTAGCACTAGCATACCTATGCATCACGGCCACACTGCTCCAGCACACGCATGTTTTTGATTTCTTGATTGACGAGAGAGCTAACTTCAATGTCTTGACCTACACTCATTGGACCCTCATTAGTCATCCATAGTTACAACCAACCATCGCTAAACTAAGCCCATTCAGGGGCAAGTCATATGCACTCCTAGGGAAGTGTAAGATTGCAGTCTTTATCAAGACTAAGAGCCTACCAGTCATCTTCTACGTATTGCCAAATACGAAGGATGTAGATCAAGAAACACTATTAGGATGCACTTTCAAGAAGCAAGCATACTGCAACGTGGACTATGATCTGCCCAAATTCACCTTTCTATTGGCAACGTTCAAATCATGACAGCTTCCAGCAATGGCAGCAAGGCCCCACCAAAGCCTGCTATGGTGCGAATATAGCCACCTAGGACCAATCCTAAGGGGGGATCATGAGTTATCACAACCCACCCATACCACAAAACCACCATCAGCAACTAAGGCCATTCCCAAGGCTATAGAGCCCACACTTAAATGGGTGCCAAGGCACTAAAAACGGCCTATGCACAGCAAGCAAACATGGCCCTGTAGGACCAACAACTACCATTTGAAACCTAAGAAACTGAGCCGATGCTACCAACATAGATTCACAATCAAGCCGCCGTGGATTCCCAAAGATCTGTTGTTGCGAGCCCAAGGATACTACCAAGACAACGCTTGGATATAGGTACCCAAGACGAGAGGTCCTAGAAGCATAGCCCAACCACGACCATCGACGACCGCCACCCCGTCTCCAAGAAGCCCCACCCTTGCTAAGGCAAGGAACACCCAAGAAACCCAAGTTGCAAAGCCCACATGTAGCCTGCAAAAGTACATGGAAAAGGTTGGGGAGGTGGTCAATTATGAAAAATGCATAGAATTTCTGAGGAGCTTCAATGCCAAAAGGAACTGCGGCATGGTGACAATCGAAGAAGGGAAGGAAGCCCACCAAGTAGAGGTGGGATTGAGCCCTGAGGTGGTGGAGAAAGCCCTAGGCTTAACTAACAGGACTGATTGACTCCCAAAACGGGACGTGTACAGCATCCTAGGGATGAACAAGGCTGTCGTAGGGGTAAATCTAGCGGATATTCCAAATCTTGAGATCAAGCTGCAGGCAAAGATGGTCCATACTCTCTTCTCCAGACAAAGGTACAATGCTCTTATGAACATGCTCTCTATATCCCATATGTATATTCTATATCGTATATTTATATATGTTCTCTCAATCTCATAAAACTATATTCTATATGTATGTTATATATATAATATATATATATATAATCCCTAGTCTCTCTTTAATTGTTAAATGCTAAATTAAATGTATCTAGATCTTTCTATTTTATGATAATGATAATTGAATCCAACTTTAAATTACCAAAAAACTTAATGTTCATCTTTTTTTCCTCCTTTGTTTTGTTTTTCTCATCTCTTTCTTCTTTGTGGTGGTCTCTCTCTCTCTCTCTCTCTCTCTCTCTCTCTCTCTCTCTCTCTCTCTCTCTCTCTCTCTCTCTCTCTCTCTCTCTCTCTCTCTCTCTCTCTCTCTCTCTCTCTCTCTCTCTCTCTCTCTCTCTCTCTCTCTCTCTCTCTCTCTCTCTCTCTCTCTCTCTCTCTCTCTCTCTCTCTCTCTCTCTCTCTCTCTATTTTATGATAATGATAATTGAATCCAACTTTAAATTACCAAAAAACTTAATGTTCATCTTTTTTTCCTCCTTTGTTTTGTTTTTCTCATCTCTTTCTTCTTTGTGGTGGTCTCTCTCTCTCTCTCTCTCTCTCTCTCTCTCTCTCTCTCTCTCTCTCTCTCTCTCTCTCTCTCTCTCTCTCTCTCTCTCTCTCTCTCTCTCTCTCTCTCTCTCTCTCTCTCTCTCTCTCTCTCTCTCTCTCTTTGTGCCATGGATACAAACATTCAACCTTTAACAAGGCACCCAAGCCTTGAAATCACATCCATATTTATATTTAATTCATTCTAAACAAATGGAAGATGGATTCCTACTATTATTAGCAAAGATAGCAAGATTGTCATGCACAATAAAAACATAGGAAAATATAAATTTGTGAGAGCTCTTTCCTCTCTGCTTGAAAGGATAGAATCAATGATTTCATGCTTGGAGCTGAGTAGAAAAGCATAAAAGCGGCTTTAATACAATATGTGTTTATGCACAAAGAGTTGCATTTGGATCTATATTTGTATTTAATTCATTCCAAGCATATAGAAGATGAATTCCTACGGTTATTAGCAAAGGTAGCTAAATTAACATGTATAAGAAAAACTTTAAAAAAAGATAGAGCTGTGAGAGTTCTTGTATCTCTGCTTGGAAGGGTATAATCAAATATTTCAAACTTAGATCAAATAAGAAAACCATAAAACAAGTTTTAGTACAACATGTGTTTATGCATAGAGAGTTGCATTTAGAACCTAGAATTTCAAATGTTCCATTCCATAGACCAAATTGTAAGGATTTCATTCTCGATGCTTTTCATTTCTTAAACTTAGAATTGTGTTTTACTATAATATAGATGTCCATACTTCTAAACTTAAGAAATGACAATCTTTCAAGTCTATTATTGGTATTATACATTGTTTGATTGGAGAAGAAATGTACAAAGATAGGAGAAAAATATAGCTTCTTGTAGAGAATGGAATATTGCTTTATGACTATTCATATATTATCTCCATATAACATGGTCAATGAGGAGCAATATTTGTTCTTCCTTTGCCTAATTTGGCAAGCCTTAAGTGTATTCTTTATCAAGTCTAGCCCTTTGTTTATGCTTATTAATGTATTTGTTGGTTTATTTTTCAATGCTAAGATAAGAAAATCAATGGCATGCTATCAATCAAGAGACTTGCATATGATCATGTTTTACAATTTTTTGATGAGGGATAGATACTAGGATAGAATGCAAGATAATTTTCATCATTAGCTTTTATTACAATATATAGTAATATGTTGGTGATAGTTAGTTACTTTTGGACTAAAATATTGATGATTTTAGAAAAGATCCTATAATGGATCTTGATGTTTGGTTCAATGAAGATATTGTTATAATCCTAAAGGATAAATCATTTAACACTAACTATATCATGTGAGAATAGATTTATAGAATAAAGAAATTGATTTTTCATATTCATTTGTATTTTAACTCAACAACAAACGGATAGGTTTCTAATCAAAATATGTATATTTGATTCCACATCTTAAATATCAAACATTTGTGCTAATTTTTTACAAATATCAAAGAGGAGAGAGAGAAATATATAGTGCAAGAATATTCAAGAAAATAGTTTTTTACTTTCAATATAAATAAAATTTTAGATGTTGCAATATATCTATATTTTATTTCTTCATAATTTACATTAATGAGGTCTTATAAGGCAATATACAAAAGCTACTTCTTTTTATGGGAGCTTTTCTGAGGAGAAGGAATATCCTTTTTTGAAATTATTTTTTCTTTCTTTGATAGTTTAATTGCCTTAAGTATTCAGGGCATATCTTCACTTGCTACAATTATGAGTATCTCTGCTCTCATGTCTGCTTCCATACGCTCTGTGGCATGGTTCTCTCCTTGGTCTTCTCGTATCTGATTGATGATTATGTACTTGAAAATCTTTGCTCATACATACCAAACATGCTCACTATTGTAATAATTGATACACATTTAAAATGAGAGAATCTTAGTTCACCATTATTTTTATAATAGACTATCTTTTGAGTGAGACTCTATCTTCAAGTTAAGCATCTTTCACATTACCTTTATAAATTTGATATCCTTAAGATAAATCAACTTAACTAATATTCAAACATTTACAATTACCCTCTAAACATAAGAATGACTATCATCTTGATAACGGCTCTACAACTAACAAACAAGTAAAATTATGCAATTTGCTTATGGTAGTTTATGAAATTAACCATCTTGATATATTTTGATTAAAAACTACCATAAATTACATGTACTCCATTTGTGCAAGTAGATCTGAAGGCATATGAGACATTTTCTATAGCACTTTAATCAATTTATTTGTATCTTTATATTAAAAAATAATAAACTTTAGAGTCTTACAATGAATAAAAGTTTAAATGATTTAAAAAAACTTGGATTATTTAACTTATATCCTAGTAATTTCTATCATAAAGGGACTTGAGAGGAGAGAGAAAGTTTAGATGCGGAGAGAGAAATACTAGAAATGGAGAGAGAAAGACAAGAAAGATGGAAAGAAGGAAAGAGATGGTTGGCAGCATGAATGGACAAGAGGAGAGAAATGAAACAAGAAAAGGCTTGTATTTATGTCAAAAACTAAGACAAAATGATTGGTACCTTCAGCTTTTATACCTGCCCCTATGCACCCTATTTTCCATCTCTTACATTCCATCCCCACTCAAAAGAAGTTTTTGTCGTCAAAAACATTGGTCGATTGTTTACAATGGCTGAATATAAAGGGAATCAAAGTACTACTCTATTATACAAGTGGCTACAAAAATGGGAAAAGCACTAATATGTACCAAGTAATGGATGGAATCAAAAGTGGAAAAGCAAATAGAACATATGGATGTCCATTTGAAATGATAAAACTGAGAACTAGACCACCATAACTCCAAGAAAAGACACCTACAAACAATAGGTAGCTTGCTGTCTACTACAAACCCTACTGTAGTAGACAGCAAGCTGTCTACTATAGACCCTATTGTAGTAAATCTGAGATATCTTTTGATGGGTATATCCAAATCAAGTGCACTATGAGTCAAAAGAAATCACATTGAACATACTTTCATGCCATATAGGTATGACTTCTCTATAGTTAAATCGGAATTAAAATTGAGCCAAAATAAAGAGCTATCTACAAATTTTCTATAGTAGAATAAGAGTTAAAATGACTAGTCTTCAACCAAATAAACCTCTAGAAGATAAACATTTAGACCCCCAATATGGATATTGGTCTAATGAAGGTGCAAAAATCCTGCCCATAACCTCCTAGATCAAAAGATATACCATCATAATAATGATCAAGAGGAGGAAAACTATCAAACTCATAATATTGATCACCTAGGTCATATAGGTAGGAAGAAACATTCCCATAATCATCACCATAAGCATATCCGCCACCCATCATCCATCAGATTATAGCCATCATCAATCTAATGTACATCCTCATTATCAACATACCAGTCATCAAAATCATTATCCAAGTCTTCATACCCATAATCATATGCATCCCACTCATCTTCTAGTTGGTGTAGTCCTTGATTGAGTGTGATTTGATGCATATCCTCAACTAAGCCATTATAAGCATGATCAAAAACTTCAAAGTCTTCATTTTCAGCATGCTCATAACCTTCCTTAAATGGTCCATAAGGCTACAAATGATCTTCATATAAATTGTCTTCTACTAGAGGATCCTCTTGTTGATTAGCTTGGTCTTGTTCATATAGTTGGTCTTCATCTTGGTCATTAGCCTCTTCATAATTGTCCTCTTGCCCATCATCAAACCCATTGTCCACTTCAATAATAGCATTACCTTGAAGAAACAAAGAATTCGGCATTGTATTTAGTTGATCCCTATTGACTTGTTGTCTAAGATCTATAGAACAATCCTCTTCATCCTGGCTTTGTACAATGTATATTTGTTGTCCATGGTTTAATTCTGCAAATTTAGACATAAGACTAGTATCAAAATGTTCCAAAGAAGTAACCACATGTTATAAAGTAGGCTAAGCACTATCCTTCAAGTGATTCCACCAAGTAGCAATCAATGTAAGCATTTTCTTTTTCCATGCAGCATGCTTCAACAAAAGAAAAATAGCCATATCTAAACAATGGCAAATATCCTCATGGTAGATACAAAGACAAATCAAGATAAAGGCAACATATTCCTCTATCATAGTAGAACATTTTCCAAGAAGTTTAACCAATGAAAGCATACTAACATCCAAGATTTCCCATGCTACTTGTCCTTTTAATGAAGCCCATGATCGCTTCCTAACCAATGGAGGTGTATGAACCATCGTAGCACACTGATTAGCATCAATCTCAATAAAGAGAGTGGAAAGCAATACTAATTCATAATATTCTAACTACTGGCGAGATGACTGATTAAGCAATTATACCAATGTAATGTGTCCCTGCCTTGAAGAGACTATAGAAGAGTAGTACCACTACTGCAAAAATACTTCATTGATGCCCACAAATTGGCTTAAAACCCCAGTTTTTCCATAGTTAGTAAGATCATGTTATCATAGAAATTGATAAGAGCCTGCATTATACCTTACTAAACTAGCTGAGAAGTAAGTGGTTGCAACTAATGGATAAGTACTTAACCAAAGTCATGTCTATCACTTACAATGCCATTTGAGAGTCATCATAAGTCATGAAAGCATGTGCCAAAGTACCCAAAATGTCTACCAAATGAATATCCATCCTATTAAAGCCAACATCTCTAACTAGACCTATAATACTATGTTTCCATGCATGTGGAAAGTGAAGTCATGCAGTACCCATAAGTGCTAAATTAGCCATAACTTCTGACTGAAAGCTCCGATCAACCAAATTTTTTATTCAAATTGAAGCTAATACTTTCCTCTTCAAAAAAGCACCTAACAAAAAAATTTCAGAGCAGGTCAAAAAAAGATATAATAGCCCAAAGTTGGCTAACTAAAATTATCTACAACTTGCCCTGTTTGAATGAGTTCGTAAGAGATCTATAGATCCACCTTTGACCTTGTTGAACCTTGTAGACTCACAACTAGAACTAAGGGCACTATCTAGGATACCAAATCATCAATTTATGATCAATGTAAAGCAATCAAAGTCCCAGATCACCCATTTTAATGACTGCAATGAAGGAGTAATGTCATGTAATCATTGTATGAATGGAATCACTACAAAGATGAATCAACCAATGCCAACTTAAGTATTTGCAATGCCAACATGAACATCATCTTATTACCACTGGCAACAATAGCAAGACATTGCTGTACACACATCATCATAAGCATTTAAGTGGCTAACTGAAAATCCCATGCCACCACAAATATATCATCAACATAACCCATGTACCAAGTAATGCTTTATCATGCAAGAGCTCAAAAAAGAGTAATGACTTTCCAGCTTGTTGCCATCAAAAGCCCCAAAATTTTGCTTCTAAATTGAATCCCATAACTCCATAATCTTCAATCTTAACATGGCTAAAGAGCCTTACTCAAAGAAGACAATGAAATTGCTAAATTGATAGCTTTGGTTGGAGCTTGTCATTGAGCATTCAACATCTAAGAATGTCTCTTAATACTTCAATTGTTGAGGAAGTTGAAGATGAAAATATTTTATGATTCCCTACTTAATTCAACAAAAGAAGCTCTATGTTGCTTCAATGGAAGAGAACTAACCTTCAATATTCAATGTATGAGCTTCAATATTGGCCATGAAGAAGCAAATTAGCGCTCTTTATACTTCAGAAACAAAGAATGTCAAGCTTGAAGAAGAATCCCCAAATTTATTCTCCATGGAAGCTTGAAGAGTTAAAGAAATCTCTAATGTCTCTAATCTTGAGAAAATCTTGAGAGAATCTTGCTATAGGTGAACTCTTGAGATGAAATGAAGCAAAAGCTCTTTGAAATTGAAGAGTTTTGTCCAAGATTTAATGGTTGCCCATGGACTACATAGTTAGGGTTTGGAGAAGAAGAAGAAGTCCATGTCTGAAGCAATAAGAAGCTCCATAGCTCGTCAAGTATACTGATCTTGATATAGATGAAGAATAGAATTATCAACTAAACCTATGGAGGAGAGTTTTCTGCCATGTTTGTTGTTGTCTAAGACAACAAAACACCCGAAATTTTGGGCTGCTCTTCTGCTCTAATGTGGCACCACCAAGACATGGCAAATTGGTATGCAACTTATTGTACTTGATTATTAGAGCCTTCTACACAATCCATTGTTGGAGAGAGGCAAGATTCATGGAGAAAGCTAAAGTTGAAGGCTAATGGTTCCATGGAAGTCATAGACATGAAGAAGAAAAAGCTCTTTTCCAAAAGGTAACCACAATTTATTCTTCTCTTAAGTCCGGTTAACCATATTTTACCAAGTTACCTTCAAAATAGCCTGTGTAATGGATGCATGACTTGCCATTTTAGCCACGGTTTGGCCAAATCTCTCCAAGGTCTTTGTAAGAGCCCCAATTTTAGTCTAATAGAACACTTGCAAGTACCTGCCATGTGGCTCTTGTACCTGCTGTCCAAAATTTAATAGTGGAAAATCGGAGCAAATATGTTTGAAATGAGAAAATCAAATGGACTAAAAGCCTATGCTCTGATACCACTTGTTATGAAGGGACTTAAGAGGAGAGAGAATACTACAAGAAAGAGAGAAGAAGAGTGCAGAGGAGAGAGAAAGTCTAGATGGGGGAGAGAAGGACTAAAACTGGAGAGATAAAGACATGAAAGAAGGAAAGAGATGGTTGGCAACTATGAAAGGATAAGAGGAGATAAATGAAACAAGAAAACACTTGTACTTATGTCAAAATTTGATTCAAAATGATTGGGACCTTCACCTTTTATACCTGCCCCTATGTACCCTATTTTCCATCTCTTACATTTCCATGGATTCCTTTCAAATATTTAATGAAAAAACATCACTTATTAATGTAGTCTATAACTCCAATGAGAACTAAAAACAATCATATAAAGTATCTTAAAATTAAACAAAATACTAAGCTGCTTTCTTTTCATAGTATGAAATCAAAAGAAGCTCTAAAGTGTGAAAATTGATTCACTTGAGTCAATGTTCAAATCCACTTATATTGAGCTTTCTCCTCATGTAATGAGAGATTGAAGGATCAAGCACTTCAATATTTTGTTGTGAAAGGGGTTTCATGCATTATACACCTAGTAAAAGAAGTAATATAGTAAATCTATAAAAAAATATTACTAGAAAAATATTATTTTTAAAAAGAATAAATATTATTTTTGAAAATATGATTATTAAAAATAAATAAATGTAGACATATTGTGCCTCAATCCAATAAGAAGAATAGAGCTATTTACTTCTTTCCTTCTATCCTTGAGGATCTGAATACACTCTGATTCCAAAGCAATAATATCCATTATCTTGCCTATGTTGCCATATAAAAAGCAATACGTATTGAAGCCACTTGGATTAACCCTTTCAAACATGTATGAGAGCTCATCTTCTAATCCTTCTAGTTTCTCTACTTCTTTCTTTTCTGCTTTCTTTCACTTGTGCTCCCTCCATTTCTATGCATGTCCTCTTGTAGTCTTTTCCTTCTTCTCATGCAATCTCATATCTCTCTTTGTGTGATATCCTCGATTTTAGGACAAGTGTTTGCCTTTTTTCTCTCATATGGTGGCACATTTAGAATATTTATGAATTTACATCAATAAGAGAAACTTGCTCTAGAATTTGAGAGAATCTATATCCCTAACCTTCTCATGATGATCATGTCCTTGTCCATGAATGCCAATTTGCGTGCATGTGTAGCATAGATGTATACATCCTAGAAAAACTCATTTAAGAAGTCCTCTATAGCCTCTTCTAGGATGCAATTGTTGGCAGCACTTCTTATCCATCTGAAACTATTGAGACTATGCTCATCATAAATCCCCCTAACAAGTCTTTGGAATGAGAGTTTTGGAATTGCATTTTTGAGAGCCTTCATTGCCTTTTTTATCTCTCTTAGACACCTCATACTTGTGAAAATCTTCTCATGGGTTTTGTTGATAGCTTAGATGGCTTGGATTCCTATTGAATCTTTTGAGCAATCTTCTTTAAGATCAACTTTCTGCTTTCTTGCAATGGCTTTTGTTCTATCCATAACTATTTTCGTCACAACTGCAACAACAAAAAAAATCCAACAATATATTAAACAAAACAAAATGTCTAAATCAACGTATGAAATGTGAAAAGTAAAGAAGATAAAAATACACATTAACATGAAAAATAAGTTATATCCCATCTCATAGAGCAGTTTTAGCAAACCTACTCATGTGACATATGAAACATGAAGATGGTGTCCCTCAGAGAAGAGATAGACCTCATTTTATGTTTCATATGACATTAGTAATATTGATTGAAATAGACATGTTAATCTATTATAATGCAATGTAGTTGACTTGAGGAGATGAAAGGACAACAATGAATCAAAAATTTGAGGGTTCTTGTGCCCATACCTTGTGTTTGCCAAATTTGATGCTTTGGAAGAGTGAGCAAAAAACTTTGTGTAGATGGAGTTGTTCTCAGTGGAATGGAGAGGTTTATTTGCTCTCAAATGGCAAACCAACTCATGTGACTTATGAAACTCGAAGATGGTGTCCCTAAGGGAAGAGACATACCTCATTTTACATTTCATATGTCATTATAGTAATATTGATTGGAAGAGACATGTAAGTCTACTAAAATGCAATTAATATTAGTAATATTGATTGGAAAAGACATGAGTCTACTAAAATGCAATTTACTTAACTTGGAGAGATGAAAGGACAACAAAAAATCAAAAATTTGTGGATTCTTTAGCCCATATATTTTGTGTTCACCAAATTCGATACTTTGGAGAAATGCAAGTTGAATGGTTTTTACCATGTTGTTTTTGTGTTTTCATAAGATTAGATGGTATTCTTCTTTCTTAGTTTAATTTTTGCATTTGCAATTGCAAGTTGTTGCAAGGTTAGAATGTCAAAAAGGAAGCTTTATCTAGAAGGAATGAAACATGAAAAAATGGAAGACAGAAATTGTTAAAATATATGTTTGGTACTAGAGGGACATTAACGAAATCCCATAAGCAAAGGTGAGGTGTATGTCCAAGCTACAAAACTATAAAACAATGTACTTGAAATCCACTAAATGTACTACAAAGCTCATTTTTTGGTTTGGTTTGAAGACCTACTATCAAAAGAAGGAGAAAGGAGCAACCATTGAAGTATTTGTTTAAGGTTTTTTTTTATCAAACTACTTATGATGTCCATCATCTACTACAAAGGGGTTCCTTTTAAGGGGGCTACCTATGCTAAGCACAAGGCCTACCTCTTATGAGAACCTCAGGAGCTACTTGTCCACCATTAAGCTGAGGGCTTGCTTAGCTAGGGGGTTTCTTTTGTCTATGGGACAAAGAAGGAGAAGAGAAGAGAAGAAGAAAACTGATGAGTGCCTCACAAAGCTTGAGGCTCCAAATTGTTGTGTGTGATATTAAAAGACATCGCTAATTGGATTGAATGTCATGACAATATCTTGAAGGCCCGACTTGTTCTTGCCATTCCAAAAAACAGCGGCCTTGTACTACGATTATCTTCCCTTCCTATCTTCATAAACTTCATACATCATTGTTACTAAAATAGATCCTGAAACTCTATTCTAAAATAGTAAACTTCATACATCATTGTTTGACACTGCATAAGCTAAAGGCCTTGCATGCATTCAAGGGAAAACTTACATCCTTAGGTGCAATCATCTTAAGCTAACACCAACAAGGGGTGTTAAAATGTATGTGTAGTGCTAGAGTCACATGTAACTAAATTCCATAAGCAAAGAGTGAGGTGTATATCATAAAACAATGTACTTGCAATCAACTAAAATCAATCAAGTCTCCTTCATACTATCATGGTCTCTTTCTTGTTCTTCTTCTTTTTCTCATGCATCATTATTCTCTTCTTGCTCAACCATGTTTGTAACACAATTGGTGATAGACTTTATGACTTTCTCATAAGACAGGAAACTCATCTAAGTTTATCTGCATCAAGGATATGCTAAATGTTCCTTTTGATTTGCAAGAGCTCTTAGGAGAACTTGAACAGAAACTTAAGTGTACAAGGAATATTATGTTAGGCATGTAGAGAGTCTTACAATTGACAATTATATTTATTTTAATTATATGATTCAAGCAACCAATGCTCCTAAAACAACTTTTCTTACTAGGTGGAATCTTATTGAAAGGAAGATTTTAGAAAATGTGAAAAAAACTATCCTTATCATAGGAATCAACAATCGTGTCTATTGATCCAAAAGGGCGTAGAATTTCTCGTGTATCTTCAATATATGGTAGATTTTTCTACGAATAAAGTGTAGAAGAAGAAGGGAGAAGATGTTGCATACATAGATGAAGAGGTTGAAGAGAAATCAAAGATGGCTCAAGAGGATGTTAAAAACTACATGGTGTAAAGTTTTGATCATGCTATGTTTAAGAGTGAAAATACCACAAATATAGAAGAAAAAAATTGAATTGAGCATAGAGATTGAAAAATGCCCTCTTGATTGTATCCCTACATTTTCTACTTACCTTATCAATAAAAAATGATATGTATTACTCAATGCTATTCAACATCTTGTTAATCTTAGAGAAGATTACTACTTAGCTATTCTTACAAGGTGGGGCCAAATTGGCAAGGATCTCATAAGTTAAAGACCATGCCTACTAGCATCTCTTAATGTTGAGAGGGAGAATTTCCAAGATAGCTCCATAGAACTGCATTTACACATTGATTAGATTGTGGAGCATGAAAAGAAGGGCTGCTCATAGAAGAAATGTTCTTAGAGGTCTAGAAAAGACTTTGCATTGAAGAAATGGGTTATAAAGACAAACTAAAGCATCCATTAGACAGAAGTCAAAGAACTCGATAAATCTTTACTATAAAAGCCTTCTTGAAGATGATGAAAACCCCAAGGTAATGAAAGATATTTCTATTTTTTTCATTAGCCTTAATGCTAGAGTTGTGTTATTCTTAATGAATATATGACTTTGAGGTTTTCATCTATTGATAAGGAGAACTTTTTTTTAATTATGCAAATTGAAATTCAAGACCTTGATAACTTTCTTGGAAGAGCAAGCCACTAAAGCTTGGAAAAAGTCAAGGTCTTGGCCACTATATTGGAAGCTTAATAATCAAACTATTATAATTTATCATAGCATATTATCATGCTCTCCAAGTTTACCAATGACAGCTTTAAAAGTTATTTCTAAAGTCATTAGATCTCAAGTTTTCAATTGAAGACTAGAGAAGATAATTTTGATCGAGAAGGGTGGATCTAGCTAAATATTTTGGAGTTATTGGCTCCTATTCACTCTTTACCTTAGGCTTTTCAGGATCTAGTTCAATAACAACATTGTCTCTATGCAAACCAATTGCATATAAATTTTGCTTGATCTTTGTTATAGAATCTTATTTAACTAATAAGAGCTTTACCTTTCAATTAAACCTTATGTAAAGATGAACGAGCTTTTCAATTATTCTACAAAGTGCATCAAGTGTACAAAATATAGAATTAGCCAAAGGAATATCCAAAATTGGTTTGTAATGTGGGTCTTTGATATGCTTAGATTGTTCTAGTTGCTTGAGCTCAACTATGCAACTGGAGACATACAATACAAGTAGGGCATCTAGAGTTGGCTCCTTTTGACACATTATACATGCACTTTAGTATCTTCAAGTCACCAGCTATGTGCCATTTGATCTTGTTGTTCCCGAATCTCTCAACAAATAGTTATTATTTTGCTTGTTAGCTCTTAATTACATTAGGTATTAAGTTTGATGAAAAACCCAATCTAAAATATCAAATTCTCTATATCTACTTCAAAAACTCATAACCACTAGATATTATATTCAAATTCAATACTAAATAACATTGAATCGCTGCAGTAACCTGATGAAAGTACTTTATTCATCAAGATAATGGAAACCCTCTATAATTTTATACACTTCAAAATCTCACTTTCATCAAGTTTAATTACAAACCTAGCACTCCTTGTGGCTCTTCTAAAGACAAATTATAGGATCTTATCATCAAATGTTGTAGGGTAGGCAAGTCAAGAAAATAATTGTTTAATTCATTGAAAATATTCTATTTCTTCTCTTGAAGCTTGCCTTGATATGGAAAAGCTCACCCATAACTTCCATCACTTTACCATTCTTTTGTTCTAATACTCTTCACCAATGATAGTTTTGGAAGTAAATAATTGTGTAGTTGACCTTATTTTATATTTGATTATATTCGCTTGAAAATTTGTGTATATGCATCTTGACTAATACAAATTACTAACCTATCTTTTGCTCTAGCTAAGAATCCAAACATTGTTTCTTTACTTTTTGAATTTAGTTTTCTCAAGAATATCCTTAAAGACTACTAATGGCAAAAAGTGATAACAAAACTGAGATGCCTTTGAAGTATCTCTCACACTTGCATTTGGTTTAAAAATAGGCTTAAACAAGATCAATATCACAAATCATTTCTAAAGATAAAAGGAGTTCTTTGTCAATTTTGAAGGCCTAAAGTAGTTTGTTTTCAAGATAAATATAAATGATAGACGTCATGTTTTTATTTACAAATGTAAACGCCCCGAACAACGTAGTATGCTTAACAATTATGATATTCGCTTGTTTTCGAGATTTAATATAAAAGAGAATGAACACTTAAAGCTGAAAATGAAAATTACTCACAAAATTACAGCCATGAAAATGTAAAAGTAATGGAGATAAGATTGAGGGTTGAAGATGGGCAACCCCCCCCCCCCCCCCCCCCCCCCCCGAAGGAATGCATTTCTGCTCAACCCAAGTCCCTTAGGGAAGAGCTCAGTTACAATCAACCTGAGAGTGAGAAGAAGTAATTCTCACTCTCACAAGATCATGCAAAGATGTACAAACACACATGCATTATCTATTATGCAATGATAAGAACTGATTTCTTTACAGTATGAGAGAAGAAAAAGGGAAATTCAGCCTTTCTCCATCGTTGATCAGCAGTACATGGATAGGGCTTGCTTCTTGTAGCTAAAATGGAAGAAAAAGCTCGAGAAGGAGGTGTTCTGATGAATTTACAGGCTTGATGTCCTGTAAATAGCAGTGATAGAAGAGGGAATATGGAGGAATTTGATAATGAAGAAGTGGAGGATGATGATGGGGATGGATGGGGCCAGTTTCTGGCTATCTGTGGGTGCTGTACATGAGTTTACAGCAAAGAAAAATGATGATCAATGAAGAAAAACGAGCTCTTATTTATAGGAGAGGGGAGAGCTAGTACAAAAGGGGAAAGTGGAGTAGCACAAGACAAGTGTCCAGCCACATGTCATGAGATGTGACAAGTGGTGGGACACTTGGAAACTTGTGTGACAAGTGTCTTGACACTTGTCTCTTCTCTATGGCCTTCCTTTTTGGGTTGAATACTGTTAAGAATAGAAACAACCAAATTTAGTAAGCACAGTCAGAGTACAGAACTTACTATTTTTAGAATGACATCCCTATTTTTTAGGACTAGCATTTTTAGTCTAATTCAAGGCTCCTAAATTTTAGGGACCTCCTAAAATTTAGGGACCCCCCCAATATGGGTGTCATATGAAAGCTTTTTCTGTGTACATCGCAAAAATGGTATCCGAATCTTCATGTGACTTTCCTATGCAAAGAAATGTGCATTTCAAGCTTTCAGCCCACACATGCACATTATACAAGCATTTCATGATCATGCCATCTTGTTGATTGTAATTGTCTGTTCTAGTGGATCTAGCCCACACTTCAAGGCATCAATCCTTTCTGTGTGCGAGTCTAACCCTGATATGCGTGAGTTCTAGTCACAGGCGCCCAATCGGGTCATATAGGTGGAAGTGTGAACTATCTTTTCTCTAACCCACCGCGTGGATCCACCATAACCTGTGACCACTCATCAGTGGCCAGCTCCAATGCACTTTTCTTTATATCTAATTAGTGCAAAGGAAATAAATTTAATAAATCATTATATAGACAAATTAATGAAAATGATACAAATTCTGTTTCTATAGAGTTGTGACAGCCCTCTGGCTTTTATTCAGCTGTCCTCAGCTGAAAAGCTTCTTGATATTGCTGTAGAATATTTGGGTAATCCTTCATGAATTTTTCATCTACCCACTGTGCATCTGTTGTGGGCGGATTTCAATGTTTTATGACATGGAATAAAATGTGATTATTTGCTGAATCTATCAATTATGACCCAAATCATATCATGACCTTGAGGTGTTCTTGGAATACCTGAGATGAAATCCATTGTGATAGATTCCCATGGATCTTTGGGCACTAGAAGAGGTTGCAACAATCCTGGAATCTTCTGCCTATCATATTTGGATTTTTGGCATACCAGACAAGCCTCAATGAAGTTATGTGTATCTTTTCGTAATGTTGGCCAATAAAAGTAGCGCTCAATTGCACTTAGAGTGGCTTCCCTCCCTCTATGCCCTGCATAAGGGGGTTCATGACTTTCTTTAAGCACCTTTTGTCGAACAGGAAGAGTGACACAAAGGTGATTGTTCATGAGAAGGTAACCGTCCTTGATGGAATAATCTGGATGAGAACCTCCTTGCTGTAAATTTGACCAAATTGCTGCAAAATCAGTATCTTCATCATAAGTATTCTTCATCGTTTGAAAATCTTCATGATGAGCCACTGTAATAGTTGCAATGCGAGGCACTCTAGAAAGTGCATCAGCAACTACATTTTGTTTCCCTGGAGTGTACATAATTTGAAAATGAAACATAGACAAGAAATTTTCCCATCTTGCATGTTTCTCCTGCAAATGCTTTTGAGTCTTGAAATACTTCAAGCTTTGATGATCGGTTTTAATAGGGAATTCATTGCCTAAAAGATAATGTTTCCATATCTTCAAAGCATGAACCACTGCTAAGAGCTCCTTTTCATAAATGTCATACCTTTTCTCCACATCATTTAGACGGCGGCTTTCAAAGGCTACGGCATGGCCTTCTTGATTTAGCACTGCACCAATACAATCACCGCAAGCATCTGCTTCCACCACAAATGGTTTTACCAGATCTGGAATGATAAGAACAGGTCCAGAAGTAAGAGCTGTTTTCAGCCTTGTGAAGGCTGCCTTCTCTTTTTCCTTCCATTGGAAAGAGATCTTCTTCTTTGTAAGGTCATGAAGTGGAGAAGCCATATGTGCAAAATGCTTGATGAAGCAGCGGTAATAAGAACATAAGCCAAGAAACGATCGCACCTCATGTACATCACGAAGATGAGGCCATTCTTGGATTATCTTGATCTTTTCAGGATCCATCTGAATCCCTTCAGAAGAGATGGCATGCCCAAGGTAATTTATTTTATGCATGAAAAATTCACTCTTTTTACCATTTACCAAGAGTTGATTTTGTTGTAGTAATTGTAGAACAATTTCCAAGTGTTGATGATGCTCCTCTTCATTCTTGCTAAAGACAAGAATATCATCAAAGAAAGTACCGACATATTGTCGATGCTCTCTAAAGATGCGCTCCATCATTCGATTAAAGGTGGCTGGTGCATTGGTTAATCCGAAAGGAACCACCAAGAATTCATAAAGACCATATGAAGTGCAGAAAGCAGTTTTGTGTACATCTTGTGGTATTACCCTAATTTGATGATAACCACTCTTTAGATCAATGCGGCTGAAAACCTTTGAGCCTCCTAGACGATCCAAAATGTCGTCAATTCTGGGAATAGGAAACCAATTCTTCACAGTGATTTTGTTGAGGGCTCGATAATCAATGCACATCCTGAATGTGCCATCTTTCTTTTGAACAAGAAGAACCGGTGAACAAAATGATGAGCTACTTGGCCTAATTAGCCCACGGTTGAGTAGGTCTTTGACTTGCTTTCTGATTTCTTCTTGTTGAGGACGGCTCACACGGTATGGTGCTATATTAGGAGGAGAACTACCCGGGATAATATCAATATGATGGTCTTCTGGCCTTTCTGGGGGAAGCTGATAAGGAAGATCTTCCGAAAAACAATCTTTATACTTTTCCAAGAGCTGAAGTTGCTCTTGGTTTTCAGCATTCATATTATCTTTTACATCAGTGACATAAAGCAGACAACATTGAACACAATCCTTAATTGCTCTAGAGACTTGCATATGGCTTACCATAGGTATGGTGTCTCCAGAAACTCCAGCTTGGATCTCGTACTTCTTGCCTTTTTTGGTGAGTTCTACCTTCTTTTTCTGAGAGAAGATGGTTGAATCTACTCTATGATTCCAGGGCATGCCAAGAATCACATCGCAACCATCAAGGTCTCCGATACAGAAGGTATCTTCGTCACTGTAGCCTTGAATTTGAAACTTGAGCTTGCCAATGTAGGGTATCACAGTCTTCACTGTGTCACCTTCATCAGCATTCAAAGCTTGGCGAACTTCTGCCGGAGTGTCCATCTCTTCATTCTTTAATCCAAGCTCTTTAGCTAATTGCAAGGAAATAATATTTTCATTCGCCCCAAGATCTATCAAGAATAGTGCTTGCTTACCTTGCAACTGTCCCCAAGCTTTTAATAATTTGCGCGTCTCTGGAGTGTGAGTTGTGTTTGCAACTACATCACCAATAGCATTGATTTTCACTGGCGACTTAGGCTTGTTGTCAGAAACCTTGCTTTGTCCCTTGTTTGGACATTGCTTCGCTATGTGGCCTGTTTGTCCACATTTAAAGCACTTCCCTTCTTTCATGAAGCGTTGCTTTTCTTCTTCGGAAAGCTGCTTTGCTTGTGGATATAGATTGGAGCGAAATTGAGGAGCATTAGGAGGTGCATAGGGCTTCATCTTCTATTGATTTGATGGCTGCTTTTGCCACTGTTTTTGTCCTTCATTTGGGGCTGAATACTCCTCATCATCAGCTACTCTCTTCTTATCATTCTTTTGGAATGATTTGTTGCCATTGTGCTCCATTTCCCATGTCTCAGCATGGTCAATGAGTTCCTTGAGACTAGAATAATGATAATGATTAAGAGCAGTACGAAGTTTAAAATGCAAACCTCCTTGAAACTTCCTAAGCTTTTCCGAACTGCTGATCTTCTTGAAATGTTGGACCTTCAAAAGTAGCTCCCAAAATCTCTTGGTATAGTCACCAAGTGACTCATTTTTCTTTTGCCAAAGCCGATCCCATTCCATTTTTACATCTCTTTTGAAATGAATAGGAAGAAATTGGCTTTGTATCAGGCGAACAAAGGACCGCCATGATTTTGGGGCAGCATGATCATATTCCAATCCCGTCCACCAAGTATGGGCTAAGTCGGTTAAATGTAAAGCTACAAACTTAATCTTTTCTTTTTCTTTATACTTGTCACGACCATACAAAATTTGAAATTGACGAATAAACTTCAGAAGAAGATCAGGATTTCGGGAACCATCATACATACTGAACTTGATCTTCTTTTCAAGTTGAGATAGTGACTTAGTCTTCTTCTTCTTCTTATGCCTTCGTCCATGCTCGGATCTTGAGGTTGAAGATGATGAAGTGCTTGATGGGGATAAAGATGGAGATGAGGGTGAAGAATGTCGACGCCTTTGACGATGATGAGGTCTTCCACGAGAAGGGTGAGACTCTTCATTACTAGAAGAGGATCCATCAGAATAGGCTCCAGATGACTTTGAAGAAGAGGATGAGCTTCGACGCAATCTCTTTCTTTGTCTTGAAGTAGAATGGGACTGCCTCTTAGAAGTAGTTGGACTTCTTGATCGGCTCCTTTCATTGGTATGGCTTTGTCTCCTTGAAGTAGATGGGCTTCTTTCCTTGAATTCTTTGGGATTCTCAACTTTTTCTAGTTTGAGAAGTTGCTCACGAATTTGCTGATTCTCCTCTCTAAGACTTTGAATGGCTTGAAGGATAGCACTCGATTGATCCATTGAGACTAAAGAAAAAAAATATGCTCAAGCACTCAATGCAAGGGCTGAAAACAAACAAACTTATAGTTGTAAGCACTACCAGTGTTGGGGGTGAGGACCGAGCCAAAGCTCTGATACCACTGTAAACGCCCCGAACAACGTAGTATGCTTAACAATTATTATATTCGCTTGTTTTCGAGATTTAATATAAAAGAGAATGAACACTTAAAGCTGAAAATGAAAATTACTCACAAAATTACAGCCATGAAAATGTAAAAGTAATGGAGACAAGATTGAGGGTTGAAGATGGGCAACCCCCCCCCCCCCCCCGAAGGAATGCATTTCTGCTCAACCCAAGTCCCTTAGGGAAGAGCTCAGTTACAATCAACCTGAGAGTGAGAAGAAGTAATTCTCACTCTCACAAGATCATGCAAAGATGTACAAACACACATGCATTATCTATTATGCAATGATAAGAACTGATTTCTTTACAGTATGAGAGAAGAAAAAGGGAAATTCAGCCTTTCTCCATCGTTGATCAGCAGTACATGGATAGGGCTTGCTTCTTGTAGCTAAAATGGAAGAAAAAGCTCGAGAAGGAGGTGTTGTGATGAATTTACAGGCTTGATGTCCTGTAAATAGCAGTGATAGAAGAGGGAATATGGAGGAATTTGATAATGAAGAAGTGGAGGATGATGATGGGGATGGATGGGACCAGTTTCTGGCTATCTGTGGGTGCTGTACATGAGTTTACAGCAAAGAAAAATGATGATCAATGAAGAAAAACGAGCTCTTATTTATAGGAGAGGGGAGAGCTAGTACAAAAGGGGAAAGTGGAGTAGCACAAGACAAGTGTCCAGCCACATGTCATGAGATGTGACAAGTGGTGGGACACTTGGAAACTTGTGTGACAAGTGTCTTGACACTTGTCTCTTCTCTATGGCCTTCCTTTTTGGGTTGAATACTGTCAAGAATAGAAACAACCAAATTTAGTAAGCACAGTCAGAGTACAGAACTTACTATTTTTAGAATGACATCCCTATTTTTTAGGACTAGCATTTTTAGTCTAATTCAAGGCTCCTAAATTTTAGGGACCTCCTAAAATTTAGGGACCCCCCCAATATGGGTGTCATATGAAAGCTTTTTCTGTGTACATCGCAAAAATGGTATCCGAATCTTCATGTGACTTTCCTATGCAAAGAAATGTGCATTTCAAGCTTTCAGCCCACACATGCACATTATACAAGCATTTCATGATCATGCCATCTTGTTGATTGTAATTGTCTGTTCTAGTGGATCTAGCCCACACTTCAAGGCATCAATCCTTTCTGTGTGCGAGTCTAACCCTGATATGCGTGAGTTCTAGTCACAGGCGCCCAATCGGGTCATATAGGTGGAAGTGTGAACTATCTTTTCTCTAACCCACCGCGTGGGTCCACCATAACCTGTGACCACTCATCAGTGGCCAGCTCCAATGCACTTTTCTTTATATCTAATTAGTGCAAAGGAAATAAATTTAATAAATCATTATATAGACAAATTAATGAAAAAGGATACAAATTCTGTTTCTATAGAGTTGTGACAACAAAATTTCATATAAGCACCATAGAGAAGCAAAATTACATATAAGTACCATATAGATATAAATCCCTCTCCCTCTCCCTCTCCCTCTCCCTCTCCCTCTCCCTCTCTCTCTCTCTCTCTCTCTCTCTCTCACATCCAACAAACAATCTCCAAAAATACAATCTATATAATCAAAATCAAAGTATTTTATTAAACCATTTTTAAAATAACTAAACTTCTCTATATATATCTATATTTTTAAAATACACATAAGTTTGTATATATATTAAACTATACATATTAGTGTAAAATTAGACTTAAAATAACAAAAACTTCTACCTATATTGAATTAATAAGTACTAACTAATTGAATAATTGGATTACTACTAACCAACTAATCTACATCTAATCAAATTAACTAAGTACTTCAAAATTTTATTAACTACTAAATACTAAATAATTAGATTAATCCAATTAATAATGATTCATGTGCTACTAGCTATAATCAAATTAATACTAATCAAATTAGTACCAACTAGCTAATTAATTGCTAATCAAATTAAGTAGCTACTACTAAATTTAACAAACTACTAAACTACTATATAAGTGTGGATTAATTAATCAAATGTTCAACTAACTAAGACATTGTTTTTATCAAATTAACATGTAATAACCTATTAATACTAACTAATTGAATTCTAATTTGTAATAATTGAAGTAATACTAACTAATAAAAGTAATAACTACTAACTAACTAATCGAATACTAAGTAACCAATTGAATACTTGGGTCACTACTTACTAACTAATCGACTACTTAAGTTAGCTAAGTATTACTAAATTTAACTAGCTATTAACCTACTAAATAATCGAAGTAAGCCAATTAATATTAGTCAAATTAACATACTGCCAATTATATTCCAATTAATACTAATCAAGTAATGGAAGTACTAGTACCTAACTAATCAACTAACAAATGCTATATGAAGAAAGAGAAGTTGCAAGAAAAACATATGCAAACTATATAGCTGCCATCTCCTACATTGATAATGATGAAGATGAGCTTGTCTCGAACATAGACAAGGCTATGATTAGTTTTCCATTAAATTGTGTCCCTTGAATGAAGAAAGAGATTATGACTATGCATTTTAAAATAAAAACGATTAAAAAAGTAAAAGTAATGTTAAAAGAATGTGATTGGAACTAGACGTTGGCCATGCACATACATGTGCTTAGACCTTTGTATCACATATATTAAATAACAATGTCAGATACTTTGCCTAAATTTTAATTGGAAATCTACATCACCAATTTAGTAAGGGTACAAATGGTAACGTACATATTGAGCCTATCATTTGTATTTTCAAATCACACATCACATCAATCGCTCTCTTTTAGTTTTGCCTTGTACTTGCAACTCTCTCTCTCTCTCTCTCTCTCTCTCTCTCTCTCTCTCTCTCTCTCTCTCTCTCTCTCTCTCTCTCTCTCTCTCTCTCTCGTGTGTGTGTGTGTGTGTGTGTGTGTGTGTGTGTGTGTGTGTGTGTGTGTGTGTGTGTGTGTGTGTGTGTGTGTGTGTGTGACATGACCCATGGATGCCATTGATCACTCTTGGGCTCTAGCATCCAGACAACAAAAACTATATGTACTTACCATAGAAGTAACCCCAAGGCAATTGATTTAGCAATGGAGTGTAAAGGAGATTAGTGTGAATCTCATAACACCATGGTGAATTAGGATGTAGGATGTCATATTATTAGGGATTTGTCATGACATAGTCACACTGAACTTTGTTCCATGGATTAAAAAGCTTGGGAACATGTTCCATAAGCTTCATCATTCCCAATTCATGTTCTCATTCCACAAACATGCATAGTGTGATGAATCTATCTCAAGGTGTATATGGGTGAATCCTAAACTTAAATTACTTCTTAATGATGTGGCATTGTCATGGAATGCTATATTTGAGCTTGTCAATATATCATAGTGATCTGATGCTCCAATATATTTAGTGATGCCCTAGTTCTTATTCTAAAAATTAGCCATGTTTCATCTACACATTTTGATTACATGCAATTATGACCTATGGTGGTGTTGATGATGATCTAGTCATGAAGAGTAGACTAGGCCATAGTAACATGGAATGGGGGAGGCAATGTGGGCAAGAATTCTAATTTTTCATCACCTATCACCATGAGAGGGGACTCAAACATGGAATTGAGTCAATATGGGAATGGGATGATATTGGGATAGGAAGCTAGAAAGCGATCACCCATGTCAATATGGTCTACACACAATATGGAGTAGAAAATGTGATTGGTAAAAATGTTGATGATGAACATCCTTCAAATAGTTTGGACAACATTGAATATGGGACATGTGCTTCTATGACTTCTTCTCAAGTCATAGAGGAACCTCAATTTGAGGTTCATTCCCAAGTGAATTCCCATCCCTAAATCTCACAATTGTACAATAGGTGTAAGGGAGAGGAAAATTTGTTAAAGTGCTTATAGGTAGTGTTGTTGTCCTCTTCTTCTTCTTCTTCTTTGTTGCCTCGGATTTTTTGAACCTCCAAGAACTTTGGAATGAGTTTTCTCAAGATATCTCACCTTATGTGTGGTGGGGGATAACTTAGATGATCAAATATAAATTGCTATAATTGATTGGTCGAATCAATAATCAAATTGTATAAACCTATATAATCGATAAGTCAAATCACTAATCGAATTAATAATTGATTGATTACACCAATTATATTGTTTGTACCTAAATAAATTGCTATAAATTCGTATAATCAATAATGGAATGTGCATCGCTATATCTAATAAACTAAATCGATTAATACCCAAATAAATCACTATAAATAGTTATAATTGATAATCGAATATAAATCACTAAAATTGATAAATCGAATTGATTAATCCAATCGATCATCAAACTAATAAAATTGATTAATTGAATTGATTGTTTGTAGCATTGAACGTAACATAAACTATTATATCGAACAAATAGCTAATAGCTACATTACATTACACGAACTATATTATGACTAACGATGAATTATATCAAACTAATAGCTAATAGCTACATTACAACGAATAATAAGAGGAGCAAACATTTCACTAGTCTTATATCTATCAAACAAATAACTAATAACTACATTACATTACTCGAACTATATTTCAACGAATGACGAACTACATCAAACTTAGTTATTACTCGAACTATATTTCAATGAATGCCAAACTATATCAAACTAATAGCTAATAGTTGAGGAGCAAATGTTATGCCACGTCTTACCTCATACACATGTATGTCGTCGAACAAGAGCAGCATGTCATACACACATCAATAGACACATACGTCACTCATCAAACAAGATAAACACCTCGTATAAACATCAAATAGCCGTCATCAAATGAGAGCAGCACATGACAGCAACACCACAAAAGGATGGTTTAAAAGCAAGTGGAGTTTTAATTAAAAGTGTTTTCGTCATTCCAATGTTGGAGATTTTAATAGCGTAATAGTAATAACATTAATTATTTATTTTAAATGAAAAAAATAAATAAACGCAAAATGCTCAATAGTTGCACGTGTAATAATTAGACAAAAATCAATTAAAACAGCCAAAATTTTCTCTCCCTTTATATATAGGTTCAAAATACTCTCTCTCTCTCTCTCTCTCTCATGTTTAAAAAATCTTAACTTAAAATTTTCAATAGTTAATCATGCATGGCTCTTCTAGGGGGGGAGGGGATGGGTGGGTGTGGAAAGGCTTCTCTCTCTCACACCATCTGTCACTCCCAATCCCAATGCTAGAACAAACGAGAGAGAGAGAGAGAGAGAGAACACAAATTGTGACGTGGAGGCCACCCATGACATGCTATTGAGGATGCTAGAGATGCAAGAGGCGAGTCCCTACATGATAACTATGAGTTGCATAACAATACACAACACACAGACACACAAACAAGCAATGCACGACCTCACTCACCCACACATGCACATGCACACACGCACATGCACATGCACACACACTATATAAAAGAGAGAGAGAGAGAGAGAGAGAGAGAGACACACACACACACACACACACACCCCTCTCGAATCATCCAAGATTGCAATACGTCATTCATGCGTGGGTAGAATGGAAGCCTATTGCATAATGGCCCAACATGCACTAATTTGATTTTGCTTTGGTAAAGAAAAGGTAAGTCCAAGCTCTATGGTGGTTCGATGTATGACCCAAGGTATAGCCAAATTGTACACATAAATACATTGCCACACTCACTAAATATCACCCCCTCATTGACGAGGGTCCTTTGTGTGTGTAGTGGGAGATTTGATTTTGCTTCGGTAAAAAAAGGTCGGTCTGAGCTGTGTGGTGGGGTATAGCAGTATCGATAATACACTACAAAAACGCGTACGGGTACAAAACTATAGGCCTAGGCCGGGTGGTCAAGTCACCATATTTGTGAAGTGTCTCGATGACATAAGCATTTTCACGCACGCAACTACGAGCCGGCCGTCCAGTCGGTATTTATGTGTAAGTTACAAGTGTTTCGCATCGGCCATCGGCACTTACTCTTTTTAGTCATTGTTTCCTTGATACCACGGCACACTATCCACCGTGGATTAACACCCTTCCGTAGTCTACTCATTGGACGTATTTTGCAATCGATGATTGGTTGCAATACTTGATGCTGTTCCAATGCCCTGGCAGCATGCAATTTCAACCGTACGTTGCCTTGTGCCAGGCAAAGCAATAACCTAAGTTTCGCAAACACAACATAGAATGCATTAACCAAATCCTTTTTGCATGTGTGAACATCCAATGACATCTTAGTGTTGCGTTAGACTAGCTATCCATTGTAGGCTCACAAAGTCTTAAACATCCAAATGATGTAAAGGCACAAATTCAGTGACACTTGACTGATGACGTTATGTAATACATAAGTTCAAGGTGATGCTAAAAACCAAGAATTCTAGAATTGATCTACGAACTGATACCATCTGCTTCACAGTTTTGCAAAATTTGGCTATCATTTTTGCTCCTATTATGGGATATAGCTGAGTCCAGAAAGATAAATATACACACTCCAATTTCTTGAACCGCAGCCAAATACTTCACATAAAGGCATTCCCTTGCCAGATATGCTCTTCAGTCAGTATAGTTCACAGATGTGGATAGAACCTGTTCAAGTAGATCTTCTGACTCTCAAACAGATGCCACAACCAGTAGCACAATAAATATTTAACTGGTTTTAGTTACTATCATACAAGGCTGGAATGGGTGACTTGAACGTAGCATCAATGTGAGGTGAACAATGTTTTGAGCCGATGGCTCTAGATCAGAATCAAATAATTCCTAAAGCAAACCTACACATTCTCTCTGAATGCGTATGCAACTTGAATGATCGAGTGTTAGCTACTGCTTGGCTGTTGATTGGAAACTTGAATGATAAAATGTTGTTGCTTATTGAAAAATCTGCATCATGATGATAAGATGAGCATGTTAGATACTGTATTGTCATCCCACATTCAAAATCGGTATGTAACCAAGATGGCAATGAGCAGCATACCATAAGAAGTCAACTAAAGTTGATCATCAACTCTCAACAGCATGCAATTGCACTCCTTGACACCCAATTATTGCTTCGAAGCAATCAAATCCCTGCTCTTGTAATTCCTTCTTCACTTTATCCACTGTTTTTGATGTCATTACTAGAGTCACTTGTGTCAAGGCAACAGACATACACAACAGCATTCTTTTATTCCCAGAGAGATGCAACCCGGAAGAGCATTGGAGCTTACTAACAAGTACCACAATTCCAGCCTTGTATGATAGTAACTAAAACGAGAGGGATATGTCCCTGGTTCAAGCAAAGAGTGTCATTGAACCAACGACACTCTTTGCTCCAATGTATCATACAAGGCTGGAATGGGTGACATTGGTTCAACGACACTCTTTGCTTGAACCACACATGCTTCACAGCCAGGAAAAAGTCAAAACTGAATCTAGTTGTATGTGATTCTGATACTAAACATCCACGGTGATCAACACTTCACATTAACATGCTTAAACCACGCAGTTATTTGCACTGGCTAGAACTCTATTTTGAAAAGGATACATTCAGGTATAATGGTCAAAACACATCCACCACCACCAGCACCAGTGAGTTTGGACCGCAGCTGATATTTTGATGTTATCTTGCAAATGCTGTCAATTGAGGAATGGCTTACTCCCATGCACTGTAATAAGCCTTGGTTCATCTCCACCAATTCTTCTAACTTGGCCTCATCTTCACTTCTGGCTGTTCCCTTGGTGACTGACTGAAGAATACTGACAACTTCCTCAACTATAGCATCAGTGGCCTCAAAAACAGCAGTCATAGCTTTTGGATGCCTCAGAGCACGCTCACCTACTCCAGCCACTAAAGCTTTTGTATTTCGGCCAACTTTGGTGTTTGTGATAAGCATCTTCAATGGAATGCTCTCATGTATGCGTGCCAAATCCCCACCCTTAAACTTTACAAAATAGCCTGTGTACAAGAATTACGAGAGGCAGCAAAGGATCACCAACTCAACTGTAAGAGCTTCTAACTTGAAAATCTTTGCAAAAACCAATCAAATAGATCTGCCCAAGCACAACTACATTAGCATACAGAACATATTGACAGAAACTATTGCTTGTCTTTTGATGTTTTGAGGTTTCATAGGTCTTATTTTCCCTGGTATTGGACAAATGTTTTAACACTTGTCCTAGAGAGACGGTCCTTGGCAAAGTATAGCAATGCAATAGCACAGATATAGCAACACCAAAATCAAAATAGGAGACTTCCTAGCCTCTTCTGGACCAATGAGGGCAGTCGACCGCAATGTTTGTAAGAGTCACAAATACAAAAGTGGACCTGACCAGTGAGTGAAAAACAACCTGCCCCCAATGAGGAGAGACGACCACAATAATTTGTGAGAATCACAGAGACATGTCACCCTAAACCTAAAGTCTAAAGGAGTCCCACTAGTTTCACGGTATCTCTCACCATTCCGCTCCTTCAGTCTAAGAGGGATGGATAGCTAAAGCATATTTCACAGTGGGGTTAATGCAGTTGCTGCAACATACTGTGTACAATCTCTACCAAGTATGGTTGGCTGGAAAGAACATACTTCTTTGTGCGGCAAGGCTATGCAAATGTATGAGTGGATGTACACAACCTTGTTTTTCATCACTTCACTCTAGTGGACTATCAGAGGTGACAAAAGCATGGAGAGCTTCAAGCAAGGGTAGAAATTGGAGGCAGGTGCACAAGCATTATAGATCATGAAGAGTTGTATTGATATTTCAGTAATGATAAAGGACTAGGCTTTGGGGTGGGCAAATCTCTTCACATCCAAGTCTAGGATCATTCTAACTCCACTGTTTGATTTTGGATTGTTTTTGTTGTCGAATTGTTATATTACCAAGTGCCGCAAGCTAAAGATCACTTCTCTTTAGTTCACCAAATGCTGTATTTGTGGTTCCTTTGCCAGGGCATCACCAACATCCTTAAGTGGATGATGGATTTCTGGTTATAATACTAAGTGCTTGCAAGTTCAAGATCGCTGCCCTTTGAAGAACCAAAGAATGTCTTCATAGTGCCCTCGTCGGAACATCACCAACTTCCGTAAGGGGGTGAGTCCACAATTGCTCAAGGTGCAACCACTTAAGCCATAAATTCAGCCAAGCAAGAAAGCATTCAAGGACTATTGATGGCACTAAGATGCTTCTAAAGAATTGGGATCGCTTGGACAAGACATTTCTTAGTATGCTGATGATGTACAGGAGGGATCAGAGTTTGGTACTCCAATACATGGGGATCAGATGGATGATGTTGCTTCAAAGTTAGGGAGCCTAGGAGGACTAAAGCACATGATCATGCTTTATTCCAAGCAAGACTATTTAGTGCAGTTGACAGTTTTACTTACCTCGCTAGTGCAATGGATACTTTTTCCCAGTCTATGAAGAATCCAAAGTTTCTTACATCATTGGATTTTTCAAAGCCTGCAAAGGGGAGACACAAGATACACCCATCTGGGAACCTAGTGTGGCTAGGAGAGAACCCACTAGATTTCGGTCTGCTGTTGGACAGCAGACCTAATCTAAGAGATTATTTATCCAAGGGTTCCCCTTATGGTGAACCTTTTACTGGATTTGTAAGGAAAGCCAATTTATGCATTCGTAAATACCATGAAATGGGGGATAATTATTATCTGCAGACAGTCAAACAGCCACTGCCTTTATTAAGAGATACCCAACAAACGTATGATGCTTGCATACAGCAGCTAATCTATTTTCTGATTATACTAGGGTATAGCAAAGAGCCCTAGAGCAGTTCGATAAGAAAAAGATATTTCCGATTAAATTCCAAGTGGATGGTGAAGTTTCAACCAAAGTAACTTCTCATGCGATTTATGTGCTTCCGTTTCGATGACTGGCAATTCTTTATGTATCCTCATCTCAAATTATTCTCTAGATTTCTTATCAATATGCAGTAATCATAACACTGTGTATAAGACCCATTTACCAAAAAATCCAATCCGGCATGTGTTATGCAGATGCCCTATTGAATCCATATTGTACAGGGAGACATCTCCTTTGCTATTCCAAAAATAGAATTGACTCGGCGTACGCTTTCTTTTGAGATAAAAAATCCACATACATTCTTCTTAAAATAGGATCAATTGTATAGCAATTTTCTTATCGGTAGTTTCACCAACGGGAAGTGGGAATTGGATGCTTAAAATTACGTGAATTGTTGATTGTATCATAAAGTCCTTTATGTCCAATTTGAAAATACATTACTTACGACCGGTACCGCAATTGGATTGACAGTGATGCCTTCCCCCGAAGCTTTGTTGCTGGTTGTAGGATTGTCATCCGCATGCGACATTCTTCGCTTGGAGGCCATCGTCCGCAAGTAGACTCAAGAGAAGATTCGAGATGGAAGAGCAAAAGAGAAGATGGTTAAATCGAGGATCGAGATAGAGGGAAATTATGCAGCCTGTCGGGATAACTCCTCTCTCTCTCTCTCTCTCTCTCTCTCTCTCTCTCTCAAGCTTTCTCTCACAATCTCTTGGAGGAAAATACTCTCTCTCTCCCTCTCTCTTGCAGCCTTTCGGGGTCTCCTTATGCTTCCTTGTGCCTCCCCATGCCTCATATTTATAATGAATTAGAGAGGAGGAGATAAGTCTGAGAACAAGAGTGGAGGGGCTCTTAGAAGACTCAGTGATCTGATGCTTAGATCATAAATCTGATGGTTGCATTGGCTCCAAAAGGGGGATAAAACTCCAAGACACTTGCTTAGAAAGCTCTTAGTTCACTCCTTCTTCTTTTCTCTGTTCGAAGTGTTGTCTACTGCCTGTAGATTGCGATCGCGGCGCACACGATTTTGCCAGTCACTTTTTTTTATTTCTCTTTTTATAAAATCTCCTAAACTAACTAAAACATCACTTGTCTTTTCTTTTAAATGACTTTTAGTTCTATCTTTTTAGGATAATATCTAAAATATAATAGTTTTTTTTCCAAGAATCTAATATTTTTGGACCATTCAAACTATACACATTAATACTAATGATTAATATGGCTCATAAGTCCCATTCACATTGTACTTTTCGTGAAGGGTGGCTACGGTCCTTATCAATCCGAGAAAAATGTCAGATTTATGACTCTCGATTCTTTTAAATATACTTTTAATTGAATGAAAATTATTAGCTATTAATGCTAGTCAGTTTTTACCTTAGTTAGTCTTTAGTTAGTAATCTTACTAACTTATTAATTGACTGACTGACTTTCGAACTAACCAACTAACTTTTATTAAGCGAAAATATTACAGCTATTGGGGTAGAGACCAAAGAGCATGTTAACTCTAAGTCAAAATATGGTCGTAAGGGCAACTTGGCCTATTTGCAATTAGGACCCTAGTTGAGTCGAGTTAAATCTTAGCCTCACTCATCATGTAGGATTTCATTTACCAAACGGGCCCTTGCAATTAAGCTTAGCACTTCACATGCGCATCTTAAATCTGCCTTTTTAGATGCATCCCTATTATGTTGATGATACGATGCAAGATCCCCATTCATGAAAATTCCTTCTAGTGCATTTATGCCATTCATAAGGCGTGACCTAAGTATTTAAATGCGAGTGTACATGAGTTCATTGTAAATGCGAGATAATTCACTCCAATGGTCTACAGGATGCAATTGGCCTATACGGAGTATTTATGTACACCGGCAATCTATGATGCATTTGCAAAAGTTCGAACCTAACACTTCGCTTAATTACTGCAACAACCCATAGATGCTTAATCTATTCGCGGCAATTCATGGTTATTAAGCCTTTTCAACTATCTTTCTAGTTATACAAGTTACGCGATGCGAAGTATAACTTCTTTCTAACGATGTCCATACTTAAATGTTCGATTTCAAGTACTAGACTCAATAGCGGTACTTGATTTTGGAGAGTCGAATTAGCGTTTACGCTTGATAACCCGTTCGTATTGGTGGTGGCATCTTTGCCCGATCCTCCTTCCGTAGTCGCCGCTTTTCCAGTTTCTTGGGAGAGTTTACGCTTTGGGACCATTTCGAAGTCTAGAATGTGTCCTTCACTCCTCTCAGATGACTCCTTGGTGCCGAAGTTCCCTACGCCTTGTCTTGACTTCCGCGATCTCCTTGTCAACTAGAAGCAATCGATGGAGAGGTTACGAGGACTCACAATGGGGAGAGAGGATACTCGAGCCTTCGTCTAAGAAAGGAATTGTCCTTGGATCTCCTCTCTCTCTCTCTCTCTCTCTCTCTCTCAAGCTTAGCAACAAGGGAGGGGGGGTAAAGAAAAATGATATGCTACTGCTCAAGGAGGGGGAAAAAAAAGAAGAGAGTTATCCTCCCTTCGCTTTGGGTTTGGGGGGGGGGGGGAGAGGCATTGTGATGAGGAGGCCTCGGCCATTGTGATCATCATCGTCTCGACCTAACAAGAAGGGATAGTGGGGAGGGGATGAAGATGGCACACGTGTGCCCCTCCCCCCATCGTTTTGCTGTACCTCGGCAGCTCCACCTCTGTCACATCATCCCCCAGTCCCAGTGCCAGCACCCACTGTAGCTCCTCATCACCTAATAGTAACAGCACCCCCCGTCGATGTGTAGTTTAACTCCCTTTCCCTCCACCAACTGACGGCATTGACAGGGGGGCATAATAAAACAATTTCGTTTTTATTTTCGAAAAAAAAAAAGGGGGGGTGGGTTTTGGTAGCTATACCATGCTGTTGCTACCGATTGCACCTATATAGGGAGTAGTAGTGACTCAAAGCCCTGCCTTGTTTCCACTCTACGTGTGATTCCCTATACCCAGTGGTGAACCCTCTTATGTGCGGCGTCACGAGGGTATAGTCCTGGGATGTGTCTATGTTGTCCCGCTTTTTGGATTGAATAATACAAGAGTATACCTTGAGCTCATATATCGTGTTACCTTTCTGCGCCGTGTTGAGTGCGTAACGAGTGCAGGTTTATCACACTTGGTATCAGAGCAACTCTTGCTCGGAGTGAAGGAGTGATCACGGAAGCAGGAGGAAAGATCCAGTGCCCTGAAGAGATCAAAGTCGTAACGACCCACAGCGCAACGCCCCGCGTCGTGTCGCCCCACGTCACATCGCCCCACGTCGCGACGCCCCCCGACGCGTCGCCCCGGCGTGACGCCCCACCCTCGACATCCCACCGTCTGAAGACATGACGTGGCTTCCCCACGGCACAACCCACACTACCACAGGCGAAACGCGGCTTCCCCGCGTCAACACCACCACCACCCACATGGAGGACGAAAGGGAGAACGTCACCCTCCCAACACTGGAGGAGAGGAAGAAGAGTAGGGGGCAAGAATGGAGAGTGGCCCAAGAGGAGAAGGTGGCCGGACTAGAAAAACAATTAGATGGTATGTCAGGCATGCTGGAGTCAATATGGAGGAACATGCAGATGAAGGAAGAGGAGGAAGAAAGGAGAAAGAAACTAGAAGTGGAGCAGGGCTATAGAGAATGGGTGATACAACAACAAGAAGAGGAGAAAAGACACAAAATGCAAGAGAAGATAGATAGAATGGGTAGAGAAGAGACATCTAGGAGGGCGCAAGATACGAGGAAAGAGAAGGAGAAAGTAGTAGAGTTAGGCAGCAAAAAGAAAGACAAGAAGAAAGAGAAGAAACACCACCGTAAAGAGAAGAAAGATAGTGATACTTCAGAAGACGACTATGGAAAATTCAAGATGCCCCAACCAGCCAAATACAAGGGAGAGAGAGATGGGTTGGTTCTAAAGAAATGGATCGTAGAGGTAGACAGATACTTGAAGTATTCACGCATAATAGAAGACAGGAAGGCGGAGGTGGCAACCATTTACTTGGAAGACGCTGCCAATTGGTACCTGCTGGAGCAAGAGCAGGGCCACACCATCTTTTCATGGAAAGAACTGTAGGAAGAATTGAAGGACTACTTCATTCCAAAGATGGAAAAGTTCAAAGTGAGAGATGAATGGAGGAACCTCAAGCAAACACAGGGAAAGATGAAAGAGTATGTCAACAAGTATAGGCAAATCATGTTACAGCTACCAAACATGGATACAGACACTAAACTACATGGATTTTTGTTTGGGATGCAAGAATGGGCTAGAAGAGATGTGGAGAGACAGGAACCAACAAGCTTAGCAAAGGCCATGAGAATGGCCGAACCTGGAAGACAAAAGAACAGCACAAGGGAATCAAAATAGGTTCAACAACAATTTCAGCAACACCGTCAACAACAACTCGTGGAACCAGAGGCCCAATGCTCCTAGAGGGGCATTCACAGATACAAGGAGCCAAAACACCACAACCACCACGGCCGTATCACAAACCGCATTAGTACCAAGAGGAGCAGCAAGAAGATGGGGAAACAATCACTACAGGCCAACCCCTAGCACATCATATGGGCCCGCAGGATCAAATACATCATGGTGGAGACCCCCAAGCCCTTCCACCGGCATCAGATGCTTCAAATGCGAGGGTCCACACTACCAAAACAGATGCCCAATAGAAGATACAGCATCATCAAGTGGATCAAGGGTGAATGCAACTTGTGCATATGGAGGAGAAGAACTACAACCACCGTGTATCCAGGAAATTCCAAATGGGAGTCAAGAAAGCATGGACCACCCAAGGGTAGGGTCAGTTAGTGCCCGACCCCAATGCATGGCAGCCAGGGTAGCGACAGTCCACCATCTATACATCAAAGGCCGAGTGGGCGAAGGAAACCAACCTATCATGGTGCACACAGGAGCAACACACAACTTCATGACACCAGGGTGTGCAGCAAAACATGGATTGAAACTATCAAAGGCTCCAGAAGGATTAACAGTAACATTCGCACAAGGAGAAGCCAAGGAAGTAAAACAAGTCTTTGCAGTCCAAGTGGAAGCCGACAAGTGGAAAGCGAAACTCAACTTCTTAGTAATCCCCATGGATGATTTTGAAGTGATATTGGGCTTAGAATTCTATGACAAGTATGTCATTGCAATGTTTGGTAAAGGTGTGAATGAAATGATGCTAGATATGTAAGGAGAAGGCATCAGAGTGCCATGTGAAAGAATGCAGCTACCTAGCAGGACCCCAATCAAGGTGCAAATGAAGGAGAATAAGCCAGGAGTATCATGCCAAACAGTAAAACCAACCAAAGGGCCAAACCCAAAAAGCACCGGTCCAAGGGACCGTTATCAAGCCACGTATCATGACATGCAGTGCAAAGCAAGTCGAAAAATCAATCAAGCAAGGAGATATGGTCTATCTATGTATGATCCGACCAATTGAAGAAGAAGAAAATGGCAAGAAACCCAAACAACAGAATAGGAACACAGAGGTGGCAGAAATACTTGAAGAATTCAAAGATATAATGCCAGCCGAGCTACCCAAGGGTCTACCACCCAAGCGAGATGTGGATCACAAAATTGAGCTGATTCCAGGGTCTGCCCCACCGGCCCGAGCTCCCTATCACATGAACCACACTGAGCTCATGGAATTGAAGAAGCAACTACATGAACTAGAAGAACAAGAATTCATCCGCCCTAGCAAATCCCCCTTTGGTGCCCCACTGTTGTTTGTGAAAAAGAAGGATGGGGGACTTTGACTCTGTGTAGATTATAGGGCTCTTAACAAAATCACCATAAAAAACAAATACCCTGTGCCCCTAGTGGAAGACCTCTTAGATAGACTGCACGGGACCAAGTACTTCAGTCGGATTGATCTTAGATCAGGATACCACCAAATCCGCATAGCCGAATAAGATATCCCAAAAACAGCCTTCCGTACCCGATATGGTAGTTTTGAGTGGTTAGTCTTAGGGTTCGGCCTAAGCAATGGGCCAGGCACATTTTGTGGCCTCATGGATGGAATTTTTAGACCGGAGATAGATATCTTTGTCATTATCTACATAGATGACCTCCTAGTCTACAACAAGACCTTAGAAGAGCACAAGCAGCACTTACGCCGAGTTTTTGAGAAACTACAGCAGCATCAGTTATACGCCAAGCCGGAAAAATGTGAGTTCGCAATGAAAGAATTGGAGTTCTTAGGCTTTATTGTAGGAGCAGATGGAATCAAAGTGGATCCTAAGAAAGTGGAAACTGTCCAAAGATGGCCTGTACTGAAAACTGTAAGAGAAGTGCAGGAGTTCCTCGGCTTCACAGTATTTTGTCAGAGGTTCATCAAAGATTATAGCCTCATCACTGCCCCCCTCTCCCACCTCACCAAAGAAGATCACTCCTTTACATGGGGAAACGCGCAACAGGAAGCTTTTGAGCAGATGAAGAAGTGCATGAGCCAAACTCCCATCCTAAGGGTACCGAATTTCACCAAACCCTTTGAAATCTCTACAGATGCATCTGACTACGGCATAGGGGGTGTACTGGTCCAAGAGGGTCACCCCATTGCGTATGAGTCAAAGAAATTTACCGATGCTGAAACAAGGTGGAGCACACATGAGAAGAAAATGTTGGCAGTCATCCACTGCCTTAGAAAATGGAAGCACTATGTTCAAGACAAGCATACAATAGTCTTCACCGACAATATCTCCCTCAAATACTTTCAATCCCAACCCAAGTTATCAGCAAAGCAAGCTCGCTGGCTAGACTTCCTAGCCGAATTCGACCTGGAGATTAAGCACAAGCCCGGCTCTACTAACAAGATAGCAGATGCCTTGAGCCGAAAAGCTGACCTGAAAGCTGTCAGTGTGGTCAGCAGCAACTTCATAGAACTTGTCAAAGAGGCCCTAGAACAAGATCAAGAAATGCACAAAATAATCAAAGATGTGGAAGCAGAGAAGACACCACATGGAATGTACACCTTAGAAGAGGGTATTCTATTTTTAGACAAGAGATTATATATCCCCAACAATGTGGAATTAAAGAAACTCATCATGCATGAGATACACGACGGCAAGATTGGAGGCCACAAAGGGCAAAGCAAAACCTTGGAGACCCTTAGGAAGCAGTTTTTTTGGCCGAATATGAAGGAAGAAGTGATAGACTACATCAAAACTTGCCCCACTTACCAAATGGTCAAAGCACCAAGATCAAGACCAGCCGGACTACTACAACCATTACCAGTACCTAACCGCCCATGGGATGTCATCAGCATGGACTTCATTGTGGAACTACCTGAGTCCCATGGGTACACAATCATCTTTGTAGTGGTGGACTATTTCTCCAAACAGGCTCACTTCATCCCGGCCAAACCACCACTGAATGCCAAGGAGGTAGCACGCCTCTTCTTCACACATGTATTCAAACTACATGGCTTATCACTAGCCATTCTATCAGATAGAGATGGAAGATTCATGAGCGACATGTGGAAGGAACTTTTCAAGACTCTGGAAACACAACTGAGATTTTCATCATTCTTCCACCCGGAGACAGATGGACAGACAGAACGAGTCAACCAAGGCATCGAAGATTATCTCCGCAGCTATGCCCAAGTGGACCAGAAAGATTGAGCCTTGTACCTTGATGTCTTGGAATTCCACTATAATAGCTCCATCCACTCGGCAACGGGATACACTCCCTTTGAGTTAGCCACAAGAAAAGAAGTCATTACACCACTGGCCTTAGCATTAGGAGCGGCCAAAGCGGAGGATCAAGATGCAGAAGAATTCTTGAAGAAATGGAGAGATCGCAATGCAGGAGCTAAGCAAAGCCTCGAGCAAAGCAAGATAACCATGATAGAGCAAGCAAACAAGAAGAGAAAGGCTGTACTATTCGCCAAAGGAGACATGGTCCTAGTGAGCTCTAAGAATATGTCACTTCCCAAAAACATAACCCCCAAGTTCAATCACCGCTACTATGGATCCTACCGAATCACTCAAGTGTTGAACGAAGTCACCTACAAGCTGGACCTGCCAGACAGTGTTTGTGTTCATAATGCATTTCATGCTCGTCTTCTGCGCAGGTTCTATCCCGACAACCAATGGGGACGGCGCGTACCAATGCTCCATTCCAATGGTCCCTTCGAAGTAGAAGCACTCCTCCGACGCCGGGAACAAAGAGACTTCCCCGAATACCTCACCAAGTGGCGCGGGCGTCCACTCAAGGAGGCCACTTGGATCTCGGAAGCGAAGGCCCGTGAACGCAGAAAGGATGCCTTCGCCCTTTGGCTCGAGGAGAACCCCCCTACTCCTTCTACCGACCCTTGAGCCGCCCCAGCACTCCAACAAAATAATGCGGTTCTCAATCATAGACCCCAAATGTGCCTCCACTCCTCAAATGTAATCGAGTCGAGGATGGACTCGCATGGTAGCAATCATCACACATAACTCCATCAAACAAAAAGCCCCCAACGTCTTAGTGCGGCAGACACTGGCCAGTCTGATAGTATAGACTGTGTTAAGACCCCGCGGTCCCCTTAGACCGGCAAACACTGACCAACTTACTAGGAAAAGCTGCGTTAAGACCCCGGATGAGTCAAATAACAAACGCTACCCTTACATTGCTGAGGTCAGCAATCCAGTAAGTGGAGGTGAGTGTAAGGGCTTTGTAGCTATACCATGCCGTTGCTACCGATTGCACCTATATAGGGAGTAGTTGTGACTCAAAGCCCTACCTTGTTTCCACTCTACGTGTGATTCCCTATACCCAGTGGTGAACCCTCTTATGTGCGACGTCACGAGGGTGTAGTCCTAGGATGTGTCTATGTTGTCCCGCTTTTTGGATTGAATAATACAAGAGTACACCTTTCTGAGCTCATATATCGTGTTACCTTTCTGTGCCGTGTTGAGTGCATAACGAGTGCAGGTTTATCACGGGGGGGGGAGGGGTCCCTCATAGCGGCTGCAGAATACTACATCAGCGATGGAATATTACACATATCTACTAACAATACCCCCGTTTCATTTGTACATATCATGTATATAGCCCCTCGGCTCATTTGGGTTCTTATTTCCTAAAGTGTTGTTGCAAGGGGATATTGTGAATTTACGTCGTTCTCCATGTAGGAGGCCTTTTGCAAGGTTGCCCATCTCTAAGCCCCTTTCTTCAACCTTGGGCACTATATCTCATCTACCAAATTTACATGACCACTTGGTCCCCTCGCCAACCTAATTTCAACCTACACTCTACAAAGAGGGCTCCCCATTATGAATGCATTCAAGCTCAATCTTCATCTTGAGCTTCTACCCTCCTATATTAGTGTTTTCTCCCCTCTTTGTGATGCATCCCTCTACATTGTGACATCTCTATCTCCATCATGTCTATCATGAATATGAATGGAAGTATTGTGTATGTATTCAAGCAATTAGAAATGTTTTTGTAGCTTACATGTGCCTTCCAGTGACCAGCATTTCCACACCCTAGCAGCCTTGTCCATTTTGTTGTCCGTTCCCAAACAAAGCATCATTGTGCCCATTGCCCTACACCATGGCTGCAATTGTCCATTCATTGCCCATTCCCAAAAAAAGCACCATTGTGTGTATTGCCCCTAGTGTTAACCAATCAAGACCAATTCCTTTCAATTGGCCAAATCTCTAAACTTATATTAATGGGCCAGACCCTAAATGTGATATAAATTCTAGTGATTAATGGCCTTCACCCCAATACAGCTGAACATTTCAAGGTTTCTATCTTTGCTCTTGCTTTTGCTTTAAAAATCACTATGGATGTCTATCTCCCATGGGACTATACAACATTTAAGATTCTTTGCAACATTTGCAAAAGCCAAAGACCTTCCATTTCTTCAGCTCCTCCATTTTTTTACATACAATGTCAAGCATTACCATGCTGTTACTTTCCTTGAGAAAACAACAACACTTTGCATTTTGATTTATTTTTTTACTGCCAGACTAAAGAAGCCAATAAATTCAAGATGGGGGGAACAAGCCACATACCCACCATTCCATGCAGTCCTCACTTATCTTTAAAATTACAAAGCATAGCCATTAAAATCTTCAAGTAGACCCCCAATGACAGATGTTGACTAAACTATGAAGGCGTCACTCCTAACTGTCTACTAGATTCATGTTTATGCTACACTTCGTTAGCACACCTCGAATCCACTGCAATCATACCATGACTATCAAGCCACCATCAACACCTAGCTGTAGAACAATTCCTCAGAAAGCATGAAGAGCATGAACATTAGGCCTAATTTAAAGTTGCTATGTTACCAAATGTGCTGACTGTGTTGTCAATGCCCGATGGTCGACCATGAATAATCTTCTCCCCTTCAAAGGCCCATTCGTTTATCAATTTTAAATGCTCCTCCTCCAGTTTGACGGATGTGTTATCTTCCTTGCAACAACCTGGGCCTAACTTTTTGGCCAGTGCAAGAAAAGCTGCTGCTAGTGACACACAGTAAGATGCAGACGAGCCTAAACCAGATCCAAGTGGCAGTTCTGACGTGATTGTTACAGTTGCCGGCTGCATTCTGCTCATGATAGTGACTCAGAAAAGCGAGAACTTCTTTCATAACGAGCTCACAACTTGCCAACCACAGTTTACTGGACTTCCTAATGATCAAGAACTAGCAAAAATACAGAACGTGTTTTCAAGGTATGCTCTTACCCAATGATGCAAGTGTATAGGTATAAAAATGCTGTGATTCCAGCTGCAACTCCAACCTTCGCTTCCGGCAAGGGCCTGCGATCGACCAGATCTTGAAACTTGGCAATGATGTTGTTGGATGCTGAAGGTGGAGATAGAATATCAGGACTCAAAAGTCCTGCGACCTCTTGGATGTCTCGCAGAAGCCATCTCAAATGCAGATTCAAGTCAGACAAGTGAAGGCAAATCGACTCATCGCTATCTGTGAAACCAGGGTTAGGTCGTTAGGTTAGGCTTCTTAGACTGACTCATGGATGTGTCTCGAATGAACGAGGAAGTGATTAATTGTCAGGAAAGCGAGCAGAATACACCTGGGTAAGTAGATAGCTTGACGCTGCAGCGAGTGTACAGGCCTAGCGATGCAGCCACAGCAGCAAAACCATGGACAACAGCATGCTCGCCAGAAAGGATGACTTTGCCTGGCGCGCTGGCCTGGACTTCCATGACCCCGTGCATGGATGTAAGCTGAAATCGCGACCTTCCTACTGAGTGTTTTTGGTACCTTTCTTGAGAGTCTTCGTATAAGTAACCAACTGCTTTTATGAATGTTGACTAATTCACGCCCACCACCAACGCTACGATCTACTTTTGCTAGCTTCTTTGTAGTTGTACCTCCAACTTCAAAGAATCTTTGAAAACCGAACCCAACCATATGACAAGTGATTTAAAATCCACCAAGACCACAAGAGTCCATAAACTTCCACATGGTGTAATGTGAGTTGTTGTTGCATGCACACATCATTGACCCGCTCTACTCCCCTTGTTACATGTAGTTCATGTGCATAGTATTGACCTGTGATGCAACTTGCTAGTGAGAGAGAGAAAGACTCACAGAGAGAGAGAGAGAGAGAGTATAGAACGAAGATTATGAAAACACCAAGAACGAGATCAAGACATCATCCTCCGATGAATATTTGGTCGACACATACAATGGTCTACATTTGGTAAGCAGGGTGCCCCACTTCAAGGGCTGACTCCATTTTCTAAATGTTAGACCCAAAATGGTCACACTTGCCACTCTAAGGTTGGGCATAGCCTACACGAAACCCCACCCACCTAGCTTGGAAAGTTAAAAATATGTGTTCAAATGATTGAAAAATATGTGTTCAAATGATTGAAAAGTAGTGTATGGCCCATTGGTTTAGCCCATGGCCTACCAATTTGCTAGCAAAGCAGTCCAAACCCCTATGAATCCATGATCTTTTAGGTGAATAGGGTGTTGTTATTATGCACCTCATGCATGGAGATTCAATGTTGGATGGGGAATGTTACCCATCAAACTTCGTTTGCGGCCCTTAAAATGTGAAATTCGTTAAATTTTGCCTAATTGAGTAGAGTATTTGTATTTATGCACGTAGGGCATGGAGATTGGATGCTAGGTGAGGCATGTTGTGCATCCAACTGCATTTGCAACCCTTAAAATCCAAATCTAATAGAATTTTGCAGGATCATGTCCCCCTCTTTTCTTCCTGGCAATGTGTAACCTCCCAAAATCTACATAGCCTTCACTAGGTTGTCAACAACCACTCCCGTTATGACACAAGTACATTTACATGCACATGCAATTACTTTATGGCCTTGAATGTACTTTGTCCAAGTTGTGGACCTAACTAATTCAAGGTGTGAGGAGGAGAGAGCATGAAACTTGTTTGTGAATGGGCGAAGGCCATGAGGCTTCACTTCAATATAGTAACTTACCAAGCACCCTTATTTTTTTGAGATTTGTTGAAGTTCCTTCACTCTTGCAACTCCCATGAATCTAACTGTGGTAAGCATCAAAGGTTTTGTTTGGTGCACAAGTGAGTTTCACTTGGATGTGTTATCATAGTGATTTTAAGCAACACACCCTATGTGCTATCAATTATATTTGGTAAGACAAACTAGAGTAAATAGAGTACCTCCCTTTGAATTTTGTGTATTGGTATGGCCAATTGGTATATTTATGGGTCACCATGCCTTATGCTTCTTCTTTTTTATAAAGTGCTTTGATGATGTATTATTTGAGAATAAATACATACTTCAAAATAAGATGGACAAGTGTAAGCCACAATCTCTATTTGCTTCCGAGCATATTCATAAAGGCTACTTTAAACACATGTTCCCTTAAACTCAAAACTCTTACAAGGCTAAGACTTCCTCTTTGGATGTCTTCACAACCTCAGCTCTAGGGATACCCTTTTCTTTTTTCATGAGTACCTCATTCCTATTCATCCAAGTTTTTAATCACCACTACCCTTATTAAGTTCCAAACTTTAAAATTTTCTTCATCAATCTTCCCTATATCTCCTAAGAGCACTCCATGCATATTGATTGCTTAATTGAGACTAGCTCTTCTAACCCTATCCTTAATGCTATTCCAAATCCATAGGGCTTCCTTGTAGTGCCAAAAAAGATGTATCATTGATTCAAAGTGAACAACTCAAAATCTACATTATGGGCTCAATCTCTTGTACTTGGCAATATTGTCCTTGGTTGGTAGCTTTTTTTATATCACCTTCCACAATACCAGGTTCAACTATCTACTTGGAGTGTCATGCCATGTTGAAACAAGTGCTCACAATGAAACAAAAGCAACTTACCTCAATCTCTTATCCCAAGTGCCCACAAGAGTTTGTGGATAGCTGCCTTTCAAGCATTGTAAACATTTACAACTATCTCTTTTTTGGGCCACTGAAGGTTGCTTCTTTTTTTGAGTTTGCCTCTATGATTGACAAGGCACTTTAATACTCCAATAGGGAAAATGTTCGCTCCATCTAACTAGCTCTCTTTCTTCTTATACATTATTGCCTCTAACCAATTAGCTTTTGAAAGGTACAACCCAAGTGGAAAGCACGCAAGAGGAAGCAAGAGCAAAACAAGAGCTATGGCAAATGGAGTAAGAGAGAGAGAGAGAGAGAGAGAGAGCATATGTGGAAACTCCAATAGTCACAATGTGTGACCAGCCTTCTCTTATTCAAATGTCACTAAAAGAATAAAGAATGAAGTGATAGTGATGGGCGTCCACCACCTTACAGTGTACAAGTGTGCAAGTATTGTTAGTGTAATATATACATGGGCAATTAAGCACATGCGCCTTTACCCCCAATGACCGCCCACTTAAAGGCAAATGTGTCCTAGTGAGGAGAAAACAAGAAAAAAAGTGACAAAGTACAAATGTACATAAAGTACAATAGGATGAGAAAATGTCTCATCTCATCCAATGCCTATCAACTTCCTAAGAAAGGCAACACACTCCGCTGAGAGACTTTTATTGAGTAGACCTACAAGATTTTGGTTAATGGAGATATTGATAAATTCAATGGACTTGTCCTCAAAATGACCTCTTGGATAAAGTGCTAACACACCTCAATGTGCTTTGTCTTTACATGGAAGACTGGATTCTTGGCCAATTGAATAGTTCTCATAGAATTCAAATGCAATGTAGGGACCACATCGGTAATACCAAGGTCTACGACTAGATAGCCTTAACCAGAGAGCCTTCTTGGAAGCCTCAATGGCTATAGTATACTCTACCTCTGTGTAGTAGATAGGGTTGTATTATTCTACACCTTGGACGTTCAAGAAATAGCACCTCAAGCAAAGGTGAAGATATAGCCAGAGGTGGCAGTCTACATGTCTTACATAATTAGAGTCAATGTACCCCACAACTCATGTATCCTGGCCATCATAACACATGCACATATCTACAGTGCCCTTAAGGTACCTCATGATACCTTTCACAGTATCCTGATGCTACCTGATAGGTGTAGCCATATGGCAAGCCACAACTCCCACTACAAATGCTATGTCAAGACGAGTGGTTATCATAGCATAGATAAAACTACCTACTACAAATGCATAAAGAATCTTGGCCATCTCAGCCTTCTACTCATTCAACTGTGGATAATCAGCTTGAGTAACCTGCACATGACAAGGTAAAGAACAACCAATAGGCTTAACATCCTACATATGAAACCGCTCAAGGACCTTCTCGATGTACTCCTTCTACGACACAAAATAGACTATGAAGCATATACATCTTGTCTAACATCAAGGTCTTGGACCACTAGAGCATCAACTTCTATAGGCTGTCTAGTTAGCTATATAGTAATAGTAGGCTCCTTCTAAAATATCACCCTACATACCTCGACTACTTGCTCAGGTTGCTTATGCATTTTCTCCTCATGGAAAATAACATCATGGCTGTGGATGATCTTCTGAACTTGTGTATCCCATAAGTGATAGGCCATCTCACCTGCATCCCCATAACCAAGAAATATGCATCCACAGACTTAGGATCCATCTTATTACACTTGTTTTTGGGAACATGGCAAAAAGCCTTACAAACCAAGGACGCGCAAATGAGTATATAGCCCAAACTATACCTCCTCTACAACCCAATAATCAAGAGCATTGCATGGGCATCAATTAATCAAATGTACAGCAGTAGTAACTTCCTTAATCCAAAAGTGCTATGGTAAGCCTACCTAGCTAAGCATACTACAAACTCACCATTGAATCATCCTATTCATGTGCTCAGCCATACCATTCTGGGGTGGGATGTATGGAGTTGTCAACCGATACTTAATACCATTCTTGGGTGGGATGTATGGGGCTGTCAAACCGATACTTAATATCCCTCTTATCACAAAATTGCTCAAAGGATTTAGAGATGTACTCTCCCCTATTGTCAAAATGTAGGCATTTTAGCATATACCTAGATTGGTTCTCAACAAAAGCAAGCCAATGCTAAAATGTGGACAAGACTTCTAATTTCTACTTTATGGGGTTTTCCCAAACCTCATGCAAGTAATCATCAATAAAAGTAATGAAATACTTTGCACCACCTAACAACTTGTAGGGCATAAGCTCATAAACACCACAATGAACAAGAGCCAAAGGCTTGCCCATGCATGTAATATCAAACTTCTGATGTGAGTCACAAGTCTAACTACTATAAAGACAATGATCACAAGAATCAAAACACTTATGGTCGAGGAACAGAAGATATTGCAAACATGTAAGCATTATCATTCCCTTTAATGGCATGTTCCCAAGGAAACAATGCCATAATGATACATGTAATACGGTAGCCACTACCAAAACATGGTCGTTAGACCTAGATATAAGTAAGAAACAAAGAGTGCAAGAATTAGTACCTCATGCCAATACAAGATTCCCATGGATAAGCTTCCATGAGGAATCACCAAAGGATGTAACATAACATGCATCATCCAACTGCTAAGCTTTTGGTCAAAGCTAGAACATGGCATATATCATGTAAAGTAAACATATTGCCTAAAGGAACTACATCTGGACATCTCCAATACCGATAATATCCAAAGCCAAGTCATTACCTAATTTGACATATTCTTTCATGCTGCGATAAGAGTGGAACCACTCTTACTGAGGGGTGATGTGACATGCCCGCTCTAAGACATCCTCAATGACATGATTTAGTGGTCCATCGAGATGATTTTCTGCGTGATGCTACTCGGTACTCTTTCGAATAATGTGAGGTTTGTTGCTTAGACTCTCTGAGTCCACTTCGCAAAGAAAGGTCTTAGCCGTTCCCATGAGAATCGACTTGAATTTGAGTTCTAAGTAAACTAAGATCACCTATTAGATTAACTAGCATCAGTCTTCAAGCATTTACTTGTGCTAGATTTAGTGGTCCATCGAGATGATTTTCTAGGCAATGTTGCTCAATACTCTTTCAAATAATGTGAGACTTGTTGCCTAGACTCTCACGATTCCACTTCACAAGGGAAGGTCTTGGCCGTTCCTATGAGAATTGACATGAATTTTAACTTCTAAGTAAGTTAAGGTCACCCATCAGATGAACTAGCATTGGTCTTCGAGCGTTTGCTTGTGCTAGATTGCTCAAAGAATTGAAGCTAACTTGTGTCACACTTGGCTCAAGGAGAGTGAGAAATGAGGGGGAGTATGCATACGTCGACTTCTTTGCCCGTAGAGCAAAGTCTCACTCCGTTCTCCTAAAATGATACAGATTCAAGGTGCTAATTGATTCTATATGGTCAAAGTTTCCTATATTATATGCATCAAAAATGTAAAGAAGCTCTCAACGTACCGCGTCTACCCATTTGCAAGATGGATTCGTCAGGGATCCCGTCGACTCACTTTTCTCGAGGGGTTTATTTTAGTTACATAATTATCCTAACAGAATTATGTTTAATATGCAAATACATTTTCCTTAATTATCTATTAAGGATTGGTTTCTTATGGTAAATTATGTCACAAACATAAAGAAAATGTCAAATAATCCTTTGAAAGTAGTTGCAAAACAATGTATTTACCCCACATCTTCTCCAAGGTACAGCCAACTTGGTATTTTGTCCCGTAATTTGAGACTCAAGTCCATTATTAGGCACATAATTCACCAATCTGCCCTTATTTAGCATTAGGGCCTTCTAGGAAGTCCATCTTGGGTCATGCAGGGGTTGGCCAATCCTTAACAGACCCAAGGGATTTACGGCAAGAGCCTCCTGGCACCCTTGTCACCTCCTAGCCTAGCATCCTCCCTATGGAGAGACCTCTAGCATCTGAGGTTAGTCGTAACCTCCAGTGCAATCAAACAACCCCTTGGTGAGGGCTTTTGCCACTAACCTTGGGGGAGGTTTAGTGCATAACTACATAGCTGCCATATAAGAGGGCACAGGAGCTTTTATGCAAACATAATCAAGTAATCAACTTATTAACAACACCTAGGAAAACATTTCTTTTCTATACTATCAATACAAACTGTCACTTGGATATTCCATAGAGTCAACCAGCCAAAACGTATCCTTGACTAGCAAAACCATAATTTGTTCAAAATAATAAGTCTTATCGTAAAACTAATTCATTATCCTTTAAACACTTTGTTGAGCAATTACAATCACAGAAACTTCCTCATTAATTAAACCATATTATTCAAGCAATTTGTACTACTAATTCTACTAGTCAAATCTCACGCCATTTTATAACATTACAAACTTCCCTTTGATTGATGCAATAAGTGATAGGCATAATCCCTTCCCAAACATATCACAAAGAGCAATCCCTTCCAATTTTTCCAAGAGAGTCATTAGTCTTATAATTCCCTTCTAGAGACACTATAACTTGAGAATGCTCACGTAATTTGAGTGCATGGGTAGAAGCTACTCGTAATCCAAGTTCCAATATTAGTTAAGCTAAGGAGTAGTTTGGTTCTTTCCAGACATTCTAGTTTATTTAAAACTACATTGATGAAGATCACATTTATAGGGTTCAAAATGCACAACTTCTAGGATTGACCTTTGTCTCTAATTTGACATTAATAATCACAAGCTTTCCTTTAAATGATTTAACAATTTATTATGCCCAATCCTTGCATTATTCTATCGAGTAGCTAAAATTCTCTATAGTATGAACAACTTAGATACTACGTAGTTTAGCGAGTTAGATGTATTAGCCGAAGCAACTTATGGATCTGCACATGAAGGAGAATGTGACTATGTTTGCTCACTTGAGCCAGTTCCATGCTATACTCTTAATGAGTCATGGGATGTATTCTGCATTGCATTATGTGCCTCTACTACTACCTTGAAATTATCTGATGTTGAGAGTGCTCTTCTGCAGGAAGAGGTTAACCATAAGAATTTGGATGCCTCTTAATGAGTCATGGGATGTATTCCACATTGCATTATGTGCCTCTACTACTACCTTGAAATTATCTGATGTTGAGAGTGCTCTTCTGTAGGAAGAGGTTAACCATAAGAATTTGGATGCCTCTTGTGTGTCGCATGCTATGACAGTTAGAGGTAGGAATGATGGATATGGAAAGCATGGCAGTGGCAGTGGACATGGACGGGATTCTCAGAAATCTTGGTCCAAGTCTTGTGGGAAGTCATGTAGCAAATCCCGTGGCAGGAATGAAGATGTTACTTGTCACCATTGTGGGAAAAAGAGCCATATTAGGTCACAATGCCATGAACTGCGCAATGAAAGGCGCAAAGATAAGGGGAAATACAAAGTGCATGATAAGTCTTCTTATTGCAGCATAGTGCCTACAAAGTCCAGTGTTAAAATTGAAGAGATCAATGTTATGCAGCCTGAGGATGTTGATGATGATTATATCCTTGCAGCTTCTTCTAGTGCTTCACAGATGACAGAGATACACTCTATGTATGCACAGTGTTGGATCTTGGACTCAGGTGCATCCTTTCATGTAACACCTTGCCGAGAGTGGTTTCATTTATACCGTACTGTTTCGGGTTCTGCGCACTTGGGTGATGACAGGTCTCTTGATATTGTGGGCATTGGTGATGTTAGGCTGCAATTTCCTTCTGGCAGCAGTTTTGTTATGCATGATGTACGTCATGTACCTGCTTTGACACGCAGTCTCATGTTAGCTGGACAGCTTGATGACACAGGTTATCATGTATCTTTTGAAGACTCTGCATGGAAGATCACTAATGGTGGCAGACTTGTGATTGCGAGAGGTGCCAAGGCTGGCAGCCTCTATCCCTTGATTGTATTCTCTTCTTCCCTTGATCATGTTTTGTCTATGGGTTCTATCCCACATGTATCTCTTTGGCATGCCCGTTTGGGCCATATGTCTTTGAAGGGAATGAAAATGCTTTCTGATTTGCAGTACTTACCGCCCCTTGATTATGCATGTTTTGATTCATGTGAGCATTGTCTTTATGGCAGGCAGACTAGGCCTACTCATAAGAAGTCTGGTAGGCCACGCATGAGCGATCCCTTGGCATTGGTACATTCGGATGTTTGTGGGCCCATGCCTATTAGTCTATGGGTGGTGCAAAGTATTTTGTTACTTTCATAGATGATTTTTCATTGAAAGTTTGGGCTTATCCCATTAAGTTGAAATCCGATGTCTTGGCTGTGTTTCAGAGATGGCTTGCATTGGTTGAGTCTCAAGGCATCATAGTTATAATCCTAATGATTGTTGTTTGCACTAACTACGCATAACTCCAAAATTCCAATGAACTAATAGTTCGTGATATTAATAAGACTTTAATGCAAGATCAATTGGTGTATCCTTGATGTATGTGTCATATAATCTTTCCCATGCATGCACCGTCTACGCGCATAATCCTTAAGTGACCTTTATGTTCTTTATGCCACGTATGACTTCGTCGCGTAGCACAGGGATGCAAAGTATTTGAGTACATGGGTTTGTGCAAACCTCAATGCACCATATGCATAAATCTAGGCAAGGTCATCTATGGTTGCAGAAAGAATTAACCTATGATCCCCTATGAGTTTGTTAATTATCAAAAAAATAAATTCAAGCTACTTGTTGAAATGAATTCATGCGTATGCCTATGCCTCAATGAGTAGCGGAGATGGCAATTTATACCTGCATATTTGGATATGCATTATCCCTACCTAATGTTGTATTTGTATTTGTAGAAATGCCTTTGGCAGTGGCTCCATTGTTGGATGTGGATTACTGCTGATGCATGTCTTCCTCTGTTTTGGGGCCATACTTTCGGCCTATAAGTCACTCTTTTTCTCTCATCGAAGAGATGGTGTGCCGGGTGATTCTTCTTGAAAGGATTAGACTCACGGGGAGATGAGGTTTAAACTTGCGGGGAGATGGGAAGAAAAACAATGCGTGTGGTCACCCTCTAAGAAGGAGAAGGGAGGAATCTTCGAGAACCTTCCCCCCCTCTCTCTCTCTCTCTCTCTCTCTCTTCTTCTCCTTCTTTTCTTCTTCTTCTTCTCTTTCTCTCCCTCTTTCTTCTTCTCCCTCTCCTTCTTCTTTTCTTCTTCTCCCTCTCCTTCTTTTCTTCTTCTCCTCTCTCTCTCCCTCTTTCTTCTTCTTCTCCTCTCTCTCTTCTTCTTCTTCTTCTTTCTCCTCTCCCTCTCTCCCTCCCTCCCTCCCTCCCTCCCTCCCTCTCTCTCTCTCTCTCTCTCTCTCTCTCTCATGGCCAACAGCAGGTCGAGGCCCCTCCTTTTTTTTCTTTTATGATAGGGGGTTTATATAGGTGTTTGGGGGGTATAATTTGGGGAGGGGGGGCATGTGAAAGAGATGTGGTGGCGTCTCCCCACCCTCCACCTGTCATAAAGCACGACGGCTCACTTTGATGGACTCATCGAAGTGGCCTAGGGGGTGGTAGGCCCGTGGCCTCCCCCTCGACTTCATCGTCTCCCTCCTTTTTTTGCCACGTCGATCTTTGCATGCTCCCTCACTCTTGACGTCATCATGTCGTCTCTCCCTCCACATTGGCATCCCCCATGGACTTCGTCTTCCTTCTCTTCGTCATTTCCCCCTCGCCCCCCCGACCACCTGTCGGTGGTGATAGAGGGGGACTAAAAGAAAAAAAATTCAATTTATTAAAAGGGGGGGTTCGTATGCGGGAGTGGACGGAACATTACAAGAAATCATCAAATTAGGGCAAGCTTTACATTTGTTCAACTCATTTTCAATGTGCCAATTTCAAAATGGTATACTAAAGAAAAAGCTAGATCTAGAAGCTTTAAGGAAGGCATGCCCTTGAGAGATCAAAACAACAAATGCACTAAACATTGGATCAAGCATTGCATAGACCACAAGCACAGACAATGCAAAGAGCACAACACATAGGAAAATAGACATCATGGTCAAATGCAACACCACTAGCACATGCGCAAGCTAGTCGAATCAGAGCTAGAATAGACAAGTGAACTAGATGAGTCAATAAACATGGAACTAACAATCACACACATGATCTATCCAAATTTGCATTGATGAGATCCATTCTTTTCAAGGCTAGCTAAGAGAGTTGCAATGAGACCTTAACAATTAGATATAAACCAAATAAGATGTAATATATATGGGTTTTCAAAACATTGAACTTTGTAGATGATAATTAGGTTATTTTAACAATTAAATTTAACAAAGAGAGAAACCTAAAGAAGACTTTGTAGCTTTTTTCTAATCATATGCTTTATATAACTGGGTTTAAATCATTAATTGTTCTAATCATATGCTTTATATGATTGGGTTTAAATCATTAAACAATATGCTTAGCTTGTAGATTTTGTTAGCACACACCAATTTATTAGAATAGAGGAGCCCCTTTATATATTTAAAATTGGTAGATTTAGCTTTCATAGGGTTGATAATATATTATGAAATTGTATTTACATCAGAGACCTATTACTTTATTGTATAACCAATTTTTTTTAATGAAAAATAATATATGATTAAAGGCCTTGGAAAATGGATCAAGAGGTATAACAATTGATGACATTAAGTGCATTGCCTAAACATAACAAATGGACTAACTATGAAAAAAAGGCATAATATAGGCTAAATGCATTGATGATAATATCAGTTGCCTAAAGGGTTTGCTTATGCAAAAAGCACATTCCATTATATACAAGTTTAATATTTTGTTTTATATATTCTTAGAAGTTATCATGGATAAGTCACATGAAAGGAAACTTGCATGAATGGTTTTGGGGACCAAAATAACCTTTATACTCATTAACTACCAACAGAAGTAATGCTTTTTGTACTTCATATTGCTTGAAGGGTTATTTAAGTTCTTGATTTGGAAATATTTTTATTGTTAAGTACAATTACTATTCCTTCTATATGCTTTTGAACGAGGGCCTTTCTAACTTTTTTTAAAACACAATATTTTTTAAATGTGCTCTGGGGAACCTAATAGGTGTCCATGTGGACTCTACAAAGGCCTCGAGAGTAAAGTTTGCAATAAGACATGGCAATTTTACATATGTTTTTCACGTTAAAATCCCAATCATAAAAAATACTTCAAATATGTAGCCAAAATACAACAAGAAGACTCACATTTAAGTTGAAAGTGAAGACTGGAAACAAAAACTTTGTTTATACTTAAGGCTTATACAACAATTTTTAGTCAGAGACAAAGTCACATATCCTAAGATAATACTACAAATAAAGTCCATTAGAATGAATGCATCTTTCACTACCTAAAGATTCCTTATAAGTTGAAAGTCCTTGGGTCTTATAGTAATGCATTTAGCATGTATTGTATAGTGTCGATCATCACTCATCAAGTCTACCAAAAACTCCCTTGCTGCCCCCTACAGAGCATGAATAATTTTTTTTGTGAAGTGATCATGTCTATCTTGATTTGATGATAGAAATTGCCTCTTGCTTTTTGTTTGGTAGAGGTCATGCACAATCTTATAAACAAGTCTCTAGATACTAGTATTTGGAATGATAAGATCAAAATATTATTGGTACTTCTTGATTTCTCTTGGGCCTAGGATACCTAGCATTCACTTGCATTTCTTGTGGGGATGTTGAGGAGGACCCCTCTTAGGGTAGGTTTTGGAAGCTAGGTTAGGTTGAGAAGGGGGTGGTCCACTAGTAGGCTATGAAGTGGCATTATCAAAGCTAGTATCTAAGCCAGTAAATAGCTAAACATGATATGGGGCTTTGAGAGAAAGCTTCTTTCCTACCACCTTTTTCCTAGCTATCTTTCCTACACAATAAGAGATTGAAAAATCAATGAATAAGATAGAGATTGATGCCCTAATATATAGTGCTTAAAACCTTAAGACTCATTCACATAGATACACACTCACTCTTTCTCTCTTATATAAAAGGATGCATTCTCATTGAATGCATTGTTCATATTACTATATTTGGTTTTTAAAAATACTTTGTTGCTTTATCAAAACCTCGTCTCCAGCCACTTGGCATGGTTTTTTTTTGCACTTGATACATCATAATGCACTCTTTTAGGGACATGTCTTGATTTGATCATGTCTACAATCAATTCATAGTCTTTTGATTTGCTTTCTTTTGCGAGATTTGAGCATCATCTACTATTATGATCTAAGCTAACAATTTAACTCAATTAATTCTCTTTTTATTTCATTTTTACTATTGTATTAACTTACTATTGATCTTCTTTAGGTCTTCTAATTTATAGTTTTGTCTCCTCATACAAGATACCAACTTCATGAATAGTATCTTGTCTTGTGATAATGTGATCACTTTTTTGAGTTATAATTTCATTCAATTGCCTTACTTCTCCATTAGTCATTCTATTTTGAAGTTAATGTGTAGTGATGATACCATTATAATTTTTTGTAGTTGCTTGGCAGGTTGTAAACACATGATTTCACTTGATCATTTGCATTGGCTAGTATAAGCAAGCAATCAATTTTCACCCTCACACACCTATTTCACCAAGTTTTAGATTCTTGAGAAAACTAGAGGCTTATTGATTAAGGGATCAATTAGGCAGATTTCCATATCAACCCAAACCTCCATATGCTTTAAACCCATATGCTTGTAACATTGTAAAACTTGAGGGTTAGTATTGGAAATAATGGGGCATATTTAAGGTCTATCTCAATATGTAGCTAGCTTGGGGTAGTGCCTTACTTTGTTTTTATGATGGAAGCGAAGTAGATTACACAATATAGCTCAATATATGTTAAGTGTGTCAAAGTACTTTACATTTGCATGCATAGATATTAATGAATATATGGGTTTTAATGTCTATGGAGTTAAACCAAATAGGGACGGATGATGCACATAGATGTTAATGGAAGTAGAGAAGTTGAGTCTATGGACATAAATTGGAGAGGTGCAGATAGACACACATAGATGTTAATGGAGGTAAACTAAAAAGGCATAGACAAACATATAAAGATTGACACACAAAGATGTTAATGAAAATATGATGGATACATAGAAAGAGGAGAGAGAAGGAGTCTAAGCATTAAAAAGAAAAAATGATATTGCAAAAGTGGAGATAGAAGAGTATTATTTTACTATTCTTCTCTCCACATTTCCTTGTTTTAAGGGGGGGACTAAAAGGCCCATTTCCGAGTTCATTTTTTCCCTAATGTCAACATTACAAACAACAATCACCCCATGTCTCTAGTAATGTATATAGGAGTTTATACATTGCTGTAGGACAACGTGGATTCCTTGAACAAACAATTGAGTGTAGAAAAAAACTACTCTGCATGATATCCATAAATAAATGGTAGAAGCTACAACTATCATCGATTCTCAGAAGGCTATCAATAAGGATTTGGAAGCCATGTTGGCTACCTCACAAGATACTAATGTTTCCATTACCAAGGAAAGGGATCATTCCCTTATAGAGATAGTTGGTTTATCCACCAAACTTGCTAATTATGAGGGTGAGTTGGAGCAAAGTTAAGCCATTGTTGAGTCCCAATAGAAGACCATTGAGAAATTATAGATATGCATGATTGAGCTTTCCATTCCTCCCCTTGCTCTTATGATTCATTCTACATGTCTTCCCAGGATGATCTTGCTCACCTACAACTAAAATATGCGATGCTTTTTCTGCTAAGGTGGAATGTTTACAATAGCACATGGATTACATGAAGATTTTTGCCATTATATTGAACCTGTGTCGCCTCCAATATCCTTTTGGATTCAATATCATAAATAATGCTATACTCTTTGCATTTCCCTTAGCACTTTTGATTTAGAACCCTCTACTGATGGGGGTGGTACAATCATTGGTCTACTGATTTGTTGAAATATATTTTTGATCATGTTGTGGATAATCTTATCAGTCATAAAGTGCATTTACTCTCCTTTATGTATATCATGGGTGATTTGCAAAAGTACTAGATGAGGAAGACAAACATTTATGTGGGGGATATTATTATGCAAGCATTTTCATATGTGTATTGTGTGGAGTTGACCTTATCAGAAGGCCATCTCACGTACATTCAATGAACCTCCACATGTAGAGGGTGTTTTTGGCATCTCTCTCTGGAGAAAATTGTTATGGTCCAATGCTATCAATGGAGAACTTTCTACAAATTCGAGATTCAACCCTTACACACTAGTGTACTTAACCATATTATTTGCAAATACTCTTTTCACTCATGTTTTCTTTTAATATTTTCATAATCATTGTTCTATCTATTCACCCAATCTTTTTATTGCTATTACTTATCAACAGATGGCTCATCACCTTTCTTTGTACATTAGCTGATGCCAGGAGGCATATTCCACGGTGGATTCCGTGAGGTTTTACGGTGGATTCCGTAAACTTAGATGACCGGGGCTCATACGCAAAGAGGATTCTTTGTGCGAGAAGTTGATGGGGACGCCTGTCCTTTTCGGGCGTTTCATTAATTTAGTGTGTACATGGGTGATTCCATAGCGGGTGATTCCGCAAAATGCATATTAAATTAATAAACGTTTATGAGTTTAGAGTGCGCACTCGTAATAAATTAAGGTTAGGATTTATTTCTAACCAGTTGATTTATTTATGTAGCTGAAGACTGCTAGGTATTCACTTTTGTCGGTTTAATTGTGTTATTTTACTAACGATTGTGAATGCTTCAGTTGATGTGTAGAGATAGCAGCAGTGGCGGAGGAAAGCATTGGAGTCTAGCGGGTTTTCGACCTTTGGACTATATTTTGATAGGCGCCACGCCTATATTTTGATTATGTCTATAGAGACATCGACTATTTATTATTATTTTGTATGCGCTTATGCGCCTGGATATGTTATTTTTATTTGGACATTGAGATTGGGCGTGCCAGACTCTTTGGGCACCGTCCATTAGCTTTATTTTCCTATTTTTGGTAGAAAGCAAACTCAAAAGCTAAAAGCTTGTCATATTTTTGTAATTGGGCTATTTTTGAGCAAAAAGATTGAAAATATATATTAAATACATGCTTTGTGAAGCGCTCACACAAGGCATGGGGGAGATTCAACCCAATTTGTCTTTTGTCTCATGACGTGCTTGTTTTTACATTGGTTTTTGTGCTAAAAAGTAGAGTGCTTTGTTCTTGGGGACCTTTGGGAATTCACTACGTGAGCTACCTGCGTCCGATCTGCGCACCAGTGGTATCAGAGCGGAGCAGAGATCAAGGGCTTCCAATCGCTACCAATCTCGGGCGAAGGCGGAGCTCCAGGAACAAACGGCCTCTACAGTCAATCTCGTCGCGAACCGTCGATACAGGCAGACTTCTGGCGATCAAGAACCCCTATTTCTACTGTCAGATCGCGAAGGACCACTCTCTGTCGGCGGAGGACCACTCCCTCAACTCCATGAACAAGTCGTGATAGAACAATGAGAAATCTCTAATCTTCTTCATTAAAAAGCTTAGTTTTAAGCTTAAGAAGCTTATAAGCTTCATAAACTTCAAATCGTTGGCAAGAAGATCAGCCCCGAAAATCGCGGAATCAAAAACGGCCCCCCCCCCCCCCCCCACGATTCAAAAACGGCGGCCTGCTAGTCCACCAATTAAGCTCTTAAGCTTAATCACCAAGCCTAATTAAGCCAAATCATACAAATCTCTGCAAGTCACACAGATCTGACAAGTCAAAATACTCCGGGTCTCGCACTACAGAAGTCAAGTTCAACAAGTCACTTGGAATCAAGTCCTGCAAGTTCTGCAAGTCAGCTAAGTTCAGCAAGTTCACAACCCTGCAAGTCTGTTAAGTCTGCAACTCTGCAAGTCAGACTAAATCAGAACTGACTAACGCTTGAAACTCCTAGAAGACTTGTTCGTTTGCAAAAACTCAGAACTGGAAAGTTGTTCGCAGCAAGCTGTTTTACCTATCTACAAGTTCGTTGAAGTACTTTCAGCAAACAGAGACATAAATATTTCAGAATTTCTGAAAATTGAAGAAGAAAATACCCAAAATACATAGCCTTGTAACCCCAAATTTGAGCTACGCTCATCCCGCTAACTGATTTTGAGTGAGAAAGGTTTGTTGAGTTTTACAGGATGACTACCCCACATATGGATGATCCTATGGCTGAAGACGACCTACCCGAGCCTACCATGGAACAAAAGCTGGATCTTATCATGTTGCAATTGGACGAAGAGCGAAGAGCTAGGCAAGCCTTGCAAGCGCAATTGACAAAGCTACAAGGAGCGTCCACTGATAAAGAAGAACCTCAAGCTGAAGATCTGATTCGCCGTACCATCGACGCCACTCTTGAAGCACAAACCATTCGCAAGGAATCCAAGATAAGTAAACGAAGTTTCAAGTTTCGCACTTTCAATGGCATAAGAGAAGGAAAGACTGTTTTATCATTCATTAGCCAGTTTGATGACTATTTCCATGAGGAAACTTATCCTGAGAAAGATAAAATCAAGTGTGTTACTAATCATCTGATAGATAGAGCATCACTTTGGTGGACTGTCGTCCGCAAGAGCATAGAATGTCCTGCTACATGGGAAGATTTCAAGAAGAAGTTTATGCAAAATTTTCTACCACCGCAATTTCATGAGAAGGCTATCAAGCAATGGGATTTACTTCAACAACGCGACCGTGAGCCTATACCACAGTATACAGAGCGTTTTTGGAATGCACTCCTACAGCTACGCATGCTTGAAGACGTACCAGAGACGACACATAAGCGGAAGTATATGTCTGGACTTCTTGGACATTACTACGCTGAGGTGAATATGTTCAAGCCTACTACCCTTGAAGATGCCATCTCCTTAGCTCACGACACTGAAGATAAGTTACGTGGAAGAGATCGACGACCACAGTCATTCCAAGCAAACGGTAATTATGGATCTAAACAATTCAATTCAAATTTCAGAAGGTTTAATCCAGGTCGTTTCTCATCACCATCTTTCCGCAAGAATTGGCCTAAACCACCTGCATTACCATCCACTGTCAATCCAAATCCTAAGCCTATCCAACAAGCAAATCCAAATATACCCAGACTCCCAGCCATTGCAAATAATGTGACCAAAGCCAAGCCCATCGTATGCTACAAGTGTCACCAGCCAGGCCATCTCGCAGCAAATTGTCATTCAAAGAAGCCATCAGCACATATCAACTACCTTGGAGCTATGGACGAGGACGAGCATGAGGATATGCCGGACTTCACTGAAGAAGAAGATGATCCTACTACTACTTCCGACACTTTACCAGGTATGCCTACTTCACATTCATTGTTGACTATGAAATGTATGGTGCATGGAAAAGAAAGAACTGTATTGCATGATGACGGTAGTACGCATGACTTTATTTCAGCAAAATTGGTAAAGGAATTGAAATTGCATACTGTACCTACGCACTATCGCATAAAAGCTGCATTTTTAGGTACTAGGTACAATGACACACAAGAAGTTCAAGATTTAGAAATTCAAATTGGTCCATATATTGAAAGAAGAAATTTCTTAGTTGTCCCATTACAATCTAGCGACATTATTCTAGGAATGCCATGGAGACACCAACATAATCCTAATATAGATTATTCCACGCACACAATGAATATAAATTTTCAGGGAAAATCTATTACCTTATTTGGTATGCATGCATCTCATATGTTTCCACTGCTTTCGCATACTCAAGCAAAACGTGCACTACGCAAGAATACTAAATCATATCTCATTTGGGTGAATGAATTGCACGCAAAAGAAACTCATATGCACCCTAGGCATAAGGAATTTCTTGCATATTTTAAGGACTGTTTTGCAGAAGACGTAGACCACCAGGTTTACCTCCATCACGTCCAGAAGACCATAAGATTGACCTAATACCTGGCACACAACCACCTTGCAAAGCCCCATATAGGCACAATCAAATAGAGCAAAAAGAAATCCAGAGTCAAGTAGAAGAATTACTAAATAGAGGTTTAATTCGACCTAGCAGTTCTCCATTCGGTGCACCTGTGCTCTTAGTCAAGAAAAAGAATAATACTTATCGGATGTGTATTGACTACCGAGCATTAAACAAGATCACTGTAAAGAATATGTATCCTATACCTAGAGTTGATGACCTTATGGACAAACTGCAAGGATCTTCTATATTTAGTAAAATTGACCTTAAATCTGGATATCATCAGGTGAGGCTAGATAGATCCGACATATTTAAGACTGCATTCAGGACACAGTTTGGCCATTACGAATTCTTAGTTATGCCATTCGGATTAACTAATGCACCTGCCACTTTCAGTAGAATGATGAACCGTATTTTTCTAAAATATCAATATTGTGTGATTGTTTTCTTTGATGATATTTTAGTATTCAGTCAAAGTGAAAAAGAGCATTATGAGCATTTATCATTAGTTTTTCAATTACTGAACGAAAATCAATTGTTTGCAAATCCTGACAAGAGTGAATTCTTTAAGACAGAAATAGAATATCTAGGTCATATTGTATCAAAAGAAGGAATAAAAGTTGATCCTAAGAAAATTGACGCAATATTGCATTGGCCTATTCCTAAAAATGTACATGAATTACGCTCATTCCTTGGTCTTGCTAGTTTCTATAGGAAGTTTGTACGTAATTTCTCATTACTTGCTTTACCATTGACCAAACTTCTTAAGAAAGGTATTGTTTATCAATGGACTGAAAACCAGCAGAAATCCTTTGATTTACTTAAACGTGCATTGACCAATGCCCCTGTCCTACAATTGCCTGACTTTAACAGACCATTCTTTCTAGTTGTGACCGATGCTAGCGGATCAGGAATAGGAGCTGTGTTAATGCAAGATAACCATCCAATAGCATATTCTAGTTCTAAGCTGAAACCCTCTGAGCTCAAATATTCCACCTATGACAAGGAACTCTTAGCAGTTGTCCAAGCATTGAAACAATGGAAGCATTATTTAATGGGTTCAGAATTCATGATAAAGACTGACCAGCAAAGCATTAGACATCTACTTAGCCAACCCCAAATTTCTGACCGTCATATCAAATGGGCTTCATTCATTCAAAGTTTCCATCCTATCATTCAATACCAACCTGGAAAAGAAAATGTAGTTGCTGATGCATTGAGTAGAAGACCTGCAATTCATAACATTTCTATCATATCTTTTGATTCTTTGATTGCTATGAAAGACACATATCACCAGGATATTACTTTTCATTCTGATTGGCAAAAATTAGTTCAAAATAATTTCATTCCTGTTGATTCATTGTCATATAATGATGGATTCATGTTCTTTGAAAAGAGACTGTGTGTTACTATTCCATTCCGATCTTTTGTTTTAAATGAAATTCATTGTCCCCCATATCAAGGTCATAGAGGTATCATTTCTACATTACGCATGTTAACTGAAGATTTTTATTGGCCGCATATGGATGCAGATGTATCTAATTTTGTTTCTGAATGTCTGATTTGTCAAAGAATAAAAAGACATCATGGTAAACAGTATGGGTTATTAATGCCTTTATCTATTCCATCTAAACCTTGGGAACATATATCTATGGATTTCATTACTGGCTTACCAAATACTAAATCTAACCATGACATGATTTGGACAATTGTAGATAGATTTAGTAAGCAAGCATATTTCATTGCATGTAAGAAAACTTTAACAGCATCACAAGCAGCACAGTTATTTTTGAAAACTGTTTTTACTAACCATGAAGTTGATGGGGACGCCTGTCCTTTTCGGGCGTTTCATTAATTTAGTGTGTACATGGGTGATTCCATAGCGGGTGATTCCGCAAAATGCATATTAAATTAATAAACGTTTATGAGTTTAGAGTGCGCACTCGTAATAAATTAAGGTTAGGATTTATTTCTAACCAGTTGATTTATTTATGTAGCTGAAGACTGCTAGGTATTCACTTTTGTCGGTTTAATTGTGTTATTTTACTAACGATTGTGAATGCTTCAGTTGATGTGTAGAGATAGCAGCAGTGGCGGAGGAAAGCATTGGAGTCTAGCGGGTTTTCGACCTTTGGACTATATTTTGATAGGCGCCACGCCTATATTTTGATTATGTCTATAGAGACATCGACTATTTATTATTATTTTGTATGCGCTTATGCGCTTGGATATGTTATTTTTATTTGGACATTGAGATTGGGCGTGCCAGACTCTTTGGGCACCGTCCATTAGCTTTATTTTCCTATTTTTGGTAGAAAGCAAACTCAAAAGCTAAAAGCTTGTCATATTTTTGTAATTGGGCTATTTTTGAGCAAAAAGATTGAAAATATATATTAAATACATGCTTTGTGAAGCGCTCACACAAGGCATGGGGGAGATTCAACCCAATTTGTCTTTTGTCTCATGACGTGCTTGTTTTTACATTGGTTTTTGTGCTAAAAAGTAGAGTGCTTTGTTCTTGGGGACCTTTGGGAATTCACTACGTGAGCTACCTGCGTCCGATCTGCGCACCATTAGCATGCTAACCCCTTGTCCAAATTCTATTCATGTTTTATTCTTTACTCCTGCATCTATTCCTAAATTTTTCATTTTTACCACTTCTTCTTTCATTGTTGACCCTACATTTTCTCCTCAATGAGAGCCAAGGAACTAATTTGATAATTTGAAAGGATAAAATGGGACTCTCCCTAGTGATAGCATGTCAACCTTTCAAGAAGCCTTTAGGGGATAGATCTCATAGGACCTATTAGCCCCATGACTCAATACTCACAATTACACTATCTTATTGTGGCTACTAAACTATTGATCAAATGGATAGAGGTTTAGGCCATTTGTAAGAATGATGCTCAAAACATAGTAAAGTTCTTATGGGAGCAAGTCATCTCTTGATTTGCCTACCATATCAAGATTGTCAATGGCCAATGAACTCATTTTTAGAATACAATCATTGAATACTTACTATCTACATTCTTATTCCTACATAGAAAGGCTAGCCTTTATTACCCTCAAGTAAATGTCCAAGCTAAGTCAATTAATAGGGTCCTCATTAATGTGTTGACTGAAATTGTCTCAGTCTCAAGATTAGACTAGGATGATGAGCTCATTGTGGCAACATTGTGGACTTATAAAACTACTTATGAAACATCCATGAGGCATAACCCCTTTTAGGCGAACATATTAGTTGATTTCTTGATCCACAGTTTTCATATCATGGTGCAAGGATGATAGGAAGGCACCAAATCTTGGGCCAATCGCCTAATAGAACTAGAGCATTAATTGAAACCCTTCTAATACCACCTCACACCCTACTTTTGCTGAGAAGGCCATATGAAAAGCTTGATTCAATATAAGCAAGTCAAACAACAAACCTTTAAAAGAGAAGACGTTGTACTTCTATTGCCAAGGGGAGGGCTAGGACGTGAGAAAAAGAAGAGTAGAAGAGAGAGAGAAAGATTAAAAAGATAGAAAAAAAGAGAGAGAAGCCATGAAAACTGAGTACAAGCATGTGAGATGAGAGACAGTAATTGTATTATGATAAAAGATGCCAAAAATTACACGTCTCACATCTTTTATACCTATGTTAGTGTGACAAAGTATTACTAATAACTTTCTCTTATTAACACATGTATTGCTACCATATCAAGATTGTCAATGGCCAATGAACTCATTTTTAGAATACAATCATTGAATACTTACTATCTACATTCCTACATAGAAAGGCTAGCCTATATTACCCTCAAAGTAAATGTCCAAGCTAAGTCAACTAATAGGGTCCTCATTAATGTGTTGACTGAAATTGTCTTAGTCTCAAGATTAGACTAGGATGATGAGCTCATTATGGCAACATTGTGGACTTATAAAACTACTTATGAAACATCCATGAGGCATACCCCCTTTTAGGCGAACATATTAGTTGATTTCTTGATCCATAGTTTTCATATCATGGTGCAAGGATGATAGGAAGGCACCAAATCTTGGGCCGATCGCCTAATAGAACTAGAGCATTAATTGAAACCCTTCTAATACCACCTCACAGCCTACTTTTGCTGAGAAGGCCATATGAAAAGCTTGATTCAATATAAGCAAGTCAAACAACAAACCTTTAAAAGAGAAGACCTTGTACTTCTATTGCCAAGGGGAGGGCTAGGACGTGAGAAAAAGAAGAGTAGAAGAGAGAGAAATACTAAAAAGATAGAAAAAAAGAGAGAGAAGCCATGAAAACTGAGTACAAGCATGTGAGATGAGAGACAGTAATTGTATTATGATAAAAGATGCCAAAAATTACATGTCTCACATCTTTTATACCTATGTTAGTGTGACAAAGTATTACTAATAACTTTCTCTTATTAACACATGTATTGCTACCATATCAAGATTGTCAATGGCCAATGAACTCATTTTTAGAATACAATCATTGAATACTTACTATCTACATTCCTACATAGAAAGGCTAGCCTATATTACCCTCAAAGTAAATGTCCAAGCTAAGTCAACTAATAGGGTCCTCATTAATGTGTTGACTGAAATTGTCTTAGTCTCAAGATTAGACTAGGATGATGAGTTCATTGTGGCAACATTGTGGACTTATAAAACTACTTATGAAACATCCATGAGGCATACCCCCTTTTAGGCGAACATATTAGTTGATTTCTTGATCCATAGTTTTCATATCATGGTGCAAGGATGATAGGAAGGTACCAAATCTTGGGCCGATCGCCTAATAGAACTAGAGCATTAATTGAAACCCTTCTAATACCACCTCACACCCTACTTTTACTGAGAAGGCCATATGAAAAGCTTGATTCAATATAAGCAAGTCAAACAACAAACCTTTAAAAGAGAAGACGTTGTACTTCTATTGCCAAGGGGAGGGCTAGGACGTGAGAAAAAGAAGAGTAGAAGAGAGAGAGAAAGACTAAAAAGATAGAAAAAAAGAGAGAGAAGCCATGAAAACTGAGTACAAGCATGTGAGATGAGAGACAGTAATTGTATTATGATAAAAGATGCCAAAAATTACACGTCTCACATCTTTTATACCTATGTTAGTGTGACAAAGTATTATTAATAACTTTCTCTTATTAACACATGTATTGCTACCATATCAAGATTGTCAATGGCCAATGAACTCATTTTTAGAATACAATCATTGAATACTTACTATCTACATTCCTACATAGAAAGGCTAGCCTATATTACCCTCAAAGTAAATGTCCAAGCTAAGTCAACTAATAGGGTCCTCATTAATGTGTTGATTGAAATTGTCTTAGTCTCAAGATTAGACTAGGATGATGAGCTCATTGTGGCAACATTGTGGACTTATAAAACTACTTATGAAACATCCATGAGGCATACCCCCTTTTAGGCGAACATATTAGTTGATTTCTTGATCCATAGTTTTCATATCATGGTGCAAGGATGATAGGAAGGCACAAAATCTTGGGCCGATCACCTAATAGAACTAGAGCATTAATTGAAACCCTTCTAATACCACCTCACAGCCTACTTTTGCTGAGAAGGCCATATGAAAAGCTTGATTCAATATAAGCAAGTCAAACAACAAACCTTTAAAAGAGAAGACCTTGTACTTCTATTGCCAAGGGGAGGGCTAGGACGTGAGAAAAAGAAGAGTAGAAGAGAGAGAAATACTAAAAAGATAGAAAAAAAGAGAGAGAAGCCATGAAAACTGAGTACAAGCATGTTAGATGAGAGACAGTAATTGTATTATGATAAAAGATGCCAAAAATTACACGTCTCACATCTTTTATACCTATGTTAGTGTGACAAAGTATTATTAATAACTTTCTCTTATTAACACATGTATTGCTAGCTTCTTACAATCCGTCCTTGCCCAAAGGTTTTTGTCCACAAAAACAAAGTTAGAATGGCAAAGAAGGATGGATGAAACAAAGTACTACTTTGATTTAAGCTATACAAAAGATGTGATGGGAATCAAATAAACACGAGTTATTTGCTGAAATGAAGACATAAAGGAAAGTCTTTGCTATTTATATAATTTGGACATCTTCAAAAGGAATTGGATCCTTTAAATATTCAAGAAATAGTTTTTCTAAAGAGTAGACAGCTTGTAAAAAAAATAGGGCATGCTCAAGAAAAGTGCCATTACTTCTGATAGAAGTATCCAAATAGGGTGTGCTACATATCAAACTATAGCTATTGAAGAGTAATTTGACCCTATGCAGGTGGCAAATGCTAAAAATTAGGTATACTAAAAATTATTCTAAAACAGATTGCTGTCCAGACCCTATTTAGAGGGCACTGGCTCCCATGTGACTATGTCTTAGCCATAGTCACCTCATCTAAAATAGAATCTGGTTTCCAAAAAGCTTCTTCAAGTGGTAAACCCTTCTGTTAATCAAATAGTCAATGATGGAGTGAGAGCAAAGCTTCTTTTCATGCTAACCTATGATCTCCTCAGGAATGTACTGAATAAGTCCTTCATCCATAGGAGGCAGCTCATCAACTATTTCCACCTAGGTACCACAAAAGGGTTTGAGCTAGCTAACATGGAATACATTATGAATCTTACTAGAAGAGGAAAGTTCCAATCAATATACCAAGTCTCCAATATACTTCAAGATCCTATAGGACCCAAAGAACATGTGAGTAAGTTTGTGGCTCTAGAGCTATCCTTTAGAGTAGAATATTGAGACTTGGGTATTTTCAAGAGAACTAACTCTTCCTCCTAGAACTCTAAAGTTTACTTCTTCTCATTAGCATACACCATCTAATCTTGAGATTTTCTAAGATCTTACATTGTTGAAGAAGGGCATGCATTTTTTCCAATTCCTCATTTCCATGAGGGTTAATCTTCTCACTGAAAATAATTGTGGGTAAGGGTACCTTGTACCCATAATATAGCCTCCAAAGGTGAAACTCCAATGCTAGCATAAGTGGAGTCATTATAAGTAAACTTAGCTAATTGTAACCATGAATCCCATGCATGCTATGCATCATGGCAAAAAATGGCAAAGTTAAGTCTTTAACCACTTATTAACCCTTTCTGTCATCTGACCATCACTCTGTAGATGTAGGCTATAAAAGGAGACAATTTAATTCCCATGGAGCTGAATACCACCTGCCAGAAGTTACTCATGAACTTGGTATCTCTATCATGCATAATCACATGCGGTAATCCATGTAATCTAAAGATTTGCTCCATGAATTGACTAGCCACTTGTGAAGTAATGAACTGAGTCTTAGTAGGAATGAAATGGGCTGCCTTAGTAAGTCTATCCACTACCATATAAATGCTATTCCAATCCTTTTCGGTAATAGGTAGACCAGTAATGAAGTCCATGGTAATATATATCCATTTACCTTTTGGAATAGGCAATGGATGCAATAAACCATCTAGTTTAAATGTATTGTCCTTGTTCTGTTGACAAGGCATACATTTCATAACATAATCCTTAACATCTTTCCACAATTCTTTCCAGTGAAAGCTCTTGCTAATTTTATCATAGGTCTTAAACACTCCAAAGTGTCCAGTTGTGGGCGAATAATGTAACTCCTCAAGAAATTTTAGCTTGAAAGAAGAAGTAGAGGGAATAACAATCTTGCCATTAAACCAAATAAGGCTATTTTTAAGCTGATAATCATGGAGACCCCAGTAACTAATGGATAGTAAGGCTTTGTTGAGTGGGAACTCCATCATAAGATTGTATTAACTAAATATAGTGGTCATTCATCATCACCAGAGTTGATTTGGAGAAGTGGACTTCCAAGTTGGAGTCCTACTTTGATATTTTCCGTAGGTTAGATGACCAAAAGATTCACTTTGTTACTCTTCACCTTAAGGGCTTTGCTCATACATGGTGGAGGTACATAAAGAGGGAAAATTAGTAGGTTGATAGTTGGGAGAAATTCAAAGCTAAGATAGCTCAGGTGTTTGTATCTCCCATTAAGAAAGAAAAGTTAGTAAGAAGATGGTATCAATTGGACCAAAGAAGCCTATTAGTTAGAGAGTATACAAATCAGTTTTTGAATCTTACCGTGTATGTAGAGAGTGTGAGCAATGATGCATAGTTGCATAAGTATATCCATGGTTTGGAGCCTACTTTGTTAGGGTTGATGTTATGTTAGAGAATGTCTATGCTTCAATTGAAATATGCCTAGAGGAATAGGTGGCTGGTTTCTAGTGGTTTGAGGAGGATTGGACCCATGAATGCTCAAAATAGGCTAATCAACTCTAAAAGAAGTCTCCCAAATCTCATAAGTGCTATGGTGATAGTGCTTTTTGTCCAATAATACATACTGAGGATTGTTGTTTGATGGTGGCTGAAATGACTATTTATCTCTACTCTCTTTGTCTGCCATTTGTGTTGCCACTAGCATAGAAATCTGAGTGCTAAGTTTGTCCAAAGCATCCCCTAGTAGAAGATGAAAACTTCTCTAAAGAATCCTTGGTAGATTGAGCCATATGCTCCATGATTTTCTTGGTCTGCATGTTTGATTGAACCAATTGTTCGACCACTTGATCTAGTTTAGAAACCAATTCCATGTGTTTGATGGAATGCCTAGTCTCATGGTTACAAAGAGTGGCATTAAGAGTGCTATAGGTGCCATATTCTTATGAATATTCATCATCTTGACATGCCTCAAGTATTTCCTCATGCACTTCTCTAATTTATTGCTGAACATCATCATTAGGCTCGTTCTTTTCCTTGTTTCCAGCCACTAGTATAATGCAATCCTAGTAGATGCCCTATTACAAAAATAGCTATAGCTTTTGACCTTAATAGCAAAATCAATAACTTTTTGATGAAAATATAAGCTCATGAAAAACTCATTTAGGATAAGCTATAAGACTCAACTTCAAAATAAGAACAAAAGATTTTAAGAATATTCTTTTACAGTCCTACATCCTATAAAAATAGTATTTTAGTGTATCCACCTCTCCTAAGTCAAAGATAATGTCTTCCAATCCTATGGTACCCTATGTATGACCTGTGGGAATTGAATACAACTTGCAATACCTTGTAGAGGTCCTAAAAATTCTTTGAATTACTCTGTAACACCTATAACCAAGTAAAAAATCTTCCAAGAGTGGTTTCGATTCACTATTTGCATGTAATACCATGTCCAATACTACCTGCAATCAATTTGATGACTCATAACACTTGTAAATGATTGAAAATTTAGCCAAATGAAGGCCCAAATTTTTTATTTCCAATGAATGCACCTAACTCTTTCTCTAGGAAGATTAATTATTGAGATTTCTCCTATAGTAACCTTAATAATATGTATAATCCCAATGGCTGATCAATGGAGTCCCAAACAATGCTATCCAATTGAGATCTTCATGTCTTCAATAACTCCACTGGTGGTACTTGTGGTGAGGGATATGATAATGTGACAGGCTCCCAACATAGGCTCTAAATCATTAGGAGGATGTGGGAAAAGTTTTCCCTAGGTCGATTGGTTAAATCCCTTTGGGATCTTTAATAGTGGGGGAGGGTCACCTCTCTATTGTCCCACTATCTCCCTCGAAATCCACTTTTTTTCTCGGTGGGAATATCAACATGGCAGTAGCATTCTAATTAATCAATCAAGGATAAAATGCACGATTGAAAATTTCTTTTAACCTTCAATGATACGCATGATTGATCAATGAAAGATTGGAATGAAGAAACAAGTGTTGGATGAGGGTCTTACCAATGCAATTTAGTGACTCACTGATTGCTAGTACTTACCCTTTACAATATTTCAATCTTGGGCAAATACAATCATACAACCAAATTAGGGTTATGCATCAAGACATTGTAAATGATACCCATGATGAAAGAGGACTGCAATAAATGCTAAAATTCAATGAAATAGACTCTGGTCAATGAGAAGCACACTGATCTCTAATCTATTTATCAATTCAGAGAATTAATTGATTATTAATCTCCCATCGACAAATAGAAAGCTTAAAATCAAGTGGATATTGAGAGATTTCAAAGATTAAGCAAGTAAAATACCTTGATCAAGCTTGAAGAAGATGATTACCTTTAGTCCAATATTTGAAGGAACTTCCATAATCCACCGTGAATCCATCATGAAGCTCCAAGAATCCATAAAATTAGTCCATACATGCTTGAATAAGATTGATTCTGTGAAGAATCAAAACCCTAAGCTTGCTTGAACACTCGAATCTCAAAGATTCAAGCTCCTTGAAGAAAAGCCCCAAAATATATCTCTAATATGAGCTTCAAGAGGCTCAGTATGTTGAAATTTTTGAAATGCCTTCAATCTTGAAGCCTATCTTGCTCCAAAATGATGGTAGAGAAGCCTTGAAGATCAAGAAGAGCCAAATATTGAAGAAATTGAAGCTTCTAGGTTGGTGGCTATGGCTGCCCTACTATGTATTAGGATTTTCAAACAAGAGGAAGAAGACCAAGGCTCAAATATTACAAAAACTTGTTGGAGATGTTCCTTATTGAGTGTGCCAAGATTTCTTGATAAGCCTAGAAGACACTAGGAGCAATAGAATACGAAAGCTGAGCAGTACAACCAACAAAAATTGGATCAAAATTTATGGGCCTATTCTTGGAGAGGTTACATAGCCATGGCTCACACTGTGGTGCTCTATCTAATGCTCAGAAGTTGAAGATTCATTGCCCCAAGGTCAGAGAGTGAGAAGAGATCAATGAAGAGCAAGAGATTGAGTTTCTTGGTAGCCACCATGAAAGCTTTAGCCAAAATATTGAAATAAAGTTAAAAGAGAAAGCCTGTCGCCCTAAAAAGTAACTAGACTTCTAACCAAGACTAATTCTATTCTCCTTGTCTTTAACCATTTTACCTCCAAAATAGCTTGTTATTGATGGAAGACCTCCCATTTTATCCAATATGCCTCCAAATTTGCCTTCAAGTACACCAATTAACTATGACTAGCTGTCCTTGGTCTTCTTGGTCACTACACTTGTCCATTTTTCCAAACTAACACCCTGTCGTTGAGTAACATGGAAGTAACAAGACTGTGGAAGAAATCCAAGAAATGATCATACCAAATGGATCAAAGACTAATGCTTTGATAGTACTTATCAAGGAGAGGGCTAACATGTGAGAGAAAGAAGAGTAGAAGAGAGAGAAAAGAGGGGAGAGAAAGGAGGAGAGAGAAAGACTAGAAAGAGAAGAGAGAGAAGTCATGAAAGCTGAGTACAAGCAGATGAGATGAGAGACAGTAATTGTATTATGATAAAAGATGTAAAAAATTACATCTTACACCTTTTGTACCTATGTCAATGTGACAAGATATCATTAATAACTCTCTCTCACTAACACATGCATTCCCAGCTTCTTACATCTATACTCAATCAGAGGTCATAAACAAAAACTCAAAACTTCAAGGCCTTGGATCCTACCATGCCCATGTAATTCGCAAGACTACTAATATTGAGTTGAAAAACTTAAGATAGATATAGTATTTGATACTTTTAATGGTAGTTGTATAAAAATGCATCACTCTCCAAGGCATAATTTGCATTAGCAATCCATGAACAAACTTGATATTCTAGTCAAGTCCATTTGGGTGAAATTAGTACAAACACTTGAAGCAATAAACTCAACTATGTAATCAATTTTTGGTCAAACTCTCACCCACACCCACACATTTGAATTTCAAAGCAATCATCATTAGAGCTAGGTCAACCCTAGCTACAACCAAGCTAAACACATACAAAGGTAAACCTTTTCTCTATTGGGAAAACACAAATTAATCTTGATGGTGAAAACTAATAGCCTTTCTTTCCCCTCTATGTTTTACAAAACATGGAAGAGGTAGGAATCAAGATACTCTTAGGATGACCATTTAAGTATCTAACCAACTATGATGTCAACTATGTTGATAAGTACACCCCTGCTTGCATGAGATCCCTTTGTGTCCACATAAAACATGTGACACTCATTGCAAATGATATCTCCTCTCTCAAAATAGAGGCAACAATAGAGTGACCTTCATCAATATTATCTCTAAATTCTTTGGTTAGCTTGGAACAACAACAAACTACCTTTCCATCTTGATACTTGGGCCTAAAAGAACCTATTTCCCACTACACCATGAAATGTCATAGGGGACACCATACCCCTCTCCAACAAGAATCCCACCCTCTCCAAATCTTCCACCTCTTCCAATGATAGGTGTGTACCCTCAGCAAACAAGCCATACACCAAGAGCTGGCCTAGGTGGTCCGATCACCCAAGTGTTGTCTACACTCCAACAATGTGAAGTAATAGACGCACAAAATCATATAAGCCCCTCATCAACATTCCCAAGGGCACTAGTTGATGGTGGAAAGGCATGTCGATCCCAAAAATACGGTGCAAGAAATTCAATTTGATGTGAAGCATTTTGGGGATTACTTAAGGCACCACATCTTTGTTTTGACTCCTTAAGAATCCCAATGTAAGTGACTTTCGATTTGGGGTGTGTTCTTCTAATTTCCCACATGGTCTTGGCTATCTTTATTTCTTTGATGGTAGGAATTGAATATCTTGGTCCATCAACGACGCTTGCTGTTTTCTCCTTGTCCAATGTGGTTGTCACATACTCCAGTCTATGATTATCATCATCTAGCAAAACACCAAGAGCAGAAAGCACTGGATGCTTGTGTCTTATAGGCCTTTGCTCTTCAACAGTCTTGTGTTTTTGGCAATCCCAACCTCATTCATTGCACTATGGGTCAAGTCAATGAGTGGCTTGGTTGAAGCAAGTTCTCCTTTTCTAGGGAGATTTTTTTAAAAAAATTTCTTCCCAGTCCTAGTATATCCACCCACTAAGTGTTTGTTAGCATATGCACTTTGTATCACAGCCATGGTGAGATCAATAGTTGTTGCCCATAGAGATTCAAGTGCTTTGTATATCTAGTGGCTACTCTCATATTAGAGTGCTTTGTCTCCATCAGCTTTGTTGTAGGGAGAAATGGACCATTCTCCTATTGAGCCAAGAACCACAAGCTCCAATGCAATGACCAAAGCAAACCAAGTCTCCAAGGCTGGAAACTCACCATCAATTTCATGACCTTTCCTCCACCATTTTTGCAAAGCATGTTTGTAATTCCTTGTTACAGTATTTGAATATATGTCTCTCCATCTTTGACAAAGCACTTTGTGTTCTTCATGGAAAGGTGCTTTGATACAATGTTTGTATGTGTCACCACACTTTGTTCCCTATGGAAGGAGCAAGATCTCTCCTTGTGAGGCTAAGGCTTGCCATTGAAATAAACTAAACACACAACATTCCAATTTGCACTAACTTCATTTACCATGAAACCCTTGAACTCTAGTTTCTCATAAGCATTTTCTTAGGGCACGACATTCAACATCCTCCAAAATTCCTTCTGAGCATTCTTGTCCTTCACTTTGAACTCACACATTGGAGTGGTTAGCATCTCTTGAAGGTGTGGATCATACACATGAGCTCCCATTGTTGACCATCCTACCACATGATGCATATGCCAAAGTGGACCTACATATCTTGCAAATTACCACTTGGCTACATTTGATTCATGAGATCCACACCACTAGCTAGCTCCAACATTCACATCTTGAAGACATGTGGCTATAGGTCTAGGCCCAATTGACCAAGAAAGATAATACTATGTATGAATGGGTAGCCAATCTTTTTCTTCAGATCTAGGACTACCTTAAGCCCTTTGGAGCCATTCCCACTCATTCCTCTAGCCTCTTGAATACATCATTCTATCCTCTTTTTGTTGTTTAGGGGCATGGCAACTTTAAACAACTCATTCAACTCGTGTTCACCAAACCCTCCACCCTTTAAGTGATTCTCTTTTAAGCATATCAAGCACCATCTCCCATGTGACAGACACTTCTATAAGTTTGGGTGTATATTGCAGGAAAGCTATAGCTCTAGAGCAAACTTCATCCTCAACAATATCCTTTCTTTCACAAATCTCCCCCTCTACATAAGGATGGTCATGAAACCCCATGTATATTTCACATTTTGTGTATTGCTCAAGATCCATAGGAACACACTAATAAATCACAAAAGGACATTGCTACACTACAAAGGGAATACGAAATGGCTACAAACCAAAGTTCCACTATTTGCCTCAACTTTCCCATTGGGAGACATTTTCTCAACTCCCCAACCTAATGATTATCATTTACAACTCTGACCTAGACAACGTGTAGACAATCCAAATTATAATAGTGCAAATGTCCAACACAACGACTCAGATGGAATTTTCGTAAAAAACAATCACAACTATAGGCTACATACTTAGCCCAAACATGCTCATCATATCTATGTTCCATTCCACTCACAAGGGATAAGCTTCTAGCACATGGCAACTCAAAGGTAATGTAACCATCATAGGTTGGCGGAAGCTCATCAACAACCACAAATTTTTATGCACTATTGAATGCAACATGAAGGCAGTAAAAGCTGCCTTTTGGACGGAGGTGGATAAGATCAAAGACACTTAGTGCAGATGTCGAGTTGGCTTCTATAACTAAAACATATTTTCTTCCAAGCTCAACATTCTCATCCTCCTTGCCTAGCATATCCTTTGTCGATAAATGTATCTTGTAATATGCTCACAACCATTCTCCAGAGGCAGATTCTAGCTTGACACACCCAACTATTGCCATAGCACGGATTCAAGAAAATGGAACTCTTGAGACCTCAAAGTGCTTGATGATTTCTTGCATTCTGACTTCAATAAGTTTGTTTGTAGAGCGGATGACAAGCTTAGTGCCAATTGATGGCCATATATAGTTACATTTCTAGACATATTTTCAAAGCAATGCAAGATCCAACAATGAGATATATTGGAACCTCAAAATTGCAAAGTGACAAAGAAGGTCATGCAAGATCCAACAATGAGATATATTGGAACCTCAAAATCGCAAAGTGACAAAGAAGGTCATGCAAGATCAGAGAAGACATGATAGGCAAGAACAGAATGAAATGCTCAATGAGGTTAATTTGCACCAAGCCACAAAGGAACCTTTGATTCACTTCCTCTTTTTTGCTTTGAGGCCCATTGTGGATCCTTGGTACAATTAGTGGATAACTTATTGTAGTGTATCAAAGAAAAAAAGAATATTGATTTGCATTGAGTTACATTTCCTTGGTCCATTTAGGGAGAGTTATGATCCTTGACGTGCTTCACTTAAAGCCGAAATGCAATGAGAGGAATATGCGTTTGAGATTGAGATCGTGGTGCTTATGCAAATATTATTGTTGTATTTTGTTGTCATTTATGGACTTTTTACCTTTTTTTTTCATGGGTTTATGAGTCCAAATGGTGTTAGAGTCCAAGAGATACAAAGAAGAGAGAGAAAGAGAACGAAGTGAGAGAAAGAAGAGATGAGGAAGAAGAAGTGAAGAGGAAGAGGAAGAGGAAGAGTAGAAGCAGGAATAGGAGCTTCAAGAAGCATTTGCAAAACAATCTGTGTGTAGGGTGTTTTAGAGCGTGATGATGATCATGATTATCAATATTCGATAGAGGCAAAGCATGATGATGATCGTGATGATCAATATTGCATGTTATTGCATGAGAGTAGGGGAACTTTGCAAAGCAATGCAAGATGAAATGGAATGCAATTGTGATACTATTGATCCCTACTTATCAAGTACCATAGGCACAAGTAAAGGGTTAATTATGACACACACAAATTTGATTATTATGGTATCCAATTTCTATAGCGTATATGGAAGCATTCTCAGTTTCTAATTCAATGTATCTTTCTATGCTCCCAATTGCTCATGTGTATGGACTAGGGATGTTTGCTTGCCTGCTACCTATCATGGGATGCAGGGTTGTCATGGCACCAAAGTTTGACTTCTTAGACATTTAAAAATTATGTAATAGTACAAAGTAACACGCTTATCTGCCATGCTGCCAATCCTATTGGCTCTCACACAGAATTGAAAGCCATGTTGGGAAATCAAGGTTATGATTGAAGGTCAGGCTCACACATTTTTTTAAATCACACTTCTTTGTTAAGGATTCGAACTTCATCCATAAGTTCCAAAATCAATGAAGGTTTCAAGGGCCATTTGAATCAAGCTGATACATTCAAATATACTTAGACTTGAACCGCATGGATTATTTTAAATGTGAAGAAATTTACATCATGATCATGTAGAGACAAGATGTGCTAAGGAATAAAATGGATACTTTGATACCATGATTGTTTAAAATCTGGGTAGCACATTGTGTGGGTAGGTGTGACAATGGGCAGATTTGTGTATATTGAAGCATCTGTTAAGCCACCAAAATTAATGCATGCATTAGCTCAAAATTTCATGCATGAATGCCTAAGGTTACTCCTTAAATAATAGCCCCAAAAATAGTTATTCATGAAAAATGCAATTTTGCTTGGCATCATGACAAATCACCAAAATATCCTTGTAAAAGGTCATGTTGTGACTTGTGGGCATCTAATTTTTGAGCCATCAACACTTTTCTCTCTTCTCAACTCACCATGTCTCAAAGGAAGCCGTTGCCAATGTTTGGAGGTAATCTCTAGCTTGAAAGAGCCTTGTCCAACTTATAGCCTTCATTGTCAGCCACCTAAAGAAAATGGAGATTTAGTTGGGTCCAGAACACCCCGCACCTATGGAGATTTAGTTGGGTCTAGAACACCCTGCACCTTTGTGAGGTGTTCTGGAGCATGTCATGGACATTTGAAAATCAAACAAGATTTCTATGGATGTAATTGGGATGTCGTATGAACTACTATTTGCTCTAATTTTTGGAATGTTGCTCTCTTTTAAGCTACAAGGAAATATGACAATAGTTGATCTTCATTCAAGTAGTGCTTTGCATTTTCTCGGATACACACGAGTTTTTTAATGGGGCTAGAACACCTTGCGTTGGTGTGGGGTTTTCTAGGGTGTTGATGGATGTGGTAAGGCTCTTGTTGCCAAGCACATAGAGGTAAAGTAGATTTATTTTTGTTGGGCCCTATCACGTTTTCTTTAGCTTGAAGGAGAGGAATTGGGCTTCTACTTCAAAAGATGAGAAAAACTCCCAAGCCCTTTTGCCTCGTACTCGATTATGATGTTTGATATGGTCACCTTAACTACTCAAGTGCCTTTCAAGTTGCTCAATCTTCCATACATTTTAAGAACGACATTCCAAACTCTTAGATCAGCCTCAAAATCACTGGCAACAAGGTGGTTATTCAACCACTTGCCTATAGATAGTGTTGTTTTATCCATACATGTTTCTACTATACTTTCATACATGACATTATCCAACCCCATAATATACTGTGATCAAAGCCATTTGTACCATGGTTGTCCTTTAAATCAAAGATTTGGTGAGATTTTTGTAAACAACCACATTTGCCATATAGGTTGATAAGGGCCGTTCCCAACACAAGATCCACATCTAATTGCATAGTTAGTATGCTAGTGCGGAGACGTTTGCTCTCATCTAGCAACTATGCATTTGCAAATGCATCCAAACATAGGTGACCTAGAGGAAGCAATTCCAACTAATGCTTCTGTGAGGGTGCCTAAGACACTTTTTTTTTTTTTTTTTTTTTTTGGTAATGGACTGGCTAGAACACCCCACGTTGATATGTGCTATTCTAGTGGTCTTACAAAATTTGCAAATCAAATGATGATGGAGGAGTTTAGCAAAGGGTGCAATGTGGGGAAAATTTGGTGCCATTATGAGATTGCCAATCCTTTGCAACTAAATAAATGATGGGAAGCTTATAATTTCTAGGGTGTAGACCTCTAGAATTAGGAATAAAGCTTGATTGGAGGATGCTTGAGCTAAAGCATGCAACAATGTGAAGATGATCGATAATCCTTCTTGACTTTCTATATATGTTTTAAAGCATAATTATCCAAAGAATACACCTCAATAAATATACCTCAATAATTATCCAAAGCATACATGGTAAGACAAATAATGCCAAAGATTCCATCTGTAGCATCAATTTACAAAATCAAAACAACTTGATGATGATATACTCTAGAAGATTTATTATTGTGATTTATGATTGTTTACTACAATTGAAGCAATGCTTGTGTTTAGAACATTTAGAAGTAAAATGGAGATCCAATTGCTAATCATCAAGCTTGCTTGCTCTCCTTATTGTTATTTCTTTGCATCTTCACAACCATATTATGGACCCAGCTTTTTGTGGTAGTTAGAATCTAGCTAGAGATTATGATCTTTTGGATATTGGGGAAGATGTCAGTGTGAAAGATTGAAGACAATCAATTATAGAAGTATAATGATAGCTGTAATGTTAAGTTAACAACCATTCTATGCCAATTATGTATCTGTTTGTCACCAATTGTGAGTAGCCTTCCCATTTTATATGGATACCCACACATTTCCATACTTGTATCGTTTCCATCCTAGCTTTTTTATCAAGCCATTGTTTTGACTTTGGCCCTAGGATATCATAGCCAGCAAGTCAAATCCCAATATGTTTAGGGATCAATTCACCAAAAGAAACTTCATATTACCTCTAAGCCATACTCTAGAACCCCATGTTAAACATCTTAGATAATAAAAATTAGTCTTGTAGTCAATGCCACTATACCTATGTACTTCATTTTGTTTTATTTTTACCATAGGGTTGACATATTATTCTTTAAATATCTTAGATAATAAAAATTAGTCTTGAAGTCGATGCCATTATACCTATGTACTTCAATTTGTTTTATTTTTACTATAGGGTTGACATTTTATTCTCTAAACCTCAACTCTCTCACTCTCAAACATATTGTAGATGAGGTTGTTTCATCTAGGGATGTTTTGACATAGGCTTGAGCTCTTGCACCTGCATAGGCACATCCTATGCATGACATGATAAAATGAAAACTCTTTTACACATTAATCATGTGTCATCCAATACTAAACCACACTCGCAAACATGCATACTTATGCAAGTATGACTGATCAAATGTTGTGAGTAAGGCCCTAGAAAAGATCCATTTCACTTCATTCAAGACCCATTCAAAGTTTTGAAAAATCCTTCTCATCATAGTTTATTGCAAAAATGCATATTCTCCTTTAGATAGTATTCAGATTATGAAAATCTCTCCCATGTAGGATGAGAAGGATTTATGTATTGAATTCTTTGTGAGGGATCTGACTTTTGAGGGGATTATACCTAGGTTTGCTTGACCTAATTACCTTGCAATAAGCTTCCATGGTGTATAGAAATTGCTCTAGACATCACATTAGCGGGTAGGCCTACAACCAATGGTGATGAATCAACACCCTAGAACACCCATGCTGATGCAGGGTGTTCTAGCGCCACAACAGTAACTCCATCATAATTATCTTATTACAAGGATGTGGATTTGGAAAGGCTATTGAGATTTTTTTTCCTTGATTTGTAGGTTGCAAGGGTTTTAGTTGTTCAATGCCTCTATGAAGAAGGTGCTAGTAGGTGACTATGCATATTTCTTTTTTGAGAATGATTATCAATATATACTTTATCCCTCATGCAGTCGGTTCTTGGTTTTTTGTAGTTTGAATGTGTCTTCATAGAGAGGAGGGGGCAAAAAGAGGAGAAGGGGTGGGAGGACCTCCCTTGATATGATAATGGAGGATGTGCATGAGAGTAATGTGATGGGGGAGCAAGTGGATCCTGATGAGGAGCATGCACACCTAGATCCTGTTGTTGATGTCTTGGAGCCACAACTGCAAATCTTACCTTATGTGGTGCACCCGGAGGTGGTAAATGAGGACAACACAAAAAGCAAAGATGGTATGAGTATGTTCGAGGGTGAGGACATATTGAAGAAGACACGGGCAGTTAGTTGTTATGATTGCCCTCCTATATCCTTGTATCGACTTCTTCCCTATGTTAAGATCCATAGTCTAAGGGGTGATGTTTCAAGTCTAAACATAGCCTTTGGGAAGGAGGGTTATGTCCCTCAGAAGGGGGTGTTCATTGTCTCTATTTTCACACATGCTAGCAAGGTGACATTGGTGATTGATGAGATATAGCAGGATGGGATCCTATTTGGAAGGAAGTGAATGGGAAATTTGAGCAAGATATTTTGAGAGACCCTCTTTGAATTGGATATATAGTAATATAGTAATATTTTGAGAGACCCTCTTTGAATTGGATATCTAGTAATATATTTTATGTGTTGGAAGGCAATCACCGCACTATTGGTTGAACACAAGCCATCTTTGACGGGTTTCTTCTATGAGAGAAAAACATGTATGAGTGCTCTCCATAATGATCAACCACAAAATGTCAATGAGATTGCTCTTCCTTCATGCTTTCAGAGGATGAATTTGCAAGTGCTTTGTTTGTGTTGAAAGTCCTATGCTTAATTCGATGTATCTCACTCTTTCTTATAAAACATCATCTCATGCTTTGGTTGTGTAGCCTCAACACACACGCGCTTGTCAACACATCATTGAGGGATGAGCTCATGAATCCCTACAATATCTACACCATAGCCAATGCAAATGATTAGCTTAAGGAGGTGTCACTAGAGAATGTTGCTGTAATTGGTAGGATACAAATGAGGCACACAAAAAGTGTTGAGCCTTGGTTTCCCTTGACAAGGAACTACATGGCAAAACTAGTTTAGAATGTAAGTTTCTTTGCTCTAGGTTTTGGCATTGTGTTTGACTTTTTCTGGCATGTGTGGTGAGGCTATAATCTTCATTTGCTCTACACATCCAAAATGAATAGTGACCTTTAAAAAAGGTTGGATCCCTTGCATTCCTCTATGGCACCCGGATGAATTTCAAAAACTCAAGGCAAAAGAGATCGAAGAGTTGTCTTGAAAATACAATGATAGAATTGGGAAGGTGAGACCATGCATTGTCCTTCGTGGTCCAATGCTCTTACTTGTCAAACTTACTTTTTCATTTGAGTGTTTGCTGTAATAAATATGCACTTGGATTAGATTTAAAAAAAAGCTTGCAATAAATCTGCACTTAGACTAGCTTAAGAAGCTTGCTTGTCTTCCTTTCTTTCCATGTTGTCATTTGAATTTTGTTGGTTCTATAATGAAGAGAGCTTTGCCACATTGGAGAAGATAAACCTAATTGCTATTTGCCATCAAGTGCCTATGGAAATAAAGATTTTATGGTTTTCATTGTTGGAGGAAAATAAGGCGACAAGAGTAGTGTATGGAGTGCCAAGAGGAGACCATGACTTTCATGCGTATTGCATAGTCTTGCTAAGTTTTGTTTAAGTTTTCTATGCTATGATTTGTTGGAATGGTTTTTTCCTTTATGCTTATAGATGGTTGCAAAGAGAGGCTATCATGGTGGAGAGGGTTCTTCTAAGGCTATTGAGATCCTTAGGGACTTTGTTGAGCAACCAAATGATGTGGTTGTGCTTGCTAAGTATTCTTTGAGGATATGTTATGATGAGGTTCACAATATGAGAAGAGAAAACATCTTTTTCCAATCCTTCTGCATCTTGAGGAACAAGAGAGGAGTAATAAGATTGAAAGCTTGAAAAAGTTTGATGTTATTCAGATGTTTGCCCAAATAGTGCTATACAAGTGAGTTTTTATTTGTTATAATAACTTGGTTTTGAATTTGTTGGGACCGCTATTGAGATCTCCTTTTTTGTGGTAGGTGTTTTATGTTCTTGAGGAAAGGTGGTCACTTGCCTTTCCTTCCAACGGCATACAAGACTAGGATGTCACTTGCCAATGAAGCAAGGTCAATGTACACTCCCAATATGTAGTCGCTCTTGCAGTGGGAGCTAGAGAACTACCCATGATTGATATGAGCAAAGAGGATTTTTTGGAGAGAGAAAGAGGGCTTCATGCACATGTGCAACAAGACGATGGTGGAGTAGATGACCTCGGCTTTGAGAGGTAACTTGGCTTTGTTGTTGGTTTTGCATGTTGTCACTTATTGTGATTTTGGTGTTATACTACGCCACATGCGAAGGAATGTCAAGATGACAAGATCATGGTCATGCAGAGAGAGGTTTCACATGATATGAGCAACACCATGAATGATGAGGATGACTTCATTGCAAGTGACTGAAAATCTCTATTATGGGTTCGACTATTTACTTTTTTCTTACTTTTTTATAGATGCAAGGTTGTTGGCCAATGAGTGTGCAGGTGTTGGAGCAGGCATACACACAATTGGGAGGGACTTCGTGTGTGGGATGAACCTAGTATGCACACAGGTCCACGAGCACATGAGGCTTAATCATCCAAAGGTTACAGAGTATAGTGACAATGAGAAGTCCGTTGGTTGGGGCTACAAACATGGTTTTCTTGCATCTTCCATTTGGTGGCATGCTTCAGGGATTTGGTAGTTGCATCCTCATTATTAGCTTATGGATGTTTATTGGTGATGTCCTCCACTGTAGGTGTTGTGTTTCTATAATGCTTCTTGTGGGATGTAGTGTAGCACTTAGCCGTGTGCTTACAACTTTGTTGTTTTGCAGGACCTTGTGTGAAATAGGTAGAGAGACATAATCACATCTTTGGTACAAAGATATGGCACTGTATCTTAGCATTCAATAATTTGCCTTATGGTTATATGGAGTTAGTAGGTGTCAAGGTGAAGGTACTCTTCATACTTGAAACATGTGATTTTGACAATATTTTTATGGTATGAGGCAATGGGTTAATGATTTTCTTGTTACTATGAAGTGTTCTACCTCCATGTTGTTTTTGTTTGAAGGCATGGGATACAACCACCTATATATTTGGATTCTAGTCATCCTCCGTTTGAGGCACTTTGACTTGAACTCTTAGACTCTGTTGTCTACCACCACTTACCGCTCGAGAGCAAAGCACGTGATAATAGTGGGGATGATTTGAGGGGGCCCATGGAGAGGAGCTATGCATTTATGGCATCTTACTTGGAGCTTCTTTGTTTTTGTGGGGGGAGTAAGCTACTTTCACTTTTGCATCAACACAAATAAAATTTTTTAGCACAATGATTAAAAGGTGAATGTTATAGCCATTGTAGGTTGCAGCCTATTCTCTTGCTTTAACGACTGCATACTAAAGGTCACCTCACATTCATTGTAATTGACTTCACTTCTTGTTGCAATAGAAAGATATGGCTTGCCTTCCATATTTGTGCATCATGTTGTCTCTCTCTACCCTACTCGTGTGATTATTCTAATAACTGATTCAATTACCTTAGGTTATGGGTCCGTCTATATAGCAAGTAGCAGCACAACAATATGAGTTAGGCAGTGTACTATAGTCACACCTCTCAACATACCTACACACCTATGGAATAACAATAAAGTCATAAGTTGTAAGCACATACTCCACAAAAAAGCATGGATAGCATCAAACATGGAAAACATATGTTTGAAGAAATTTAGTGCTTCATGCCCATGCCCATGTTGGACATACCTTGTAATTAGTGCATTGCAACAAACAACATCTTGAACTAGACCTAGCAACCTCCACATCTCCTTCTTCACCCATCTACCACCATATTGCCACAGACTTCCATTGTGCAAGTAAGGTAACAACATTTGGAGAGAGGCACGTGTTTACATTTGTTCAAAATAGTTCAAGGATTCCTTGCCATACGTCCATGTGTGTTGGCATACCCTACAATAAGCGCATCCCATGAGACCACATCTTGAACCAAAGGTTTTCCAATTTGTTAAGTGGACCACATTTTGTGGAAATATTGACCAATGCACTACCAAGTATGGTATTGTTTTCTAGTAGTCCTTGTCTAATAATCCCAATATGTACTTGTTTCCCTTCTAAACTTCTCCTATGCTATTGTAGGCTTTCAATGTGCAAGTAAACATGACATCATTTGGAGAGAAGACATACTTTTTTTTGTATCTATTCAAAATAGGTGAGTGATTCATGTCATTGCCCTTGTTTGGTATACCATACAAGACTACATTATGAGTTGGAGGCTCATCAAATACTTTCTAGCTTGCCCTTGTTTGGTATACCATGTGATTAGGGCATTCCATAAGACTACATTATGAGTTGGGAAGCTCATCGAATACTTTCTAGTTTTTGCTTGTGGCACCACAATTGGTATACGTATTGAGTAGGCAAGAGGCAACATTAAAATATGATCTAAGCAACCTAGATTTGTAAATATCATTATGTGTTCATCCACCTTTCTAAAGATCCTTTTGCATGGTGCATATACACATGTCAAGTAGATGTCGTGTTTATGTTGGTGTTTCTATAATCATGCCATTATGAGAGGTCTCTAAAGTAATCATTTCATAGGGAGTCAATATCTTTTGCATTGTGTTACCATTGCTTAAAGATTAAGTGTTGTTTCTTTCTCAAGTTAAAGATAAAAGGGGCCAACACAACATCAATTTGCATCTACAAGAAAACATGCATCTTATGAGCTCTCTATTGCAAAACCGTAGGTGCCATGGCCACTAAAAACTTTGATTATTGGTGTGATCCCAAGTTCGTTGTCTAGTGTCTTTTTTTTTGGCGGGGGGGGGGGGGGAGGGGAGGGGGAGGGAGAGGGAGCAAGTAGAGGTATATATAGGGTAGAGTTGGCCAAGTGCATGATCTGTTAAAGACTTGCCCAAAGCTAGTATATGCTATAAAGGTCATACTTTAAACACTTGCTTAACTCCCTCTAGGTGCCAATATCGAAGCTATGGGAGTCCAAGCAGATACATCATGTTTGCCCTGTCTCGCTTATGCACAATTCGAAGGCTTATGCTTTTCTTGAGTCTAACATAAGGTCATTGCCCTTGCATACTTCCTCAAATTGTTGTAAAATTGGTAGCAAAGAGAGGAATTTTGGTTCTCTCTCTTATCCCATGTGTTTAAACATAGTCCTATCAACAAGGTATTGGCTATACACATACTTACAACATGCTAGATTTATCAAAAAGTCATCATTGTGCTAGGTGCAATAGGGAATCGTTTGATGATCTCATTGCTCCCAAATTCAAAATTTTTGCATTTTAGCTCATTCTTTTTGGGTGGCCATTTCCAATTTTACCAACTAAGGGTGTCTTTGCCTTGGGCCTAAAGATTTTGTAAGTTTTTGTGTGCCACTTCATCTATTAATTGGCTAATCCTTGGCATTCTTTAAGTTTTGGATGGACTCCTATAGCTCTTGTGGTATATCCTCATGAATCCTTCAGACACCATCATGTTGACTATTCTTTGGTTTGCTTTTGCTAGCTCCATTATCTTATCAATGAGTTGTAAGATAAAGATGTCTTAGATTCCTAGTTGTTTTTTAAGCATTTGAGACTAACAGATCTTGTTGGAATCTCTAGCCTAGTTTGTAAGTGCATCAACAAACATGCCCTAAGAAATCACTTTGATTCTTCTTGCAAGGTTAGGTCTCATTGTGCTCTAGGATTTTTTTCCTTTCTTACTAAGTGGTCTTGTGGTTCTTGGAAGGTTATTTTCGCTTTTGCCTCTAGTTTTCTAGTCCTCTTGTTGACAGGTCTAGTTTCTCTTTAATTCCCAAGTTTGATGAGCTATGTTAGGGCTCTCAATCCATGGTTCAACATTCTCAAGCATGCCCCTTCCTTAGCCCTTTATCACATTAGAAAGATCCCTTGTTAGTTCTTTTTGATTGACTAATTCTTCGACTTTGTTGACTTCAATTGTCATTCTAGACAACCATGCACAAACAATCCTTTTCCAATGGCCATTGATGCAATTGTTGATGCAAGTGTGTTCATGCAAAATAAAAAACTTTGCATCTTTCAAATATCAAACAATGTGTTCGATGCTAAAACAAGCTTTCGTGCACACAATTAAGGCAATTATTTTTTTGCAAGTCACCAATCCCCAACTACTAGTACTTAGGTGAGTTGTCCTCCTTGTGTTTAGTTTTGTTTTAAAGCACATAACTCAACTCCACAAGTCACTACAAGATCAACCCTTAGTTGAAACTTGTGTCTAGACCTCTTGAGAAAGCTTGACAAGCTCATGGATCAAGCAAACACCGATGTGCTTGTACCTAGTAGGAAACAATAAGCTTGGTAGACAAAGTGGAGCACTTTTCTGAGGATTTTATTCCATATAAGATAGGTATAGAGGCCAAAGCACAAGAAACTTCCACGTGTCACAATGAAGCTCAATGAAGATGCTGTGAGCACATCAATACTCATCTTGCTACCTAAAGGAATATTCATAAGGTGCACGTCTTGTCAAAGCCCTTAGTAGTTTTATTTCTCCTATGATGCTCTTGTCTTCCCCTACGAAATTTTATTCAAGAAGTTTATACTCATTGCTTTGCAGGTTATCATAGGCATAATGTTCTAGCTGACAAAAAGTTGTACAATTTGAATGCATGAATGCTTTCTTTTATGATGTTCGTCAAGAGTGTATTGTGCGGATCCCTTTCTATGTAGGGACATCGATAGCCTCCTATTAGAATGGCATAGCAAAACCTAGTTATCATTCTAATCCAGTTTAGAGACCCAATCTAGTGTACCTACCCAATGCACACAAGTGCTAATCAGACACTCAAGTCCTAAGACTTTATCTATCTTGCTACGCCAGTCTCTATCACCTGTGTTGATTTAAGTAGGTGAGTAAGTGGGTTACAGAGCTTCTTGTGTAATCAATCAGATCATGCCCATAGCCTTTACCCCTAAGACGAACCCCTAATCAGAGCCAAAGTAATGCTCATCTAAACTTGGAATATAACCCGCATTTTTCAGACAGGACCCTACAATCGCCAACATTGCTGCCATATCCTTGCTTCGCATGTCTCCTACAACAAACGTGTGCATTCTTTTACTCAGCTCGAAAGATGCACAAGCAGGCTTCTTCTTTGCTCCTGAATCTTTCCTCATGTTCTCTAAAATATTTGCGTCAGCCTTCCTACCAGCACTTGTATACATGTCCACCATTAATGAGTATATAGACGCCTCCAGTTCATTCACATAATGAACCAGCTGAAAGCATCTCAGTCCTAATTCTACTTTTCCATAGAAACCACAAGAACTAAGCAAAGCCCTCAAGATTTCTATGCATGGAAAGCACTGCATAGCCTCAGCAAGTTTCTCAGCCTCATTAAACTGCCCTGCTCGAGCAAGAAGATCTACCATACAAACACAATGATTCACCATGGGGAGGATCTGATGTTTCTTTTTCATTGTTCGAAAATACTCCAGACCTTCGATGACCAGGCTCGCATGGCTGCATGCCACAAGTAGGCATGTGAATGTAATAGCATCAGGCTTTATACCCTGCTCTTGCATGTCCTCAAAGCATTGTGCAGCCATACCAATGTTATGTATTTCACCATAACCTTGAATTATTGTGTTCCATGACACCACATCTCGAACGGGCAGCTTATCAAAAGTGTTATGTGCTTCTTCCAATAAGCCACATTTACAATACATATCTATTAGTGAGTTTCCCACAAAAAGATATCTTTCTAGTCCTAACATTCTAATCAAAGCATGCAAGTTTTGTCCTATTTCTAATGCTCCTAGGGTGCCACATGCTTTCAAGCATCGAGCAAACATGAAAGTATCAAATAAGATGCCCTTCAGCTGCATCTCTTCAACATAGCTCAGCAGTTCGTTATTCAACCCTTGATCAGCATATGCTGACAACAATGCAGTCCACGAAACTTTGTCTCGACTTTCTAACCTGTTGAAGACATTCTCTGCTTCAGCAAGTAAACTGCATTTAGCATACATATCTATTAAAGCGTTTCCCACATAAAGATCTCCTTCCCATCCCCTTTTTAGTATTTCAGCATGGTTATTTTGACCTGTTTTAAAAGCGTTTGTGGAACCACAAGCTTTTAAACTACAAATGAATGCTACAATGTCAGGAGAGATGCCCTCCAGCTGCATTTGTTCAAAACAATGGTATGCTTCTTCACCAAACCCATGTTCAGCATACCCTAAAATCAGTGCAGCCCAAGAGACTTCATCTTGAAATGGTAGATTGTCAAATACTTGTTGTGCTTCAGCAAGCGAGCCACATTTCCCATACATGTCCACTAATGCGCTGCCTATGGTAAGAACGTTATCACATCCCTTTTGAATCAACAGGTGATGTAATTCTCGACCTGTTCCCAAGTTCCTTGCCATCCCACAAGCTTTCAAGGTGCAAAGATGTGCGGTATCATCTAAGTAAAGTGCATTACGCATCATGTGATAGCAACTGAGTGCTTTCTCACTAAGTCCAAGTTCAGTGTAGCTTGCAAGCAGTGTGGTCCATGACACTGCATTCTGAACAGGGAGTTGATTAAAGATGAACTGTGCTTCTGCCACTAGGCTGCATTTGCAATACATATTCAAGAGCGCATTGCTGATGAAAAGATCTGTGTGCAGTCCCTCTTTTACGATCTCAGAATGAAATGCTTGGCCTTGTTCCGCATCCTTGAGCCTTGTGCAGGCTCTGACAATGGCCAGAAAAGTAAAATTGCTGGGGTGAACACGATCTGCTTGCATTGTGCGATAGAGGGTTAAGGCATGGTGTGGATCACCACAACGTACATAACCAGATATTAGAGATGTCCAAGAATGCTCATTCTGTTGGGGTAAACAGTCGAAGATATACTGGGCTTCCGTTAAGCACCCACACTCCACCAGCATGGGCACAAGGTAATTGCCAAGGGCTATATGGCTGTTCAAGTGGTGCTGGTGCCGTCCAAGCAAGGCGTAGAGCCTCCTGGCATCCCTTGCGTTCTTCCTCTGTTTGCAACTCTGCACAACACGCATCAACAGCTGATCTGTCGATCCCATCGCTGATTATTCTGCTTAATCATAACCCTGATAATAATCTCATGCCTACAACAAACGGCAAGAAAATACGTTCTAGCCACCGCCCCCCCTTCTCCTCCTCCTCCTCCTCCTGCAGAAACTGAACCTGACATCATCCTCCTCCTCCTCGTCAGAGGGAGCGCTCGCTCTCAAGTTCAACAAAAGTTAGGAGAAAATAAGCACATCGCCGATTCCCGAACATACGCGCTAGGTCCACGCGGGCGCCTTGACATCATGGACGTGCGCCCCGCTCTTGCCCTCTCACGGTTCACGTCTCACCCTGAGGTAGCGCATGACGAGGCTTCCATGTGGCTCTGGCCACTGCCTCCTCTTCTAAGTTCGCAACTACGGGTCGCTCATTTGGAGCACACGATCAATGAATGCTGCGAGGCTTGAAGAGGCCACTTTACACGCGTTGTTGTCACATCGACCCCCTTTATGCTGCACAGCACAAGTTCTGGCCACATCAGCTCCGCGGCGCGTACGCACATACACAGCCTTGCACTACTCCTTCCCAGGAGCGGTTCACGCGAGGGGTCCTGCACAGCCCCGCACTCCTCAACTCCTCCGCTAGCAGGCCTGTAGCGCCTTCTCTCCATGCTTGCTCTTCCAGCCACACGCCTGCATAGGCCCCCTATGATGTTGGTTTGATGGGTGCTACCCCTGCTAGCCCCTTCTTCCTCTTCCTCGTTTCTAGCCTACTGTAAATGTCAGCAGAATCTTGTAATATGCTCAAAAACCTGCAGTAATGAAAAGCACACAGACCAAAATGATATGAAATTGGGACCTGCAGCTTCCAGACAAAAAGCCTGTCAATGCTCTGAAATGCCGAAATATACCTTCTGCCCCACAATTTGTGCATGTTCGTGGCTCCATTGCAGATCATGCACTAACCATGTACTTTGCAAATGCTTTCCTGCAAGGGGTCCATGAGAGAAGAATGTTAGTCATGCAGCATATAAGAACTGAATGAGCTTATTCTTTCGCCAAATGTGTCACTCTCCTTTGATGCCAATATTTCTTGCACATTGTACTACAAAGATACTACATGCTGATGGTGAAGATATTCATGTGTAGTGTAGTACTACAAAGATATAATACTGCGATATCATCTGACTACAGAAACGCACTGACAAGGATGTGTACAGTTTTTGCTGCAACAATTCCAACAGCAGCAGCTTCCGATTTAGACATGTTGTCAAACCCAGAAAGATACCTCGTGGCCCGTGAATTCTGTGTGTTTGTGGTTGCATTGTAGATCACGCAATGAACGTGTACTTAGTAAATGCAATGCTAAGAGGGAAGCCATGAGAGCTTGCCATCCCTGCAGCATAGAAAATAGAAAGAACTTGCACTTCTGCCAAATTTATCACTTTCCTTTGTTGCAAATATTTCATTGCTGTGTGCTGCAAAAATAGGAACCGTTTGTGGCAGAACTTAACAGACCCCTGAAAATATTGATTGCAATGGCTTTTTCCTGCACAGAAAAGCAAGAGCTTCAATGAAGTCTTGCAAAGATGGTGTAAGGCAGTCATGTGTTTGTATTTTTGTCTCCAGAAACGGATAAGTGCAGAAGTTCATACTCAGTTTTGAGTTACCTTGTACTATGAGCATATATGCTTTCACCTTGGAATGTGGGGTGTCGCTTCTAAGCTCCAGAATCAGTGCCTACACAAACATGAAATATTGTCAATGCAATGGTGTTCAAAATGCATGAACAGTATGCCCTTTGACCAAACAAGAACATAGATTCACATCCATGACAGTTCAGTGCAGATATTTGGTGGAACAGACTTCTATGACATAGTGTTACCTGTAGTGTTATTCAAAGTCTGACTCCAAAGAGACTGTGACGTGTTAACATCCCAAAAATTGGAACATTCTTTGCATGATCAAAACAACTTCTCAGTTTGAACTGCTGCTGTAAACCTTTCTTGTTCAATATACATTGATACTACTATCTATCCCTGGCACTAACCTGATTTATTGTTGCAATCCTTATTATTTGTTATTTCTGGGTTTACAACAATAACATCATCTTCTGCTGAATTTGGACAAACTATAAACAAAAAAGATAAGCTACTACACAGACATGATCCCAATAGAGGATTACGTCCTTCTCACTTGCCATTGCATTTCTCGCATCTATGTCGGATGAATCGGCACTTGTCAGCCATTGTTCTGGAGCATGCTGAGGTGGTTTTTGCAGGACCACCCCACCCTATTAGCAGCAAATACACAGGCCAGCTGGTTACCTAATTCAAGTGAAACACAAACAACTAAGCAAACACTTCAATTAACTGAATCCATACTCGCTTTACATGGCAGAGGGTCTACACATTTTCATGTTTGTGCTCTGGGGATAGTTGCAAATTATATGCACTGACCTTCTTTTGACATAGAATTCAACAAGGCAGATCTTTGCTCTGCCAGCAATGGATGTCCCCTCTGCAACTAAGTCAATGTTCATTCATCTTATTTCACTATGCACAATAATTGTCATATACTTGTATGTCAGGAGGAGCATGCAGTCCATAGGCAATGAGGCAGAAAGTGAAGACATTGATTATATGGAAATGGATATCTTAAATTCACAACAACCATTGCAATTTCAACGCAGGGACCATTCGAAAAATTTTGGCATGTGTTTTGCTAATAGCGAAGGCCATGCGAGGTGTTGTTTTGGAAAGACGTCCAAAATTCCAATTTCCCAGCAATGATCAAACTCCGAAGCCATAAGAATACAATGCTTCAAACACGTTAATCCCTTGTAATGTTTTCTTATGTGTTTCCAGCTTGCTTGAATATGTTCTAAATATATGTTTACAAACCCTCATCCACGTGGGTGTTTCTACATATAAAGAATTGGCTTATATGATTATCCTCATCATGGTTAACCGGAAAGCTATTTTATACCTGCTTTAAATATAAAATAGCAAAAGCATATCTATTGAATGCGAAAAATTAGTGTCCCTAACATGTGTTGACGTTTCAAATGACACTTCTTAGTTTTCCATGTAGACCACTAATCTAATTCTCCCCTAACATTTGTTGATATGCAAATCACACTTGTTAATATTCTATTAACACTTCTACACCATTGATCAGCATGAGTATAAGAAACTTCAATGATATGCATATGCCTTTTCTTTGATTTTTGGCACCCTATATGTGGAATAAAGTTAATATTTCTTACATCCATTGTGGCTTTGGTTAGTACAAAGTCAATTTCTAGAGACCTTGAAATGTGAAACAAATAAATGTCTCAAAAGACATGACATATAGGTAACCCACACCCATGGTATATGCAAATATGTGTTGTATGGTAATTTTTTCTCTTGAATCCTTGCATCATGCTTTGGGTATGATTGAGGACAATAGATGCAAAAGCCGCACGCACACACACACACACACACACTCTCTCTCTCTCTCTCTCTCTCTCTCTCTCTCTCTCTCTCTCTCTCTCTCTCTCTCTCTCTCTCTCTCTCTTGCAAGGAAGAAATAAGGGCAAGAAGAAAGCTTGAACTCAAAACTTGAAATGCACTAGAGTTCTTCCATTCATTTTTTGGCTTATATACATACATAGAGTCCATTTTTGGGGTTTCCATTTGATGTTTGGATACCCTATCCTTTATTGAGACTCCTTGCTTGGCCCTTTGTCCATGTCCTTTGACCAATGAAACCCGTTCTATCTAGGATTGAACAGAATTACATATTTTACCATTGAGAAGGTTTATAATTTACACTTGGTGGAGCTTCGCTCTCACTTGAATTTTTATAGTTATACTATTCATGCTCTTTATAACAAAAATTTTGAATTATGCCTTATGAATGGATAGTGCTCAAGATAAATTTTTCCTTTTGATTCAAATATTGTTCCTTAGCTTCTCCTTGAGGATTAACATTATAACCTCCTAGACAAGTGCAAGTCCCATGGCAGCTCAACTTTTAGGGTGGTGTGTTGGTGCATTTGGTATGGTTATCGAGTGACAATCATTATTATAGTATTCCAATAGTGCAAGGTTGGTTGATGTTATGGTTTGTGAAGTTGATATTTGTCTTTTGGTGCTAGATGGCTATGACTTTAGTTGTGGTGATGGTTGGTGCAAGGATCATACTACCAAAGATGAGGGTGATGTGTAGGGCCATCAATATTGATGGGTCCTTAATTGAAGTCTCTAGTAGCACTTGCAACAGTGTGCACTCCCTCTGGGTGTGGCTACCTTACCATGCAATGGATGATATGTTGTGCCAATGTAATCGGGAGATGGGTCAAACCGTAAGCAAGGCTAGAGTGTGGCTCCACACTAGAGGACCCAATTACTATAAGATTGGTTTTGTGATGTTATTCTCATAGTTACAATTTGATTGAGAAGGCTTGGGGTCTTGCCCTTGATGTGCCGCGAGATAATGGGGAAAAGGTTGGGATTAGAACCCTTGGGTACAGTGTGAGTGCTTGTGCTCTCATGCTCTCTCTTTATTGTGTTTTCACAACTCTAGAAGTGGTTGCAGCATTCTTGCCACACATCAGGTCACTTGTTCCTTGAGTTGGCTTTTGTGGAATAGGGAATTTGCTTGGTTTGAGTACACTCAATGAAGCATTTCCACATGTGCCCTTCTACTTTCCCCCTCCACCCTGGCAACTACCCCAATAGATTTGTTTCCTCTAGTGTGGTTTGCAATCCAATGAATGCTATCTATATCTGGGCTTGAGCTTGGTGCAATTTCTCAAGCTCTCAAGTTAAGGTAGGTACTTGGCTCTCTCTTGCTCTATCTAGATCCTCGAATTTGCTATTTGCAATCTATCTTCTTCCCTTTACTTCTGTATGTCTTACATACCTTGGATTTGGGACCTCATCTCTTTTAGCTCCTTATACTTTCCCTTTAATTGAATATATAATTCCGAGTGTTGTTGGGTAGATTGGTGTAGGAACCCCTAGTATGCATCCTTCACATCATCTACCCTACTCTGTAGGTTTTGTTTTTTCTCAATTGCTTGTGCTTTGTCCTTTTTGGGTTTAGCTCTCGTGTGCAAGCTTCAATCCTTATCACCTTTCAACTCATATCAAAGCTCGGCTTCCCAACTCTTGAGCTTGGCTCGTGGCATTCTCAGCTTTCCATCGACTCCCTACTCGCATTGGGTCTCCATCCCGGCAGCCATAGCAGACTCCCTTGAGTTCCCATCACTCCCCGACTTCCTGAGCTTCCTCCTGGCCTATTGAGGCACCCTCAAGCCCTTCATTCAGAGGTATTCAAGCATTCTTTTGAAGGTTTACTTCAGTTCATAGGTTGCAGGAAACAAGACATCCATTATTGAGCTCCCCCATGGAGGTTTGAAGCTCTCTCTCTCCACTTGGTTTGGTGAGGCTTGTTAAGGCCTATTGTAGGCCACCTTGGCACCCATTTGAGCCCCCCTTCCACCTCATTAAGCCCACGTGGTTCAGCAGCATCTATAGGAGAAAATGCGCCAGTTTTCAGCATGTTCTTGACAGTAGCCCCACACTTTTCATCTCCAGCTTCTTCCCCAGGCCATTGGGCACTTCAAAAGGGTCTCATTTGATGCCTATACACATGCTTGGAGCTTGGTATTGAAGCCTTGAGCACTGACATTGACTTGGGTCTAATTTGGCACTGTTTTGGGACTGTCATAACAGTCTACATGCAATTTATAACAGTGCTACAGTGACATTTGATGTTTATGCTTGCCTGACATTGCTATTTGATACCTGGTTGGTCCCGGTTGATGCCTATTGATTCGGGGATGCATGCCTATTGATTTACCACCATTTTGGAGCTGATTTCGATGCTGAAATATTCAGTTTTGAACAATGAATCTCTGCTGTACATAGTTGGGCTGAAGCTATTCATACTTGGTTATGCCTATGCTATTCAGGCTATGTTTCAAGCATACATAGTGATGTATTGACATTTGGGGACCGACTTTGAGCTTGGCTTACACTCCGGATCATTGATTGAGCTTGAGCTCGGCTTTAGAAAGCATTTGGATGCTCCATCTTTGATGCACTTATGGCATGCTTTGGTCTATGCTTGACCGCCTTGACCGCCATTATGGGTTATGTCACCTATGCATGCTAGTTACATTGTTTGGAGCCGCTTGCTACTGGAGCTTTGTCTTGGATTAACTTTGGACTCCCGAAGCTTACTTGGGCTATTTATTGGCTTGCCCCAGAGTTTATTTTGGGATGTACTTGATGTCTATGGATGCTCTATCGCCTACATTATCGGGATGTATCATTGATGCTTGATCTTGGACACTTGTCACTGGTGCTTGTACATAATTTATTCGAGCTTTGTTGCTTGATATTTATGGCTTTTGTGCCAGTGGGAGCATCTTTGGATGCTTGACAAACATTGCGCATGCGGTCTATGCTATTTGAGCTTTTGAGACTATTTGGGATTTCTTACCCTTTGGGATAATGCATGGTTCATATGTCTTGATTCCTTCCGATGCTTATGAGCTGACTCTTTGACTTGGGTCCCTTTCCTTGTGAGCTGACACCTACTTGTGTCAAGTCTTGGTAGTGGCAGGCACACTTTGCTCCGTTGACTGGGGGGTGTGCCTACTCACTAGCAGATATTTCATGACATGTTTGCGTGTTGGATTCATGCTTATCGACTGTCATATGCCTATGTTATGCCCGCATGATGCTGGTTATCGTCTTGGTAGTATATGATCTGCTTCTGGAAAAGTTAGCTCTCATTTACTGAAATCTGTAATTTATTTGACGTTATCTTGGTCATATTTGGTGGACAGGTGCTTCTCTTGGTGAAATCCACTCTTTCAGCCAGTTTTAGCAATGGTTTTAGTGTATTTTCTGCTAATTACAACAACCTGCAATTTTACTGTTTTGCATTGATTTAGGACAGTATGGCTGGTCATTTGAAAGATGCAGCTCTCTTTAACATTGCCAAGTTGGATGGTACCAACTGTGGGTATTGGAAGTCCCAAATATGGCAGGTTTTGGTGCAGAAATTGCAAATTAAACCCTTGCATTTTAAGGGTGTCAAACCTGAGGATATAGATGATGATGTTTGGGTGGAAGTTGATGAGCTATGCAAGTCTACCATTATTTTGTCACTCTCAGAAGAGGTCCATCATAATGTTGTTGAAGATGAGAATCACAGTGCATGGAATTTATGAGAGAAGATTCAGGAGCTCTATGCGCAGTAGAGTCCTACGTCACAGATGTATTGGTTGAAGCAATTAATGGACCTTTACATGAAAGAGGGGACCTCCCTTTCATCTCATTTCAGTTAGTTTCATACTATCAGGAAGAGTCTGTTGTCACAAGGTATCGAGTTCAAAGACAACTTGCACTCGTTGTTTCTGCTTGGCACCTTGCTTGAATCATGGGATGTCTCCCGTACTGCCATATGCATGAACAAGCTTGATGGGCTGAAAATCAAAGATGTTGAGAGTGCTTTATTGACTGAGGAAATCAATAGGAGAAACAGTGATGCTTCCTACTCTTCACATGCATTGACCGTTAGAGGTGGCAGACATGGCAAGCATGATAATGATCACAAGGGTAGGGACTCTCAGAAGTCCAGGTCCAAGTCACGTGGTCGCAGTAAGTCCCATGGGACGGAAGTCTGATCTTACCTGCCATTATTGTGGGAAAGCAGGACATATTAGGCCGTAGTACCATAAATGCGCGATGATAAGTGCAAGGAAAAGGGAAAAGATAAAGTGCAGAAAAAGTCCTCTGAGCACAGCATAGTACATGCAAAGTCTAGTGTGAAGATAGAAGAGGTTAATGTCACGCATGCCACTGATTCAGATGAAGATTACATACTTGCAGCTTCTTCATGCGATGCCTCATAGACTTTTGAGATACACTCTATGTATGCACAGTGTTGGCTCTTGGATTGGGGTGTGTCATTTCATGTGACACCCTGTAGAGATTCGTTTCATACCTATTGTACTATGTCTGGTTCTGTGCACCTTGGTGATGACAGGTCTCTTGACATTGTGGGCATTGGAGATGTTAGGCTGTAGTTTCCTTCTGGCAGCTCTTTTGTTTTACATGATGTACGCCATGTACCTGCATTGACACGCAACCTTATGTCAGCTGGACATCTTGATGATGCAAGGTATTTTGTGTCTTTTGGAGACTCTGCATAGAGGATTACTCGTGGCAGGCTTGTACTTGCAAGAGGTGTCAAGTCTGGCAGCCTCTATCCCTTACTTGTATCTAGAACTACATTGGATCATGTTTTGTCTGTGGGTTCTATTCCCCATGTATCCCTTTGGCATGCTCGTTTGGGGAATATGTCTCTTAAAGGAATGAAAATGCTCCGTGCTTTGCAGTATCTTTCGCCTTTTGACTCTTCGCATTTTGATTCTTGTGATCATTGTTTGTATGGCAGGCAGACTAGAAATACGCATAAAAAGTCAGGTAAGAAACGCATGGGTGAGCCCTTGGCTCTTGTGCACTCAGATGTATGTGGGCCCATGCCCTGTCAGTCACTTGGTGGGGCAAAGTACTTTGTTACTTTCATAGATGATTACTCACATAAGGTTTGGGCTTATCCCATAAAGAGAAAATTTGATGTCTTAGACACATTTCAGCGTTGGCTTGCATTGGCAAAAAACCAGTTTGGGAAAAAGCTAAAATGCCTAAGATCAGATAATGGGGGTGAGTATGTATCACATGCTTTTGAGCAGTTTTGTGATGAGCAGGGTATTAAGCGTCAATTGACCACCCCTTACACCCCACCCCAAAATGGTATGGCTGAACGCATGAATAGGACCATTCAGGAAAGGGTCTGTAGCACGCTTAGCTAGGCTGGCTTACCGCAACACTTTTGGGCTGAGGCAGTTACTACTGTAGTGCATCTCATTAAGAGGTCGCCTAGCAGTGTCATAGACTTTCAGGTTGCAGAGGAGTTATGGGCAGGCAAGCCCCCCTCTTACGATCATTTACGTGTCTTTGGGTGTGAGGCATTCTGCCATATACCCAAGGACAAACGCAATAAGCTGGATCCTAAAAGTGTCAAATGCATTTTCATTGGCTATGGAGATGCAGGAGAGATGGGTTACCATCTATGGGATCCGCAGGCACGGAAAGTGATCCTTAGCCATTATGGCATCTTTCATGAGAATAAAATGCATATGCACCCTGAAAAAGTGGTTGAGGTACGCAAAGTTATCCTTAGCCATGATGTCATCTTTCATGAGAATAAAATGCATATGCACCCTGAAAAAGTGGTTGAGGTACGGAAAGTGATCCTTAGCCATGATGTCATCTTTTATGAGAATAAAATGCATATGCACCCTGAAAAAGTGGTTGAGGTACGCAAAGTTAACTTTCAGGAGGAGCCACCTGCTCTCGTTCAGCCCACTCCACGGCCAGCTAGACAGCGCACAACATCACATGATGCTCATGGCCTAGATGCTAGACATGCTGATGCTAGATAGGATGTCGGTTAGGCAGTAGAGCTTGGGTTGAGGCATTCTACTAGAGATAGATGACCTCTTGAACGTTTTGCTGCCTCTATGGATTATGTACTGGTTACAGATGTAGGAGAGCCTCTCACTTATGATGAGGCTATGTGCAGGGGTGGTTGTCACTCTTGGGAGAGGGCTATGCAGTCTGAGCTTGACTCATTGCATAAGAATAAGACTTGGAATTTGGTTTCCTTGCCTTAGGGTAAGAAGGCTTTGCCATGCAAGTGGGTGTACAAGCTGGAAAGTACCCTTGGACACCCCAAGTCGACATACAAGACTCGATTGGTTGCTAAGGGTTTTAAGCAGGAGCATGGTGTTGACTTTGATGAAGTCTTTTCTCTTGTGGTCAAGATGAGCACCCTACGCTTAGTCTTAGCCTTCGTTGCACAGCTTGACCTGGACTTGTACCAGATGGATGTCAAGACAGCTTTTCTACATGGGGACTTGAATGATGAGATTTACATGGAGTAGCCTAAGGGCTATGCAAACCCTGGTAGGGAACACCTAGTGTGCAAGCTAAAGAAGAGTCTATATGGCTTGAAGCAGGCACCTAGGGAATGGTACCATAAGTTTGATGCATTCATGCAGTCACAGGGCTATAGCCGCAGTGCTATGGATCCATGGTTGTACACAAAGAAATCCCGTGACGATTCTTTCACAGCCACCCGTACCTTTGGAACTTCTGTAGCTGTCATTGCATCTGCGAAGGAGGTAGAAAGAACTATGCCGAAGAGCCAACCAAAGTCCTCCACTAACTGGCGATACTCTACCTCCAATCCGGGGAAAAATAAGGTGACCAGATGTCTAAGAAACCTATTATGGAGCGCAAATGCCTCCACTGTTAAGCCACTGTACCATGTAAATGACCCCTTCGTGATGGCATAGGGTGAGCTATCCACTAGCTCAATAGTTGCGTCCATAGAGGTGAGTCAAACCATGAAGATCCCTTGACCCATGAGGACTGCCTCAGTGATCTGCGATGTGCCAATGTGCAGCGTGGAGTGAAGGCAATCCCGAAGCTGGTCCCTAGATGGGGAGTGTCCTACGACCTAACCAAAGATCGTTGGTACCCTATGTGGATGACATGCTTTTAGCAGGGACAACTCATGAGGAGCTCAATGCTCTTAAGGCTCAGCTCAAGAAGAGCTTTGAGATGAAAGATCTGAGACATGCCTCTCATATACTTGGTATGCGCATCACGCGCGATAGATCTCAGGGACTCCTCTTTTGCCACAGAGGGAGTACGTACATAAAGTCCTTGAGCGCTCTGCATGCAGGATGTTAAGCCTATTGGCTATCCATTACCTTCTCATGTGAAGGTTTCACAGGCTGATTGTTTGTAGACAGATGAGCAGAGGGCCGAGATGGCCAAGATTCCCTATGCATCAGCCGTGGGCAGTCTTATGTATGCCATGATAGCCACCTATCCAGATATTACTTTTGCAGTTGGGGTTGTGGCACGTTATATGGCTACACCTGGCAAGAAACATTGGGATGCCGTGAAGGGTATCATGAGGTACCTGAAAGGCATAGCAGATATGTGTCTTTGTTATGGTAGCCAGGATACAGGAGTCATGGGGTACACTAACTCTGATTATGCAGGACATGCAGATAGTAGGAAGTCCACTTCTAGCTATGTGTTCACTTATGCTAGAGGGGCTATCTCTTGAATGTCCAGGGTGTAGAAGTGCACGGTCCTTTCTACTACAGAGGATGAGTATATTGCAACCACAGAGGCTTGCAAGGAGGCTATCTAGTTAGGTCGTTTTGATTTCCGACCTTGGTATGACAAATGCTATGCCTACACTGCATTCGGATTCTATGAGTGCCATTCAGTTGGCCAAGAATATGGTCTTCCATGCCAAGACGAACAAGACAAAACATATTGAGGTGAGGTATCACTTCATTTGCGAGGTCATTGAGGACAAGTCTGCTGTCCTTGTTAAGATTCCAACTAAGCAGAATCCTGCAGACTTGCTCACGAAAAGCCTCACTACTGAGCGCTTTGCCTTCCTCAAGAGATTGATGGGCATTGGATGAGATGATGTATTTTTCCTCATCCTACTGTACATGTGTATATGTTGTATTGTCTTTTCTTTTTTCTCTCTCACTGGGGCAGATTCGCCTTTAAGTGGGAGGTTGTTGGGGGTAAAGGTGCCTCTGCATAGCCGCACACTGACAGTACCCGCCATTGCACACTGTAGGTGGCGGGCGCTCGTCACACAGTCACTTATTCTTTATTCATTTAGTGAGAGTTTGAATAAAGAAGGCCTGGCCACACATTGTGGTTGTTGGAGTTCTCATTTCTTGTCTCTTTCTTTATTGCTCTTGCTCTCCCGCCATAGCTCTCGCGTGCAGGCTTTGATCCTTCTCACCTTTCACTTTGCTCCTCTATTCTCAAAGACCTCCTTGGTCCATCTGCCCTGCCTTTTTCTCAACTGTGGTAAGCATAGGATTACTGTGATATACTGTGATCATAGAGCTACTTCACCAATCGAGGCAATGGCATTTTCAGTGGTGTGATTGCAGGTTGGTGAAATTTTTCTTCATCATCCAAAGATAATGCTTCCTCCTCCTTGAGGGTAGGGATAACTCTTGGGATAGGTTCAGAGTGGACTACTTCTTTGCCAGATGATAAAGTGAAAGGACTTATATTATCCTCCTCCACTATATGTGGATGTTCCTCAAACACCACATCACAGCTCGTTATGATCTTCTTTGCCTCTTGTTCATACAATTTGTAAGCCTTTTACTCATCACTATAACCCAAACGATACAAGATTTTGTGCTTTTTGGATTTAACTTGTTTCTCTTATCCTTCGGAACACATGCATCATTCACATCCAAAAGTTCTAAAATGTGAGATACATGGTTTGTTCCCTTAAGATCCTTTGTGTAACTCTGATTGAGAATGTAGATTGCAATATTAATAGCTTCTGCCCAAAACTGGTTTTCCCTTAAGCATGCACCTTGTCATTTCCACAATAGTGAGATTTTAGCATTCAGTAACACCATTCTGTTGAGGTGTATGAGGCGTCATCAATTGATGCTTAATCCCTTTACTCTTGCAAAAGTCTTCAAAGTCCTTTGAGTTGAACTTACCACTACCATTTGTTCTAAACTTCTTCACACTTTGCCATGTTTGATTCTCTACAAGTTTTAGCCATTCTTTAAACTTACCAAAAGCTTGAGCGTTATTAGGAAGGAAGTACATCCATATCTTCCTACTATAGTCATTGACGATCAACATAAAATAAGAAGAATCCTCCCAAGGCTTGTGTAGGCATTTTACTACACAAGTCAACATGCACCAACTCTAGATGAGCCTTTGCTCTATTCTTGCTTTCTTGTGGGAATGCCTTTTTCTATTGCTTGCCCATCTTACAAGCTTTACATGGTTCCTTCATTTTACTTACTGTAGGTAGGTGAACAACCATACCTTGCTTATGCATATCCTTTAACACTACAAAACCAATGTGACCAAATCTTTCATGCCAAAGTTTACTTATGCTCGCACCAACGGTGGCTGTAAGAGCACTTAGCTCATACAGGTTGTTCCTTCTTTCTCCTTCTCCAACAACTTTGCCAGCATTGTCGATAATTTCTGCATATGTCTTAGTGAACCTCACCTCATGACCAATATCACTTATAGACGCAACTAATAGCAAATTTCTCTTAATATCTGGAACATACAACACATTTGAAAGATTTTTGAGCTGAACTAAATGCTATGTCAAGTTACACATAGAAAAAATCCAGTCACTTGTCAAATCCCTAAAGAGGGTAGCCATCGCCTTTAAGCTCAAGCTCAAATATCTCTTCTCTCTCTCATGCCCATTGGACTCAATTATGCCATTGACTCTTTGATCTACTTGCCACACTTAGTTTCTAGTAGAGCTACCACTTCAAATCAGTAAGAAGAAGATTCAACATCAAGATCCAACATAAAAGGTTCAACTTGCTAGTATATCTTGATACTCACATAGTGCTTTTTGACACGAGTGCTTCTTTTGTCTTTTGACACATTCAACTTAAACTCTCTTGCTAGTATACTCTCAGTTATTTGCTATTGCTCTCCTACCATCAAAATGGGCATTCATCCTCATGCTAATTCAAAGGTATCGAGTTTCACACATGGCGGACAAGGATCAAACTCATCCTGATGAAGAAAGGCTTGTGGTCAACCACAAGTGGTCAAGAGAAGAAGCCAAGGGAATCTACACTCTTAGTAATATGGGACAAAAATGCTGATAAGGCTCAAGCTATTATCAAGCTAGAGCTTGACAGATACATTACTCATGTAGATGCTTGTGAAACTTCTCAAGCAACTTAGGAATGCCTAGATACCTTGTTTGGAGCACAATCCAAATCCTCCAAATATGGATTATTAATTGCATTCTTTAGGCTTGATATAAGAAGTAGTACTTCACTTGCAACTCATTTGAATTATATGGAAAGCTTGTTGACACAACTTGTAGGAATCAACTTGAAGATGGATGAAGACGCTTGCATTGGAGTACTCCTCAAAAATCTTCCACCTGAGTATGATAATGTGTCTACCACATTAATCAACATGCCAAAGCTGAAGCTATTGGACATCAAAGCCTATCTCCTTGAAGAGGAAAAGAAGACCAAGAGCAAAGGAGAAGCAAGCACCCCAAGAGGAGACCAACAACTTCTCTATGTCAGAGACAAAGGGAAGAAGGTCATAGTTTGTGATTTTTGTAAAAGAATTGGGTATATTGAGAAGTTTTTACATTCTAGGAAAAGATCTCAAAGAGCGTACCTTGCAAAAGTTAAAGAAGATGAAGACAAAAATGGAGAAGAAGAAGACACTCAAGAGCAAAAGGACCTCCTATCGATCCTTCTTTTACATCTCATTTTTTGAAAGACTTTTTAAGGTTCTTCATGTGCACTTGCCTAATGTTCTTATCATAAGCTCTTGTACTCCTCATGTAACCTTTGCACTATAGCCATGCTATACACTTAGCAAGGCCTTGTGATAGACTCTATCTTTATGGTTGTGTAAAAGCTACCTTATTCTCATGCATCTTTGCATCAAATTTGGGTTCTTGACCTACCACACCCCTACAACATGATTTACCACAATCAATGCATCTCAATGGATCATTAATCTCCTCACATTCATATCCAAAGCCATTTGTAAAGCTTTCTTTAGTATGGTATATGCTGCTTGGTTGTTACTTTGTATATTTAGACTCATTCCTTGCTTCTTTATCAAGTAGCCCTTAGAATTAAACAAGGTCTTTCCCTCGATGCTTCATTTTTTTAAACCCTTCCATATGATCCATCAAAGAATAGAGCAAAAGCATTCTCTAGGTTAGTGGTTAAGATATTAGACGTTGGAATCTTGTTAGTAAGGAACACTATTTGCGAGTGAGTGTCAAAATGATGATAAGTAATCTATTTAAAGTCTAAGTTAGAAGGAAGAGAAAGTGTAGTGATTCACTAGAATATCAAGAGAAGGATTGCACAATAGTGGCATTAGAGAGAGTTGAGACAATAAGAGGCATTTGCTTGTAGCCTTCTTTCCTTATTCAAAATTGCACTTGATATGTCTTCATTTCAAACTTCTTTTTCTATTTTTTGAGTTTTATATTTCATGAGTTTGTCTTTCCTCCTATAATTTGAAACTTTCATGTTCTTTGTCATCTTCTAAAGGAGTAGTTTCCCGTTGTACTACTTCTTTTCATTGTCATTCAAAAATTGGTCTCCTCTTGTCATGTTGAATCTCTTCCTCGACCCTTTCTTGTTGTCTAAGGTGATGATTTCTCTAACCCAATCTTGGATTGCATAAATGCTTGTGATCAAGGCCTTTAAGATGAAAGGGGAAGCATCTAAACCTACAAACTTACATGACACTATATATTGGTGGGAGTACCAAAAACTTCAATCTTCAAGCTTGGAAAACCTCTAGATACTAGATCTTAGAATGGTTCGGCATCTTGATCCAAAATCCTAAAATATCTTTCATATTTGAATCCATTTGTTGCACACATGATTGATTGATTACACATTATTAGGCCTCTCCATCAATGTAAGCTTTGGTTATGCTTATCTTCTCATGCCATATTTCAATAACTAAATAAATATATAGGAGATCTTCAATACTATGCACATGCACCATCCCACTTCTTAGTTTTGACTTTCAAAGGCTTGCCAACTTCTTTCAACAAGTCTAAAGTCTTGGAAATAGCTCCATGACCTTGGCTATAGCTCATGTCACATTTATGTTTAATAGATCCTTCTTGAGATCATAATTTTCTTGTCCTTTTAAGAGGATAATTCAATTTCTTCAAATTTTCTTGTTGGCCTATGTTTCTTCCTTGACATACTAGCCTTTTCTTGAACTTGCTTACTCTTTTGCATTTTAAGACTTTTTTCTTTCTCCCTGTCATGTCCTCTTGCTCTTTGACTAGTGTCAGCATTGCTTCTTCCATTCCAATTAGAACAACTACATTAATTCCTCAGCTTTCATGTCACTTGGACTATCTTCATATTTCTCCATAACTATTGCTTTTATTTTGGAAATTCATAGGCATGGGATACATGTTTGCTACCATCTAGGTGAAACAAAAAACTTGTGCTATAATGGCTTGCTTCTCCATAATTGTAGCATGAAAGAGAACATTCAATTATTTCTATTTTTTGTGGAGTTTTCTTGGCTTATCATAGAACTTGTTGCATCCCTAAGGCCTTCCACCTTGTATTCCCTATGGCTCCTATATCACATGTAGCTTTGAATCTTGGACTTGTGTAGACATACATCAAATTTATCCATCATTTGGACCTTCTCTTACTTTGGGTTCTAACCTAAGATAGATTCGAGCATAGAAATAATCTCGAATCTCCTTTTCCTTGCCTTATATTATTGTCAAAATCTTGGTTGGCTACTCTACATTTGATTGACCCAACCTTAGTACCATTGGTTCTTTCTTTTTTCAATCTCCAAAGCCTCCTCATAAGACTTTAAATTTTTTTTGTTTCACCTCGTGGAACAAGATTCGTTATGAATCACTCTTTCTTCACCATACAAACACTAGTGTTTTTTCTTCAAGAGCTTTTCCATTACATGGCAAAGTGCTTAATCCTTGGGTGAATTGCTATGCCATTTGATTTTCCTTTTGAAAATAAGGCAAAAGATCATGCTATATCACATTTGTGTCTTTGTTTTATCAAATCAACATTGCTTTCATTGCATCATAGTCCATATCTATAGTTGGTTGACAGGTTACCAAGTTGAGCCACAAATTATTCTATGTTTAGGAAACTTAAGACCAAAGCTCCAACATACAAACTGATGCATAAGAATCTTATTAGGACCTAGATGTATGGTAATGGCTTGATGCATTTATAAGGATGTAAATACCTTACTAGTTTAATATAAACCATGCATTATATACATAAATTGACTAAAATTTTGTTATGCTTTGGTGTTTTTAAAAAATGCGATGATTATTATTTGGGACATTTTGCCAAGCTCAAGAGACAACACCAATATTTGGGTCAATCTTGCATGTTGATGAAGGGCTCCATGAGTTGTTCAAGCAAGGCTATAACACAATACCTCACATGACACATATAGGCATTCTAACCAACTCATTTTTTCAACGGCTTGAATAAAAAAATTAATCCATAAAAATCATAAGATTTGTTCAATATCTTGTAATTGACCTTGATAAGTAGGAGTAATTTTGGTTAGTTGGGATCTTTATTGGTTTGATTGTAAATTTTCCATCATATGATTAGGTGTGGCATTGAGACATTGTAGAATCTAATGTCCGCACATTGTAGATTTGATTAGACTTCACATTGTAGAATCTAATGTCAACACATTGTAGATTTGATTGGTCTCCACCATGCGATAAGGCATAGGCACATTACATTAGTCATCATCACCATTTCTTGGAATTCAAGGTACTATTTATATTACAATGCTTGCTCCTTTTTAATTATGTCTTTTAAATAAAGTGTGGGCCTTTCATGCCCAAAAGGGGAAGTTTGTTATTTATAGCTAAGTTTGAGATTTCAAAGAATCCATTGCTACTACATACTATGTACAAGGGTGTTGCATTGCTATACTAATAGTCAATGTAGTTACCAAATAACTAATTGGTTGTATTAATGCACCTCAAGATATTACAAGTAAAATGAAGCTTTATACAAACTTATTTAACCACAAATAAAATAGATGACAAATTTCCCAAAATATCAATCCCCATGAAGATGGATTGGTCAATTGGATACCATTGCCACTTTATCCCCTAGTTATTGTGAATAAATTCTTATAGAACATCAATCTCCTTATTCTCTTATGTTAGATCAATCATTTGTAGCCTAGTCAATCCTTCCCTTTTAGTAACCTAGTTAGATCATTCAAGCTCAAGCTCCTTTTAGGCAAAAAGAGGTTGAGATTTAGAAGAAAATTTTCCCAAAGACTTAGTCCCCTTGTAGAAATACCAAACGTCAACTATACAAATGATAAACCCCACAAATACATGCAATAGAAGGCGGTGGAGACAATACCAGCATATTTGTCAATGTAATGCACTCTCTACCAAATATGACAACATCTTTAGTAATCAGATCCTCCTCTTGGTGATTGAATTCATTCCACTGTTCCATTCCAACCTTAAAGTAAAATTTCAACAACAATTGGCAACTATTGCCACATTAGTCTAGGCCGGATTGAATCAAACATAATTTGGTAAAACTAGTACAAGGCATCTACTAACTTGCACAAATGAGGTGACATGCATTGGTCATTGAAACAAATCGGTCTATCTTCCCAATTTGATCTCTTTGACATTGGCTAGTGCCTGGTCAAAATGAGTTGACACACATTAATCATTGAAGCTTCTTAATTAAAAGCCATCGATCTACATGCACGCATCATATTCTCTTAGCATAGTCTATACTGCTATTTGAGCTTCATCTATAAGACTTGTTTGAATCAAGCTTATACTATTGTTAAAACTGTCCAATATTGATGGTCTTCAAAACTCACATAAACAAAACTACCCAATTCAAAGTCATGTGCATCTATCCTATTTTGCATAGTTATTTGAACTAACGAGTTGTTCAAAGATTCAAGTCTATCTTCCTTCTTAGATCTCTCTAGCATTGATGGCCGATACTTATATGAATAAAGCCTTCATTATTCAATGTCGTGGATGATACATGCATGCATGCTATTTTGTATTGTGTTCAAAGCAGTATTTGATTAATGCAAACCTTGGTTAGTTAGAAAACCTATAGTCCCTTGCCATAATCCTAAACAAACTTTCAAGGTGAATACCTTGGGATCTTGAAAAACTTAAGATTCTAAAGAAATTTGATCTTGTTCATGCAACTTGATTGGCCTTATGCCACCCAATTGTAACCTCTCCAATTTGATAGGTCTTTATATTTCATATGATCAATCATGTAGCATCCCACCACAACTACACCATCTTCCAAATCGTCAAGTATTGAGATTTTTGCATAATAATTTCATTGGAAATATCCCATGTTAGTTTGGCAATCTCACCAGTCTCCATCTATCTTTTCTATGGAGCAACAATTGTTTTGGTGACATTTCATGTACTTTAAGGAAGGAAGTTGAAGCTTGCTTGTAAGGATTGAGCCTCTAATAATAAAAACTAGAGAAAACTATAAGATCTTTCCAAAAAGTTCACTCAATTTAAGAAGAAAGATGACATTGTTATGATGCTTAATGCCAATGCCCAAGAGGGAAGGAAACACAGTGAGCCCATTGAAGGACTTGTGATGGTGAAGCCTTATGGACCTTGCTAAGGAAGGGGAGCCTCCCAAACTAATATGCATCGTAGATGATCTTTTAGAAGAGGATAAGAAAAATCTAATCAAGCTACTTACAAAGTTCCAAGATATATTCACCTTGAAGTAGATTATTTGTAAAAGGGTGCCTCCAAACATGCTCACTCATACGATACCAATGGACCCTAAGTTCCCAAAATAAGAACCCTACCCAATGAGCCCTAGATATGAGCATCTTGTATAAATGGAACACGAAAATATGAGTATGCATTGAATATAAGAAAAGGTTAATGAAGCCATCAAGAGAAACCATTACTTTCCATTACTTGCACTAAGCACATGATTGAATGAGGGGTGAGCAAGGAGGCCTACAGCTTCCTTGATAGATTCTTGGGCTACAATCAAGTGTACAGATCCACCTAGAAGACCAACATAATACCATGTTTGCCACAAAATTCTCACGTTGTACACATCCAATTAGAAGATCCCAAGAAAAGACCACCTTTACCATGGAATTGGGGGGGGGGGGGGAGGGGAGTCTTTACATACATAGTCATACCTTTTGGGTTGATGAATGCATCTACAACTTTCCACCACTTGATGTGCATAATATTCAAGGACATGTTTTGTAAGTGCCTCACAATGGTTGTGGACAACCTTTGTCTTAACTTCTCTTGTGATGAGCACTTAGACAAAGATAGACAAGACTATCTCTAAATTGTGTGGGCAATACTAGCTTTCATTGAATCAACTCAACCAAGTGCTAGTTTTGGGTAAAGTATTGGATCATCTTGGGCCATATGGTATCCAAGAATGGTTGCTATAAACACAATAAAAATTCAAGTAATCTTGGAGCTCCCACCCCCCAAAAAATACCAAGTCCATATAATGCTTCTTAGGATACACCCATTATTATAGATGCTTCATGCTTAACTACACATCAATCACTATGCTACGATACAAGCTCTTGATAAACTGTGAATGGAAGGAGGAGTGCAAGCAAGAACACAAAGCCTTGAGGACGACCCTTATTAGTGTACCAATCATGTTATCCTTGAACTTAAAGATTAGGTTCCATGTGCACATTGATGCACCCAAAATCGCAATTGGAGTAGTGCTTTGCCAATTTGGTGAGTATAATATGAACATTGCAATGACTTTCACTAGTTGGTGATAACTCATAAAAACAAAAAAAAACCTATTCCACAATAGAGCATGAGGGGCTCAATATGGTGTATACCATGCCAAAGTTTGCCATTATTTACTAGCCTTCCCCTTCATCTTCTTCATAGACCATCAAACCTAGATGAGGATATAGCTCATTGGACTTGCAGATAGCCAAGATATGTATCCTCGAGATGTTCCCAAAATTTAGAATAACCCAAAGAGAATGAGGTGAACCAATGAGGCTACCCTAAGTGCAGTCTCATTGGTCAGTCAAGCACAAAGCAAGCAAGGATGGATTAGCCTTGAAGGATCAACGATAGTGAACGACTCATCAATAGGCAAGAAGAATGCTAAAAAGAGAAAAAAGCATGTTAACAATAGTTGAAAAATGAAGGATTGTTCACCCTTTAAAGAACATGAGTCACTTCTAATTACATATAGAGCATCATAATGACATTAAAATTTAAGAAAGCCACTACAAAAAAAGTGGGAGAATATCCTAATCCTAACTGACAATTGGCCATTATCAATCAAGTCAAAGAGTATGTTGCGATAACATAATACCTACAAAGTAAGAAGTTGAGGCCATGATTCTACCAAGCCACAAGTGTCATGTGTTTCTACCCCCACCAAACCCCAAAAACTTGGGGATTCCACCACTAAACCACTCTACTTTGGCCAATAAATAGAATGGCAAGAAAATGTAACAAACCACAATCTTAATGAAGAAAAGCCTTGCATCTGGCAAGCGTTCAAGACATGCATGGATGAAATGAATTCCGTAGAGTCACTGTACAATTGAAGGCACAACTTCTTTGCCTCTCTAGCTTTAGGAGCCCGAGAGGTGAACACTTTTTGGAAAGGGTTAAAGTGTCACACCATCCTTATGATGGAAGCCTTGGTGACTTCATAGGACATGGAATCATTGATACTAGACCTAGATCGAGAATACTTAAGAAGGATGTACTCTATGCATGGAGAAACCCATGCACGGAACTAGTTTAACAAACTATTATTGATTGAAAGATTCAAGATCCTCCCATTGATTGTAGTTAATAATTGGCCAATTAGATTGTTGGAGTCAAATTCTCAATTAATTTTATTGGGATGACGGGGGTTGACCATGATATGTTCCTTGGATGTCCTTAGATGCAAAACACATGACTCATTGAGGATTGGGGAAATGGTATAGTTTTTCTTAGAAATATGATGAAGAGAGTATATGTTGAATGGAGACTTAGAGAACCACTCTGTCAACCTAGATGCTATTTTCAACCTATTGTGAGAGGTTATTGAGACTACCATCCTACCCAAAAGCCTACCATCAAATACATTTGTGCCCCAATCATGAGCAAGATTGGATACATATACTTTCCACTCTTGAATTCCCATTCACAAAGGAACCACAATACCACAAGGTGCACAAATGTATGGTCAATAGGGAGGATAAGAACCCACACTACATATGACCAGTCCTCAAATCGAGTCCCTCTTAGTGCCCCTCTTCATGATGGCCCTTGAATTAGCATTAGCAAATCATACCAAGGGCGGTCTTAACCCCACACACAAGCATGAACTACACAAGATATTAAGCTAATGGAAACCTTGCTTTTACAAAAAACCCAAAGTAAATATATTGATATTTGAGGAGTTGCTCAATAGTTCCAATTGGCAATGGATAAAACACTACCAAGTCTTATTTAATTCCATAGTGGCCTCTTAGTCTTTGTAATTGAGAGGAAGATGAGGACAATGAAGAAGAAAGAGAACTAGAAGAAGAAGAATTGATAGAGGATGTGAGTGAACATGAATTTGATGACGACTCTATTGAGTATAACATTGATAGTAGAAAAATAAAGAAAATCTTGGTTGACCAAAACCCCTCTTAGAAGAAATATTCGCTCATAGATGCAAGCATACTTAGAATCAAGTTAGAGTTGGAATGGATGGAACATCTAGAAGTACTTGACTATGAATGAATGGGATATTGATCCTTGAACCTAGTTTCTGATTCTAAAGTACTAATGATAGATAGGAAGCAAGATATAGCTTTTGACATTCCATCCATGACACAAGCATCTAAGTCAAAGATGGATAGGAGTGACATTTCTAACCTTGAGATCATGTAATCAACAAAGTCCCAAAATGCAAAAACGAGACTCTCCATCCATCTTAGGAGAAATCATCTTAAAAATGTTCAAGCGAACCAAGAATTTGAGGCTAAGAGCAAAAAAAAAAAACCCCAAGATCTTCAAAAGCAATTCACAAAGTTCAAAAAGGGAGATCTCATTATTATTATGCTTGGCGCAAGAGAAAATGACAGTTGAGTGAATGAATTGAGGGCTTGGTGAAGGTGAAAGAGATGAACTAAGCTACAAAAGGGAAATCTCCAAAACTATTCTACATAACCAAGGACCTCAATGCCAAGGACAAATAAATCCTAATTAGTTTACTTAAGGAACATCACAATGTATTTGCCTAGAACTACTTTGCCTCAAGGACTACAATTTGAAGTACTAATCCACACATTACCATTAAAACACAATGCCAATCCTATCAAACAAAGTTCGTATCCTATGAATTCTCACCATGCTCATCATGTTTGAGAAAAGCTAGAAAAGTTACAGAAAGCATGACTCATCTATGAGATTGAGCATATAGGCTAGATATCACCTATTATCTCGGTACTAAAAAAGATGAAAAAATACATGTATTAACTACAAAAAACTAAGTGGTACAATGAAGAGAGATCATTATCATTGTTGTATATAATGATCACATGATTGAAAGAGTGATACAAAAAGAAGCTTATAACATCCTTGATGATTTTTTATATTATAATTAGGTGCAAGCCCATGTAGGTGATAAGCCAAAAAACTACCTTTGTAAAAAATGAGGAGTGTTTGCCTAAATCATCATGTCATTTGGCTTGACCAATGCATCTGTCACTTTCCAATACCTAATGTGCATCATATTCAAAGCTATGTAAGAGATAGCTAGATGTATTTATTGACAAACTCTGTGTTCACTCCATTTGGGAGGAGTACCTTGAGAAACTTAGTCTTTATGAGGTGCTAAAATGATCAACTCTCCTTAAATCCCTTGAAATGCCAATTTTGAACTAAGCATGGTATCATTTTAGGCCTTGTGGTATCTAAGAGGAGTATCACCCTAACACTACCAAGGTTAAAGTGATAATGGAACTCCCTCCACCCACCAATCAAAAGGTTGTTTAGTGCTTTTTAGGAGATATTGGGTATTACATGTGATTTATGCTCAATTATACTACAATAGCAAGACCACTTTACAATTTTTTGATTACTTAGGGATGGATTGATGATTCCCAGGCTTCATATGAAGCTTTGAAAAAGGCTCTCATGATCGCACCCATTCTATGAGCTTGGGATTGGACAATCACATTCCATGTGCACATTGATGCATTCAAGATTGCAATTGAAGTAATTTCTATACCATTTGGGTGAACACAACATGGACTTTCCTATGAGTCTTATCAACAAATAACTAAGTGAGGTAGAAATGACTTATTCAATTGTAGAAAGGGAAGAATTGGTAATGATGTATAGTGATAAGAAGTTTTGTCACTATCTATTGGCCACACCATTCAACTTTCTTGTAGATTATCAATCACTTTTATACTTGGTCAATACACCATATGCTATATGTAGAAACACTCAATGCTTCTAATTCTATTAGAATTCCACTAGTTGTGTGGAAAGGAAAGCAACATTATATTGCCAATCACACGTTGCACATAATGAGTGGAGAGAAAATGTTTGGGATTGATGATAACCTCCCTGACACTTACTTATTTAGAATATAGTAAGAGACTTAGCTATTCAAAGCATATCTAGCGCCCCATTGAGTAGATGATCTTGTGCATGTATTGGAGAATAGACTATTAGATTGACTAATCAACAATGCATGATTCACCTGTTTGCTAATCAAGACTCGACCCTACCAAATGATTCACCTGTCTTCTTTGAAGATGCATCTATGAGCATAGGGTTGAGGATGTGCTATAAGAAGTACAGTGAGGGATTGTAGGAGGCATCTGATATAAATAGCATGGGTAGAAAGATATTACTCTCCCAACTATGGTAGCCAACTCTGTTCAAGGTTGCAGCTTGTTTTCCTCCTTTGCCAACATTCATATCCCTTCAACTTTCTATATTTTATGATTTGTCCTACCCACCCCTTCATTACTCATCTCTTACTCCACTTTCCCAACCTACTAAATACATTGATCTTCCTCCTCAACTTGTCATTGATACCAAAGGATTTGATACTGATATTCTTAGTCGACAACAATGAACTTTACATGATTCATCAATAGGACTAGTGTTCAATTGGCATGCCATTTTTGGGTCTCGAAAGAATTCCTAAACCTATTGAAATTCATATCTTTAGTTCGGTCCTAATCAAGAGATGTCTTTGTGTGTCTGGTTACACATTTTTGTTAATATTTGGACTCACACATGAATACTCAAAACTCTATCCCATTCTTAGCCATCAATCCTACTGAGGATGCGTTTGTTGCCCAAATGGATGTACTTTACTATTTTGCACATGTATTTCCTACTATATTTGTCATTGTGTTTGCTTACAATTCCTTTAGAATCCTCTATTTACTTTCTAGATGAGAATCAAGATGTGGAGAGACTTAAGTTGAGCATAAAATTCAAAAATAAGTATTTGCACCCTAGCAAGTTCATCGAGAGATCCTTAGATGTCTATTGATTTTCAATGATAATATTTTTTGCTGTCCATTTTAAGGAAGTTATCCCATTCAAACTACCATGTGTGTTTCAACATATATGTGCATATGTGGATGTATTATGTCTGTGTGGATGCATGCATTCTTATCTTTGTTAAAGTGGATCTGTCTTGGAGAAGATGTTGAAGATGGTCATTACTGATGTAGATTCAAGGCGAAGATCTCTATGTTGTCTTATAGAAGATTGGTGTGCTCTAGAAACTCTTATATCCTTTATTACTTTGTGAAAATATATTTGGTTGCTAATTAAATGGTTCATGGAGTTATAGTGTTTTTCTTCCATTTATGTATTCAAACTTAGGTTATTTTGAAGATCTAGTTGGGATTGTTGTTGTGTTCAAGTTGATGTTATTGAAGTGAATATTGGAAGTTAAAACGATTAGCTATATGAGTTTTGTTTATTCTACTCTTTCCAAGGTTACGAGGACACTCCCTTACTAAGTGTGGGAATTTGTTGAATGCTGATTTGATTGGAATTTTAGTCCTTTTTTGTTTTATGGAAGCTAGATTTTTTATTTTTGCATATTTTTATGGGGTTTATCTCTTTTGAGAGAGATTCAAGGAGTGTTAAGTCTAGATTGAAGATATTTTGGTTGCTCTTTGAGGTTTTTGGTTGGTTTGGGTGAGCTGGTGTGATTTATTGAATAACTATTTTGGTTTCGATACATTTTGTTTGCCTATGTAAGGTTATGTTTTTGTTTTGTTTGAGCTTTATGGCTATGAATGGATGTGTTAGCATATGATTGAAGATATTTTAGATATATTTTAATGAAGTAATATTGGTTTTGTTTAGACTATGTGGGTTTTATTGAGTCATCTTAACCTATATGGGGCTTTAATTGAGTTATTTGACATTCCCTATCTTTTATTGAGCTTCTGTATTGCTTCCACGACATTTTGCTTGTGTTAGTATGTGTTCTCTTTTATGGGTTTTTATATTGGGGATAATTTTGTGCTTTTGAAATAGGGTACCTAGTTTGAGTGTAAACAATATCAATTGAAGATTGAAGCTAGAGACTGGGAATGTCAGTGTAGTAGTTCATGGTGAAGAGTCATTGTAGTTGCTTTGGTACCTCTTCAGATCAATCATACCTTTTAGAGGGTGCCTCCACAACCAAATGAGGATTATTGAGTGTTATTCTATTCTATTCTATTCCATTATACATTGGAGAGAGAGAGAGAGAGAGAGAGAGAGAGAGAGAGAGAGAGAGAGAGAGAGAGAGAGAGAGAGAGAGAGAGAGAGAGAGAGAGAGAGAGAGAGAGAGAGAGAGAGAGAGAGAGAGAGAGAGAGAGAGAGAGAGAGAGAGAGAGAGAGAGAGATTTTGACACAAAACATTATATACAAGAGAGAGATTGTGAGACTATGAGAGAAGAAATATATGGATTCTTTGTAGAAGACATGATATGAATACTATGTGATTGATTCCATTCATAAATTGGTGTATATGAGTTCTTTTGCATTATAGTCCGTTGCTGTGAAGAATATGTGTTTCATAAAATTTGCTACCATGGGAATACAATCTATGATGTTGCATGAATATCTTTTTCCTAATGTTTGTTTTCTTTGTGTGGCTTCATGAGAAGAAAAACATGCTTGTTGGTGAGGCAAGATAGACTTTCTTACAATTTTCTTTCCTTGTGTTCTTGATGTTCTCTTGGGAGCCCCAAAAACTAAAGAGCCAAGTCCATTCACGACTATGATTGGTCTTATACCATTGCTCGTGAGTTGGCAAGCCATGCAAACCATTCAACAAATAAGTAGATGCATGTTGTTAGTCACAAATGCCCCTATTTGACTTGACAACCCTTGCATATTAGAGAAGAAATAACATTTATGTTTCCTTTTGATAGGCTATTGACCTTTGCTCAAAGTTGATCATAAGGGATAATGTGATATGCCATCAGAGAAAATATAAAATTATGAGATTTGTTTTTGATTCATATAAACATGGCACCATTTCCTTTCATAAGTCCTAAACGTAGAGTTGGAATTAGAAAGAATAAAGAAAAATAGATTTATTTAAGAGTGGAAATTTTGAAGATGTGGCCGATCATAGAGTGGCACACAGAAATTCAATTGTTTGACTAGAGGAGTGACCCTTATGTCAAATTATTTATATGCGTGTCTATATGTGTTACCTTGTAGGCAAATGTAATATGAACTAGACTATAGAGAGTGGGGTAGATGAGGATGTTGAGTTGAATGGATGTGTGCCTAATGGATATATGGCTAGCTACCTTCATCTATGACCCTCCTTGAATTCTATCTCTCACATGTGGCATTAGAGCTACCATTCATAGGGTAGTGAGATTGAGTATCTATCACTCGAGAAAAGGATCAACGATTAAAGGTGAAAATAGGAGGTTTTTTGAAGCCAATTGAAGAGGTGTCATCAAGGAAGCGAAGCATTAAGGTATATCATTTTTAATTAGCCACCAATCTATTTGGTTTTCATTTGGTGATTTTTGTTTAACAGAAGCAAGAGAGTTGCATGCTTATCAAGAAGCTAAGGGGTAGTTTATCAACAATCTTAGGGCCTACTTACATCACACACCGAGGGGTAACTTTTGTGTTTGATATAGAGAAGGAAAGAGAGATTGAGTTGTGATGCCCAAGAGGGAGTGTAAAGCTCCACAAACTACATTGTCTATTGCAAGAGGACACTATGTTTTGTTCAAACACTACTAGTATATACCACTCTCCTATCACTGTTCATGCCGTTTTTGGCCACCCTTGTTTATGTTTTTTTTTTCTTTTTAATAAGTCTCCTTTAAATCTTATCCTTGATGTTTCAAAAAGCCCCCCTCTCTGAATAATCCTTTCACACTTATCTTGTTCAAATGATTCGTACTAAATCTTGTTCACATCTTCAACATATTTATGCTTATTTTGCTCATATTATATTATCTAAACTAGATATATGCACTAGTTTATGCATAAATCCCAGTTCACATCGTTAAATATTATCTTCAGCTACATTCACATTGCAGTTGTATGAAACTGCTTTATCTCAATTAAGCCCATGTTCATGTACATCTAGCCTCTGGAAATCCCTTTCATAATTAGAATTAGACACCACTGAGAAAAAATAACATAGTAAGATAATCTTCCTGAGCAAGCTTTTTACTTAGTTGGTAACATTGACGAAGCTACTAAAAAAGCTGTAACTTTACAAATGGGGGGTCAATAAAAGTATGGTACTGAATCTCCGTATAATGGTCCCTAATCGAATCGTTTAGAATTCTGAAGTTTGGGAAATCATTTTATTGACGAGCAGTGGACAGGTTAGTGTATTGCCCAAAGACCTCTTGAAAAATACAATGGCATCAACTTCTAGTAGTTTGGGATTAAACTTTTTGAAGGCGCAAAAAGAAATCATATATGGGTAATGCAAATTCAATTCTTACTCATGCATAAAAATTATGGATTGTAATTTGAGATGATCCTACACAACAATTGACTAAAGAATGGGATGAATAAGCACTAGCCTTGATTGGTCTTTATTTAGTGCTAACACTCATATAAATATCAAATGATGCAAAGGAAGAATGGGTAGAATTATATGAAATGTTTGGATCAAAGGCAAATAACTAAGAAATGTATTTCAAAAGTGTTTATATCTTCCATCATGAATTCAAAAATTCACTTGCAGAACATGTGTCCAAACTAAGAAGCATGATAATAAGGCAGCTTGAAGGTATCAAAGTAACGATTCCTAGGAAGGATGCAATTCTGATTTTCTTTACACATCTTTCAAAAAGGAATATGAGTCTCTTGAAGATACACTCCTTACTTGAATCAACAAAACTTGAAGGGTGCATTTCTTTACTTTTACTAAAAGAAAAGGAACTCAAAGGAAAGCCACCATGTTTCTTATACTTTGCTAGTCTACTAAACCCTAAGCTAATTATATGTGCTTGCTTGGATCCTTCTAAGAATCCCATAAGCACCCTTACCTTTGCCTTTTCTAGGAATACTTATGAGCTAAGACAAGTTGGGAATGGTAAAGAGAATGGATATTTATCTCATTGGTCACATAGAGGCCTTCTTTAAGACATTCCCCAAGATGTCCTCTAGGGCTAAGGATACTCAATTTCACAAACTTTTGTATCTCTATTATAGATTGCTTTGTAGCATATAATAAATTTAACTAAATGGATCAAACAAATTGAGTCTTTGACCTTGTTTGTGTGTGTGTGTGTGTAAATACTAACAATTAGACTAGTATAAACCATTGAACTAAACTTATGGCATACAATATTATATAGGATAACAAACGAGAGACATTGTGAGTTGTAAACACGTGCACATTGCTATATGATGATATGATGAATGATTATTCTTCAACCACACTTGAGAGCAATGCCTAACTTTGTTTCAAATCTCTTAATTCCATTGATCAATGAATATATAGGCTATTGCTTAATTACAATGATTAATATAGATATGCTCTTTTCAGATGGAATCATAATAGAGTACCAATCATGGTCCTCAACTTTGTGAAAATGATATGACAATATATATATATATTGAAAAAGATGAGGATGTGCAAATCATGGGCATTAGAGTTTATGTGCACTAGTAAGGGGGCTTAAATATATATAACCTATATAGATAAGTCAAAAATCCTTACACATAATCATCTGGCTCAATGAACCTTGCATTGGAGGAACAATGTCTATATTTCTTTTTGATAGCCTATCGGCCTTTGCTCAAAGTTGATGAGGGACATTCTGATAGTCCACCCAAGGAAAGACAAGCTACTCCAACACTATTCTCTAGTTCTTGAAAGCTCAACACATTGATTTCTCTAAGTATATAACTTGTACTTAAGAGCATTGAAGTCGTAATGCTGTTGTACTAGTTTAAAGTATCCTCTAACACTAAAGCAAATCACTTCAAGTATTGAAAGTTAAGCAAAGTTTGAATATTTTGTCATTGTTTTAATAGAAGCTTGTATTAAGTTTTTATATGGTCTATCTAACAAATAACCTAGAAGATGATGAAAGATTTTAAGCAAACTTGGGGATATCTTTGCCTTTACAACAAGAGAAACAACATTAAAACAAGGAATATGGTTATTTTCAACTTCACAGCATCCTTCATAAAATGCCAATTAAAAAAGATCTTTATGTATAGTTTCAATATATAATATAGCTTTTTCTCACATGCAACAATGATCTGTGTGGACAACCATAAACTGTATTTTTTAAATGCTATTTTAATAAGATCTTGATTGATGGTGGAACCATGAACACATTTTTACATTATAAATCATATACATGTAGCATTGATTTATCACATATTATATATTGTATTGGTCGATTTTGTCACACATGGACAAACATATACCACATTCTTTATAAATGCTAATTTAACAAGATCTAATGATCTTTGTAGTCTAAGTTACAAATAGATATTGATACATATTGATAGAGGTATACGACATCTCACATATAGTTCCTCAATATTCATTTTTCAAACTTTTTGTCATTTTAATTTACAATTGTATATCTTATAGCTCCAATTATGTGTAAACTTTAAATTTGGAGTGACAAATTAAGATTCCCATTTGCATCTTCCAAATATAAGAGCAATAAAGTGTGAACTTTAAATTTGGATTTTCAAAAAGGGACAATTGCTTTTTTTCTACCATGTGACAAACTAAGATTCCCATTTGAACCTTCCAAATATAGGAGCAATAAAGATAATGTATTGATTCTTAACTAATCAAAAGAATGCTTTAAGAGTAACATCAAATAAAGAAAGAGTAAAGAAGCCCTTCCAAAAATGAAAAGTGCAAGGGATATGTAGGTAGCAAAAATATGAGCATTATGTTGATGTGAAAAATTTAACAAATATTTACAATGGACAATTTTAGATTCCAAACATAGACAAAATCCAAACAATGCTTAAGTTTGGAAATAACTAATATAACTTAATAGTAGGGAAGATGATCATAACTAAATAAATTAAAGAAGTTTAAATTTCAATTCAATTTACTAAAACATGAGTCAAATTAATGAGAAAAAATATCAATTGATAATCATAATTATAATACCACCTTTGATCAAATGTAGTTAGCTTTGCTAGCACCTTTCTAACCCTCCTAAAGATGGCATATTTTTGCCCTATAAATCCAAAAATAACCACTATTTTAGCAATAAGCTAGTCTAACACAAAATCCAGCAATACCCAACATTCCAATGTCGACAAAACAAGATCACATGTTTGCTAGTCTAGATTGATCTCATGTTTGATAAAAGTCCACACGTTATAAGAAATATCACTTAAAGTTTCATGCATCACCTAGTAAAGCTTGTTTTGAACCAGTCTTCTCATGCATTCCTACTCTGTCTAGTAGATTCATCACTTGTCTCTAGCATTTATGGCCTTCTCTACATCCCACACAATATGTCTAATGGTTTCTTCTTCTCCTTTACAAGAGACAGAGTAGGGCAACATTCATATATTTGATTTTGTCTTTAGTAGGTAGCTTCTTGGCCAATACTCTCCATAGATTCAAATTAAATAATGGTGAGGAGGACTGCATCCTTTTAAATATTTTCTTTTGAGTCATTATGCTACTTCTTGAGTCAAATTGCTTTCACATTTCCTTTGCTATGAGGATCTAATGATCATGGAATATATCAAAGTTGGGTACTTTTCTCAACCTTAGAGCTTGCTAACCATTCTGAGTCTGCATCCACTACAAACATTGGAAGACTTTGCAATGCAAGTCTATGAGCCAATTATCCTTCCTACAAAGTATATGACTTAATCAATCCTTTTCTTCCTCAATGACCCCAAATCTTTCCATTGTCCCATTAGCTTTCAATAGGTCTAATTGAGCCGGATCCCAAATGTCTTTCTACCTCTTGATTACTTTCTTAATCAAAGGCTGACACTTCAAAGGTTTGATAAATAAATCATGAAAAGCCTTTAATTGTAACTGATTATCTTGATTTAATTGTAACATTTGATTTTAATCAAAATTGTATTGCTTAGAAGATCCCACACACCAAGGTGGCCCCATATGTTGCCAACTACTTTATTATATCTAATCAAAATGAAGAATGGAAATCTAAGGCTAATGTCGATCAAAACATTTTAGCAATTGGGATATAAGCTAAGTGGATTTTTGTTAGATTGCCGCCAGAACATGACCTCCCTTGGGTGGAGGGAAAGTCAGAACAATGGATTTCTATTGGATTACCGCCAGAACATGACCTCCCTTGGCTTGAGGAAAAGTTAGCTCTTCCCATTGTTATTGCATGCATTTCCTCCTCGTCGTCAAAGGACCATAGTAAGTTCTTAACACATTTAATCTCTACCAACAAGACTTTGAAAAGAGAAAACAAAAGCATTCAAAATTGTAATTGACATAAGAATTGACGAGTGAATTTCCAAATTCTTTCTCCTATTCAACTTCTCAAGGAATTTCTACAATAGCCAATCATAACATTGTTTCGTAGTAACACCAATCCCTAAGGGGCGTCCAAGTATATGAAAATTTGTTCTTTTTCAATAACTTTGAAGCCAAGTTGAGCCACTTCACCTAATCATCACCATAATCCAAAAGTGCCATATCTATCTTTTCTTTACTGATTTATTGATGCAAACAATGTGGAGAATTCATTACATATTGCCTTTAGTTCATCCAAGGATTGTTGCTCCATTGCAATGTTGTCTAGATTGTCATTTTCGAACATTTAAGAAGTGACCTAATGACTATCAGGCAAAGGTAAAATTTTTATTACACCATATTGAACTTTGTAGTCTATATGCATAAGAAGGGGTTGAGTAACAAGGGCAAACAATACAAACAATGGTCAAGTCATTAAACTATAGGGCCTTGACTATGTTCAAAAGACTTGTCCCAAGCTGCATCACTTCACATTCATATTAATAAACTAAGACCTATATTGCAGTTCCAAAGCATAATCAATTCCAAAAATTAGATTTAGGATGATATCATGGAATTTTTGTGAGTGGTTGAGCAATATATATTTGGGGTAGGATATACTTGTTGTGCAAATCCATAGCTTCAAACAATTTAATATGCAATATTTAGCATGATAAGTGGCCTATAGCGCTTAGGTTTCCTCCAAATGGTCTCCTCATCTCATGAACCATTATCATCTTTCATCATGACTATTGTGTTGCAACATTGTTTTGCCTTCAAGGTTTGAAAGAACCCTTGCTAAGATGATCCCCCTTCCACCACGTAGTGAGCTTTCAATTGAATCTTAATAGTTGAAAATTGATTAACTTGTCAATAATGAAACCTTCAACGTCTTATAGTAGGCAAAGTAGATGATCGTCACCAAGAAGCAAATAAGAGAATTAAGAATTTAGAATACAACAAAACAACAAAACTACATCAAATACTTGTCAACCCATTTGAGCTTTATATCTCCCATACTTATACACCTAGTGGTAATTTCTTGAATACACATATCCTAGTACTCTATCAAGTCTGTGTGCTAATAACATTCTCTACACTTTGCTACATGAATAGACAAATGCTCTCTTCGAGGAAGGACAAGTCTCTTACAAAAATCAACATACATGCACATAATACTATGATATGGTTAGAAATTAGGTATTTAAATAGTACCTTGCACCTATGCTTAGGATCCATCCACTCAAACCTTACCACATGCATAAATCCTATCGAGTCTTAAAGCACACCACCTATTGCCAACATGCCTCTTATGCCATGTAAATAACCTTTGATTAAGGTCCATTAAATCAATTACGTTATCCCACTCCTATTACTAAATGCATTCCGTACCACATGCTCTTCAATTTTACTTCCTGATCCATGTGACTTTTTTTGCTACTCAATCATCATGTTCCTAATCCCAGTATTTTGGCATCTTGTTGAAATATTGAGGAGATAAACTAATATGACATTCATCTCCTCTCCACCAAGACAAATATGGGCCACAATAAAAAATACTTAAAACATCAACACAAGTTTTAACTAATTCTTTAATCATCACAAAGGTACCCCTACCTCTACTACACGCACTTGAAAAGACTTTCCATCCATCCATTGCGAAGGTGAAGTTGAGGCCACACTTCATCTCTTGTAAGGCAAAGATGTCTTGTTGCCTACACTTGATATAAACATGAACTCTCATTTTTCTTTTTGCACAAAAACCCCTAAATTTCCAATTAATCAATGTTATTTTCTTTAAGATTATTCATTGCAAATGTAAATTTACACATGGGGGGTCAAGATCACCTACCAAACCAATAGGTTTGCCTTTCTTGCAAGTTTTTTGAGTGATGTTTTCTCATATCCTCCCTTAAATTCTTATCTTCTTTGTCACTATCCTCTACTATCACGAACCCTTCTAACTTGTGTTTCTCTACAACATTACCAAAACGGCTCCAAATCACTCCTACTCATGCTTCCAACTATTTTCCGTGTTAGCATTCTTAGCTCATAAAGTGAATTATTTATCACTACTCTCAAGCTTCTTAGCCGTAGGCCTTTGAATTATTGTACCTTTGATTCCTCTGACTGAGCATTTCATTGCATCTTCTTAGGGCATGCTCTTATAAAGCACCCACACTCATAACAATGGTAACATGTCCACGAACGGAGAGAAATTAACATCACACAATCATGAATCCCCTACCCTATAGTTCCCAACTCTTCAAGGGACTCCATCCTTTGATCCCACAATATGTAGACTCTCATTTCCACCTTTGGGTTAGACAAAAGAAGAGGTGCCATGCAACAAATTTTCCCAAAGCTCCTACCAAGCTTCTAATTTTAGTTTCAAACAATGCATGCAAGTTTGAGAAGGAAATCCAAGCAAGGCATTTTTATAGGAGCATCTTCTCAATTGAGAAGGTGGCCAACCATGGTAAGCTATACACCAAGTTTCCTCTCAAACCAACAAAGCAAGAAAGTGCCCAATCCATGAGTCCCACAATAACTTGGTAAAATCCTTTGCTAATATATTTGTAGCATTTAAGAAATACATACTTGGTGGGTATCAAGAACCAATAGTTGAAGTTTTCATCAATGGGGACCACAAGAAGACACCACAAGTGGCAAAATGGGAACATTGAGAGCATATAAATTGCAACGGTAATATAAGATTAGCTCTAAATACATTCTTTTTAGTTCCTACAAGATGCTTCTTCCTTGCCTCACTAATTTTTTATATGTCTAAGACCAAGGCTACTACAACAATTTCGAAGTTGGCCGCTCTCTTTGGCATGAAGTAGCATATGTTTCTACCACTATCCATGCTTCATCATTGGTCTTTTGGGACTTAGGAGAAGCACCTACCTCTTATTGCTCATCCCCTACCCTTTCCCCCACATGCATGTGCAAGACAATCATCAAGTTCCTTAGCGAATTTCATATAGAGCAAGGATTTCTCACCAAAGCTTTCCCCAAAGCTATAAGTCTAAAAAGCTTTGAATATATTACAACAAAAGAAAGCGTTGTAGTTTTGTTAAAAAAATCTCTATGTGAATGCCAAAACCAATGCATGAGAGAGAGAGAGAGAGAGAGAGAGAGAGGATAATAAATAATCATAAAGATGACAACACTTCTATTTCAAGATGACAAGCATAAAAGTGTATATCATCCTACAATAAATGCTTGAAAGCCACTTAGCTAACAATCATTCCATGCTCATCACAAGAGAAGATTGCCAAGTAATTTCAATGCATTGCTATCTCAATAAATAGAAAGTTGTTTTCCGATTTTAAAAAATGGTTGAGGAAATCACTGGGAATAAAATACTTCTTGATTGCTAAGGCCTTCCCTATAGGAGTGGAAGTCGAAAAAGGTAAGCAAAAGCTTGAGAAATATCCAAAAGTCACTAGGTGATTATATCCTTCGAGAGTATGTGGCCAAGACATAAGGAGCAGGTGGGAGCATTAGGATGAGGTGCAAGCTGCATGTGATAGCATGCATGCATTTTTGAAGGGAAATTGTCACATGCATGTAGATCGTTTGCAACAACAACCGGGAAGCCTAAGATCACTTGGGAGGGAAGTGGTTACGATTATTATTATTATTATTATTATTATTATGACGTCACCCACATCCACGATAGCTGCTGAGCAGCCGCCGCCGCCGCCGCCGCCCTACAATCGAATCCCGCCCGCGGGCGGCGGGGGGATTGCGGGGTAGGTACTCTCGTCACCGAGAAGGACGAGCGTTGGCCCGTTTCCATACAATCACAGTACCTTCACAATCGGAGGAGGCTAATAAGTTCTCACCGTGGTTCCACGATACGCTGATTACGGGCGCGCTGTGTCCCTGCACGAGTTATGACATTAAACGCGAACAAAAAGCAGCAGCCCCAGACGATGGACTCCATGAGCCCTGAGTCCTCCCCTAACTTCTTGGCGCTATGAATCATGACGGATTGAGAATGCAAACCTGCAGCTTGTTGACACAGGGATGTTTGGGCCGCGTGAAATCGTAGAAGTACACATTCCCATCTTCACTCCCACAAACTGTCAATATACAGGTTCGTTCAGTACTAGCGAAACTTTACTTGGGGCTGATTGTTAAGCACTTGAAGCAGAATATCAGAAAGACTCCGAAAGTTAGAAACCTATGAGCTCTCCTTTTTCCAATGAAAGAAGAGGACAAAATGATGCATGTATATTTCTCGCCCAAGGCGTCAGCTGAAGTGAGAATCGGAGCGACAAATAACCGTGGATTTCCAAAGCAACACTGTCACCATAACCAAATTTCCTTCAACAAGTGTGCCAATGGTGTAACCGCAAACAATGGCCTTCTCAATCACTCACAAGTAACTTGAGCATTACCTGAAAAACCTTATGCTTCCATCCTGGGTAGTGGCAAGTAAAACCGGACCATTTGCTAAGAGGGAAAATATCTTGTACTGAACATTCATGACTGGATATTTTCGATGAAGACCTAGGCGGCATCTATGTGCATGTGAGAGCTCCCCATTATGGGAATTTATTTTTATACTATGAATATTTCCCTGAAACAAACAAGGGAAACAACAATAGATGCCCAACAGCCTTGATATGAGGAAGACATTCTCCGCAATTTATCTACAATCCTCTTTATAATCAGCTGAGTGGCGTTTCTCACCTGAGCATCACCGGCAAAGACGACATGACCAGTATGATCAATGTCAATCGACATAATGTTGCTTTCGAGGCGAAGTTTGTATAACAGGCGTCCAGTACTGAAGTTAATCACCTGAAGCCAGCATCTCATCTTGTCATTCATACATTAGAATCACTCGCTAGAGTTGAAATTGTAGACCTGAATCCACACATCAATATTTGTCTCACACACGCGTCATTTCCTCTGAGGTACACAATCACCACACATGAATAACTAATCAATATTTCAGAAAGACAAATTGATGTCTAAAATTATCTTAAAGAACTTTCTTTTTGACTAACTACCTGCAAAACTACGAAGAGCATGCTTGTATGTTGCATGACAGGTACTAGGGACAGGTAAGCAAGATCGGCGTTTGATCCAGTTCTTTAAGGCACATGAGGAGAAATTTTGAAAATCTTTCCTCTGAAAACTCCAGAGGATGAGAAAACTCATGCAATCGATGACTGAAACTGTACACAATAGGGTTTATAACTTGATGGCCCTTTAAGAAAAGAAGCTCTCAGCAGAAAAAATTAGAAGGCCAAAATATTAGGGGCAAGACTGGAACTTACACAAATGGAATTCAGATTGTAGAGTTGAGGGCTCTAAGAGTAAAGGCGGATGCCACTCCTGCAGTGTTTGAGGACCTAGGACGAGGGAACCATTCTGTTGAGAGTTCAGACATAAAGCCTGCTTTGAAAGGATGACTTGAAGCTGCTTACCTTCTACACGACTATTAAACACCCTGAGCTATATAGTTGGATTGTGCCAACCATTAATCTGAAACCTTTGACGTCCAAGAGTAGCCTGAGTAATTCCTCTAATCATCTTCTCTCCTTGCTGAAGTGCTTGAATGGACTGGCCCTACAATGCTTGATTGTCATGGAGAGAACTAGGGAGAGAAAAAGAGGAGAGAGAAGACTGCAGAAGAGAGAGAAGAAATGTAGAAGAGAGAGAAAGAGAGTGATGAGGAGAGAGAAAGACAAGACGAGAGAGAAGACAGCCATGAAAGCTGGAGAGAGGGAGAAGATGAAGGAGACTTGTATTATTATAATCTGATGGTCAAAAATCCCGTCCCTTACACATTTTATACTGGCTAATACCATATTGGGGTATATAAGAATTTCCCATAAGTTTGGGACACATGGTTAAATCTTTGGATTTGTCATAACTTGAATACTATAACTTCAAATTGAGCGCTCTATAGCTCAATAGATTCTATTTTTCAAACGCTTTCCAATGATAGGTGACATCATATGGTTTTGAGAAACTTATGGGCATGTTATCCGGGGGCCACCTTTTTGGTATTCAAAAAATGGGAATTGGGAGATTCCCAAACTCACTAATATTGTGTTGGCTAATGTAGCTGGTATTTTATCCTCATTATTTTATTTACCCTCTCTTACATTCTATCCCTACCCAAAGGTTTTTGCCCTCAAAAAACAAATTGGGCACTTATTACAAAAAGATAGAGTAGAAGCTAATCAAAGTACTACTCTGCTGCAGACATTACAAGGGTTATCTGATGGAATGACGGGTAATCGTTTATGTATAAAGCGTCATTGATCAAGTATGATATATAGGTATGATTGGGGAATGATAATTTTTAAATCTTGACCCATTTTCTCTAAGAAGATGAAGCCTGTACGGAGTGGACAACGTGATGTTTACTACAAGACCTTGCTGTAGTAAATCTGAAATAACTTTCTGTAGAGAACTCTGATCAAGGCATGCTACACAACAAAATGGAGCTCTTGGTAAGTGCTTTCAGCGCATGTAGGTTGGGTTTGGCTGTTCAGAGTTCAAAGTAAAATCTGGTGTAAAACAATAAGCTGTCTGCAATCTTCCATGCACTAAAATATGGCCATAGATAACCAATATTTAGCCAAAAGAGTCTACCAAAAAAAGAAATTGCTCGCAAGATGGATGCTGGTCTAAATGAGATCCCCAAGCAATCCATTAATCTCTTGGATCAAAAGGTATTCCATCATAATGATTGTCCAAGAGAAGAGAATGCCCATCCACCACATATTCCAGTCCATCCAGGCCAAATGGATATAAGGAAATATCCTCATAATCAAGTCCATAATCACATCCATAATCTCTTGGATCATAGGGAAGCATAATGCCATCTTCATCTTCATGTATGCCCAAATCATGTATTACATCATCGGACATATACTAGTTATCGTAACCATGATCAAGGTACTCATTATCAAATGCGTTCAATGGCTGTTGTAAATTTTGATTAAGTGTAAACCGATGTTCAAGAAGGTCATCATGAGGTTTCTCCAAGAGTCTAAAACCTTCAGCATAACCATCTACATCTGTGAGTGCCTCATGTGATTCTTCAGCTGATATGTCATGAGCTTATACATCTTGCTCTTCACTGTTCCCTTCTTGTACATCTTGGTCTTCTTGCTCTTTTCCCTTCACTTCAATCTCCAAACATATATTCGCCTTAAGCGTGTCCATGGTGGCTCTCATTTGGCGCATTTCCTTCATCATCTTAGCATGATTTTCCTTCATCATCTCAACATGCTTTCTAGCATTATTTTCCTTCATCATCTCAACATGCTTTTTTATACTGTGTACATCTTTTTGTTGATCATGTTGCTCATTATCCCCTTCTTGCTGTTCAGCTTGCTCATTGCTCTCTTCTTCAACATCAACACCTTGAAAAGAACTCATCATTACATTTGGGTGATCATGAGGTATGAATTGATTGGGATATAGGATACCATGGTAGTTATGAACTTGTTTCTCATCAAAGCTAAAAGAGTACTGATAAGCATAACCATTATTGTCATGTCCATAAGAATTGGGCTGTTGAATTAAGGAAGGTTCACATGTATAATCATGACTATGTTGCTGAAAAGGTGGATGCTCATTAGCATAAGCATGTTGCCCATGATAGCCATTCTGCTACCAAGGTTCAATGAAAGGATACTCTGCATTATGACATGGTACATCATATCTAAAAGCATTAACATGCTGTCCAGATATACTTGCATACTGCACATGTTCATTTGCATGTTGTTGCGGTCCATACTCATAAGATGCATGCAGATGATAGTGCGTACCATTAGCATATGCATGTTGGCCATAAGCATGAGCATCGGGTGCATAATGCCCATGAGAATACTCATCATGACCATAATACTCATCATGTTGTTGATAATACTCAGGGTGATGAGAACCTATACTTGATTCAAGTCTTGCTCCTTTTTCTCTGTCCGCCTTCATAAGAGCAATATACTGATCAATTAAAGCTCCAACTTTATCAATATTAGCCTGTGTTTGAAGCCAACCTTGTTCAGTAGAGCTGGAGCTATTTATCTCAGTTGCCATTGTAATCAAGTTGCTTTCAGAATATTCCAAAGCATGGCAGAAGCCATCTACAGCAATATCATGTGATCACGAATCCTCAAAGAATGCAAAGGTATCTCGTGGTTCTTGTACCAAGCTTTACAGACAAGAGATACGCTGCTCCAGTCCTTGTCTGTGCTGGTGAATTTCAGGACCTCAATCTACTGGTTAATTTTGTAGTTGCATCAAGCTTGCATTTGATCAGACCGATGGCATTATCAATGCAGGATAAGTCTTCAGAAGTCCGAAAGGCTGCTGGAAGTTGTTTATTGGAACTTGCCAAGGCCTGTGGACCAGAACAGGCCAGCAAACAGTAGGAGATCTTCAGGGATTTGCTTTAGCTGCAGTACAGCCTATATTGGATCATCGGCAATCATTAGACATTGCAGACTCAGCACACACACTGAAATCGTTTATTTCCCTGTTGTTAGGTGCAGAACTGCCTTTTACATATCCATTGCAACACTTGCTGACATGGCATGATTGCATAGTTGAAACTGCAAAGTTATTTAGCTCTGACAAGCTGCACCGTTCATCTGTATTTGGAGTTTCCTTGCCTAAGTTTAGTAACTTAATATCTGCCACTAAAGAACATGTATTTCCATTCTGACATGGCATGATTGCATAGTTGAAACTGCAAAATTATTTAGCTCTGACAAGCTGCACCGTTCATCTGTATTTGGAGCTTCCTTGCCTAAGTTTAGTAACTTAATATCTGCCACTAAAGAACATGTATTTCCATTCTGCTTTCACATGCAGGGTGATCTTTCACATCTTCATGCTCAGCAATGGATGGTCCCTTGATACTAGAAGATGAAGATTGCTACTGTATAAAGGACTCCTGACCTCCTAAGAGTGAAAGCCCCTTATCTTGAGGCCTTCTTGATAGGCATTCCAATGAATTCCAGTGAGCTGCTAAGTGTGCATGTTTTCCTTGACTTCCCAAACATCTCATTGACCCATCATCATCTTTGTTAGGTAGGCCCCTCTCCTGCTGGTGGAAACTGTTTGGTGGTCCTCAAAAATCACCTGCACAACAACAATCTACCCAGCAGCAACCACCTCATTGCTGATGCTTCAAGGCAATGCATCTGCTTCACTATAGCAGAACATCACCAGTATTGGTACATCCAACACACTCAATGTTGTACAGGGTATTTCTTCACTTGGTGGTATGCAAGGTACTGGCATGGGCACATTACATCAGAACAGTATGCCACTTTTCACACAAAGCAATTTGACTGCTTTGCAAACAAATGTTGCTTCTATTCAGCAGCATGTAGTAGTGCCATTTTCTCCTGTAGCCATTTCATCAACCAGTTCTTCCACACAAACTTGCATTTTCTCTGGACGATTCTTTCATGCAGCTACACCTTTGGAATCTCTATCGGATAGTCCTACTTCATGGAACTCTTCCCAAGCCCGCTTTAATGGAGAAAGTGATCTTCTGTGGGGGCCCCAAGGAGAGGGACAAAGGGGTTGAGGATCTTTTACTGACACTACTTCAAGCTTTAGATGAGCTACCAGTTGATTTAGATGCATTAAAGACTTGCATGGGCGACATTTAATATGTCATCTGCAACAAGTGGACCAGTAGCACCACTTGCTCCAGGAGCTTCAACAGCATCTATTTCAGTTTCGAGTCAGGAATTAACTGGGTTTGTGATGCCTTTACTTCTGCCCATTTGAAAGCACGTCTAATGATACAACAAATGAGGAAGTCTTCTGACACTTATTTAGCTTGCAAACACCTGTCCAGCAATACTAACTCTATTTTCAGAATCTGATTCAAGTATGTCTGCAGTGCCCTCGGTGTCACCATCAAAGTACCTGTCTGCAATGTTAGCATCAGAGTATATGTCTGCAATGCCATCATCAGACTATATGTCTATGATGTCATCAGCAGGGAACAACAATCCTGTATCAACTGTTTCATCCATGTTGAATGTACCACATAACAATCACCATGGTTCTCAGTCAAAATTGTCACAGGTTGATTGCTTTAAGCAGCTTGCCGGCTCAGCTAGCTATGGCTCTACATCATGCACACTGCAGGGCATGGAGCTTTTCAAAGCCTGCATCACATCAAGAAGTAGCTATCCAGTGAACAGCCTTAGCTGCTTGGCATGGGTGCAAAGGCTATTAGGAGAGCTTTCAGGACTGTGTTTTTCATGCTGATATTAACAGCATCATTGCTGCTGTTATCAGCTTCCCTTCTGGTGTCTGTGATAGATGTGTTTTTCATGCTGATATTAACAGCATCATTGCTGCTGTTATCAGCTTCCCTTCTGGTGTCTGTGATAGATGTCGTAGCTCTGTGCTTATTGCTTTCGACATTCGCTGTCACAACTCTATAGAAACAGAATTTGTATCCTTTTTCATTAATTTGTCCATATAATGATTTATTAAATTTATTTCCTTTGCACTAATTAGATATAAAGAAAAGTGCATTGGAGTTGGCCACTGATGAGTGGTCATAGGTTATGGTGGACCCACGCGGTGGGTTAGAGAAAAGATAGTTCACACTTCCACCTATATGGCCCGATTGGGCGCGTGCGACCAGAACTCACGCATATCAGGGTTAGACTCGCACACAGAAAGGATTGATGCCTTGAAGTGTGGGCTAGATCCACCAGAACAGACAGTTACAATCAACAAGATGGCATGATCATGAAATGCTTGTATAATGTGCATGTGTGGGCTGAAAGCTTGAAATGCACATTTCTTTGCATAGGAAAGTCACATGAAGATTCTGATACCGTTTTTGCGATGTACACCGAAAAAGCTTTCATATGACACCCATATTGGTGGGTCCCTAAATTTTAGGAGGTCCCTAAAATTTAGGAGCCTCGAATTAGCCTAAAAATGCTAGTCCTAAAAAATAGGGATGCCATTTTAAAAATAGTAAGTTCTGTACTCTGACTGTGCTTACTAAATTTGGTTGTTTCTATTCTTGACAGTATTCAGCCCAAAAAGGAAGGCCATAGAGAAGAGACAAGTGTCAAGACACTTGTCACACAAGTTTCCAAGTGTCCCACCACTTGTCACATCTCATGACAAGTGGCTGGACACTTGTCTTGTGCTACTTCACTTTCCCCTTTTGTACTAGCTCTTCCCTCTCCTATAAATAAGAGCTCGTTTTTCTCCATTCAGCATCATTTTTCTTTGCTGTAAACTCATGTACAACACCCACAAATAGCCAGAAACTGGCCCCATCCATCCCCATCATCATCCCCCACTTCTCCATTATCAAATTTCTCCATATTCCCTCTTCTATCACTGCTGTTTTACAGGACAGCAAATTGTCACATCTCATGACAAGTGGCTGGACACTTGTCTTGTGCTACTTCACTTTTCCCTTTTGTACTAGCTCTTCCCTCTCCTATAAATAAGAGCTCGTTTTTCTCCATTCAGCATCATTTTTCTTTGCTGTAAACTCATGTACAGCACCCACAAATAGCCAGAAACTGGCCCCATCCATCCCCATCATCATCTCCCACTTCTCGATTATCAAATTTCTCCATATTCCCTCTTCTATCACTGCTGTTTTACAGGACAGCAAGCCTGTAAATTCATTACAGCACCTCCTTCTCAAGCTCTTTCTTCCATTTTAGCAACAAGAAGCAAGCCCTATCCATGTACTACTGTTCAACGATGGAGAAAGGCTGATTTTCCATCTTTCTTCTCTCATACTGTAAAGAAATCAGTTCTTATCATTGCATAATAGATAATGCATGTGTGTTTGTACATCTTTGCATGATCTTGTGAGAGTGAGAATTACTTCTCCTCACTCTCAAGTCGATTGTAACTGAGCTCTTCCTAAGGGACTTGGGTTGAGCAGAAATACATTTCTTCGGGGAGGGGGGGGTTTGCCCATCTTTAACCCTCAATCTTGTCTCCATTACTTTTACATTTTCATGGCTGTAATTTTGTAAGTAATTTTAATTTTCAACTTTAAGTGTTCATTCTCTTTTATATTAAATGTGACATTAATGTGACATTAAGGTCACAAACATTAAAACATTAATGTGACATTAAAGTGACATTTAATGTGACATTAAGGTAAATCAAGGGAAACATGCACGAGGACGACCGTCCGGGCTCTTGGGCGCCCGAACGGGTTTTAGGGGAGTCTAGAACCAAAGAGAGTCCAAGAATAGTAGGACTCACCAAGGTTTGACGGCTGGCAATCGGATCACGATGGTCTGGCCAACAATATACTAGGCAAGGCTGGGAGGTGAAGAAATTACTCGTGCTCATTCATCCCGACTGCTTTCTCTGGCTTTTATGGTCTTCTTCAGAGTCATCTGTCATTGGTATCAGAGCCGACGGGTCTCGTTTTGTGGATCCGTGAAGCTGTTCGAAGAGAAGACGGAGCAGACGGGTTTTGCTCAGTTGACCCGTGAAGTCGTTTGTTTTCGGTGCCCTGGTAACAAGTCGACGGATCTCGCCTCGTCGACTGACCCGTGAAGCCATTTGTCTAAGGCGCCTTGGTAACACGTCATACTAATTTGATGTAAGGTTTATCTTCGCCACGTCACGTATTTTATGACGGGGGAGCTATCTTTTACATCGAACGTTGTATGCTGGATCGCGCACCGAATTCTGGCTGGAGCCCGTCTTTAAATGCATCAACGGACCACACGCCTTGTTCTCCTTTTCGTAGGCTGGCCCTCCAGTTGCGTGAAACTGACGTTATTTTCTGGTTCTTTTGTGACCAGTCGACTGCACGCTCTGGAATTTCTCTTGCCAGCCCAATTGCACTTGCATCACAAGTACAAGTTCAGCAGAGAACAAGTTCAGGAAAGGTGCATTGATGGCCTGCGTGATCATTAAGAAGGGGGCTGAATACTAGTTGTTTCTGCAAAGAAGCTCAATTTCCTGCGTGACCAATTTTGTTCGAAAGATAAAATTTGTTCCTTACTCTTCGGGTTTATTTACAAACCAACAACAACTGCCTGCCATTAAAATCAGGGAAGTACTTTACTTTGTCTGCAAATTTCTTATCTTTGCTTTCCAATTCCAGTGTATTAATGGCAGAAAAAAGGAAAGAGAGAGTAATGGAAGGTTCTAGTTCTGGGGACCACCCTATGGTAGATCCCCATGAATCAGAAATGCAAAAAGAACAGTGGGAAGAATTTTTTGCTACACGAGAACAATTTGATGATCTTACTGCTCGTGTACAGGCTCAGGGGGTTCAAATGGAATTTTTAACCCAAACACTCACTAAAATAAAATCTCAATTAACTTTATTGTTAGAAAGAGATAAAAATAAGATAGAAACCTCGGATGTCCCATCTTCATCGAAAGATTTAGATGTGACTATGCGAGATCCTAAGGAAACCCACCACAAATTGAGGGATAATCCAGTTCTAAAGGATATGAAACCCCCTCAGTTTCATGGGGAGGAAAAAGATAGAAATAAAGATACAATCTTTAATTTCCTCAAAAAATGGGAAGATTTACATAAACTTAAAAATACCCCACCACATCTCCAAGCACTGGAGGCTAGTTTAACTTTGGGGCCCAAAGCATATAAGTGGTGGCGAACTTTAAAGGAGGCAAATAAAATACCTGAAACTTGGGCTCAATTTGAATCCGTCTTTTTGAAAGAATTCCTTCTTGAAAATGAAATGGAAAGAAATTGGGAAGATTGGGATTATGTCAGACAAAAGGGAAGACCCCTGCTGACATATCTGGAGGAATATCGTGAGATAATCCTCAAATTGGAAGGAATAGATGAATTTCAAAAAACAAGAGGATTCATTAGGGGACTAGATAAAGCCTATAAAAAGGAGTTCACCTAAGACGCTGGAAGAGGCAATTAAATTTGCATTAATCAATGAAGATAGTATGCGTCCAGGTACACTCACTAGTCTCACTGATACGGAGCCCAAGTCTAAGGAATTGGAAACCTCAAAATTTGTAGGCAAATTTAAAAGGAAAATGCCATTTTTAAAGGGTAAAAAACAACCTTTTGAAAAGAAACCATATGTGAGGCCAAAGTTAAGTCCTGATGACTTTGATAAGACCAAAAAAGAAAAGTTGTGTTTCAATTGCCTATCCCCTAACCATGCTGCTTGGAATTGCCCTCAAAAGAAAAAGAGGGAAGACAAAGGAAAGGATAAGGACAAGGGCAAGGGAAAAGAAAAACAAATCCATGTAGTGCAGACCTTAGAATTAAAGGGGCATGAAAAGTACAAATCTTTAGAGGTCCTGCACATGGATGTACAACACAAGTGTTGTATGTTCACTTCTATGTGGCAGCCTACTTTTGGGCCACATGATTTACTTAGAGTACATGGATTGATAGCTGGAAAGAGGGTTAGAGTCATGATTGATGACTCTGCTACACATAATTTTATTAATTATACACTTGTCAAAAAATTGAAACTTCCCCAACAAAAGAGTGGACATCAATATGTTGTTCGTATGATGCAAGGCCAAGACAATAAAATATGGGATACAATGGTATCTAATTTGGAAATTGAGATTCAAGGATATAAAGATAAACTTGATTTCCAAATTATGAACATGGAAAGAGCTGATATTGCTCTAGGGAGGGAGTGGCTATGGGGATTGGAACCATCCTTAAAACGTAGTTACCATCATAATATACTAGAATTTGAAAGGGATGGTAAGACTTTTGTCATTCAAGGTGAACATGAAGTATCTGATAATCCTTTGTTGTGTTCTACTGAAGTTCAGGAGCTGATAAAGAAGGAAGTTTGTGAGGTATATATGTTATGGTGTCTTTCTGTACAGAAGACTTTCACTTTCTGTAATATAAAGCAACAATTTTCTTATGATTGTGAGTTGAATGTTAATAATGAATTAAGTAGTTTGTTAGATGATTTTAAAGATGTGTTTCCTTCTGATTTACCAAGTGGCCTTCCACCAGATAGGGGTGATATAAATCACCCAATTGACACAAATAAGGATATACACCCTATTTCTAAACCACCGTATAGGTTAAGTGAAACACAACACCAAGAAGTTGAAAGACAAATTAAGGATTATCTTGATAAAGAGTTTATACAACCCAGTAATTCACCTTTGGCTTCACCAATTTTATTAGTAAAGAAAAAAGATGGTTCTATGCGACTTTGTGTTGACTATAGAGCACTTAATAAAATAACGGTGAAGAATAAATTTCCTATGCCCAGAATGGAAGATCTTTTTGATCAATTGCAAGGGGCAAAATTCTTCACAAAGATAGATTTAAGATCAGGTTATCACCAAGTAAGAATTAAGGCACAAGATGTTCCCAAGACAGCATTTTGTACTAGATACGGGCATTATGATTTTTTGGTGATGCCTTTTGGCCTCACTAATGCACCAGTTACCTTTATGAAGCTGATGAATAATGTTTTACGGCCCTATCTAGGACATTTTGTAGTAGTCTTCTTGGATGATATCTTGATCTTTAGTAAATCAAGAGAAGAACATTTGGAACACTTGCAATTAGTATTCCAACTGTTAAGAACACATTCCCTTTATGCGAAGAAAACTAAATGTGAATTCTTTGCACAAGAGGTCAAATATTTGGGGCATATTATCTCGAAAGAGGGAATCAACATGGATCTAGAAAAAGTAAGGGCAATTATTGAATGGCCATCTCCAAGGAACCTGGAAGAGTTGCAGATCTTCCTAGGTTTATCTGGATTTTATCGTAGATTCATTCGAGATTATACCAAAATAGCTGTTCCAATGACTGACCAACTTAAAGGGAAAGGAAAGAGCTTTAATTGGGGAACAGACCAAAATGTAAGTTTTCAAAAACTTAAGGTAGCTATTGCTACAGCTCCAGTATTATTAATATTGGATCCCAATAAACCATTTGTGGTTGAAACTGATGCCAGTGATAAGGCGATAGACGCGGTCTTATTACAAGAAGGTCGACTAGTTGCTTTTGAAAGCAAGAAATTAGACCGTGCAAAACAGAATTATTTTGTTTATGAGAGGGAGCTATATGCAATAGTACATGCAATGAAGAAATGGAGGCACTATTTGTACGCTGCTAAGCTTTTGATTTTATCGGATCATGAAAGCATTAAGTGGCTTAATGATCAACCGGATTTACACGGGCGTAAAGCTAGATGGGCTGAACTCCTCCAAGAGTTCGACTATGAGATAAGATATAGAAAAGGAAAGTATAATATAGTAGCTGATGCACTCAACAGAATGCCCATCATTAATGAATTGAGTTTTACTCAGTTCACTTCCAACTTGCTTGAATCTTTAAAAGGGAAATGCCAGGTTGATCCGGCATATTCCAACATATGGGAAGCAATAATAAATGGGGATCCAAATGAACGTGCTTCTACTGAGGAAGGAATATCTGAGGATGTTCAACAAGGAAATGGAGCATCAGGGGTTGCTCAAACTGGATTCAAGTGGAAGAATTTTACCATTGATAATGGTTATTTACTCTACAAGGGTAGGGTATGTGTCCCGAAAGATACAGAAATAAGGTGCCAGATACTCTTTGAGTGTCATGATACTCCTAGCGCAGGACATCCAGGGGTTAATAAGACTTATAGTCTTATTAAAAGGTAGTTCTATTGGCCTGGAATGAATAAGGACGTCCTTGACTATGTGGTCAAATATAATAAATGCTAGGTTAATAAAGCTGAAAGATTAAAAACGAGAGGACTTCTCCATCCACTAGAGATTCCTTTGGGAAAACGGGAGAGTATCTCCATGGATTTTATTGTTGCTTTACCTAGAACACAGAGGGGGCACGACTCTGTGTGGGTGATTGTGGATAGGTTAACCAAAATGGCTAGGTTCATTTCAACTTCAACTGATGTTAAAACACCAGAATTGGCTAGATTGTTTGTAGAGAACATATACCGATTGTATGGCCTTCTGGCAAATATAGTTTCTCATCGAGATAGAAAATTTGATAGCCAATTTTGGCGTGCGGTATTTAGGAAATTGGATACTAAACTTAGCATGAGTACGGCGGATCACCCGCAAACAGATGGGCAAACTGAAAGGGTTAATCAAATTCTTGAAGATATGCTTAGGGCATATGTAAGTAAAAGGCAAACTAATTGGGAAGAATATCTACCGATAGCAGAGTTTGCATATAATAGTGCCAAGCACTCTTCCACTGGATATAGTCCATTTATGTTAATGTATGGGTTTTAGCCCAGAGCTCCTTTTGCAGTAGGACTGCATAAGGAAAAGGTTCAGGCAGCTAAAGACTTTGTGGAGGATATGAATAATATGTTAAAATTTGCTCAAGAAAATATTAAAAAGGCTCAAAATCGAGCTAGAGCATATGCAGATCCTCACCGAAGAGACATCTCCTTTGAAGAAGGAGAATTGGTCTATCTTAAGGTGCCTGAACAAACTAAAACTATGAAAAAGGGACAATGTCCAAAGCTTTCACCAAGGTATTGTGGTCCTTTCATAATACTTAAAAAGGTGGCAGAATTGGCTTACAAGCTCCAACTACCGGCTGGTAGTAAAATACATCCAGTTTTTCATGTAAGTAAATTAAGGAAGAAGCTGGGTGATTTGGATAATCTAATCTTAAATGATGATATTGAGGAGCTATTAAATGACCAATCTAATCCACATGAATTAGAAAGAATATTAAATGTTCGTAATAGACGAACAAGGAATACTATTTATCAAGAATGTTTGGTTAAGTGGAAAGATTGTTCAGAAGAAAGCTCAACATGGAAGCGAGTAAGTACTTTAAAGAAAAGGTTTCCCAATTTACAATTAGACCTTTCAAGTATTGTTTTCGAGGACGAAACCCATTCTTAAGGGAAAGGAAATGTGACATTAAAGTGACATTTAATGTGACATTAAGGTTACAAACATTAAAACATTAATGTGACATTAAAGTGACATTTCATGTGAAATTAAGATAAATCAAGGGGAACATGCACGAGGACGACCGTCCGGGCTCTTGGGCGCCCGAATGGGGTTTAGGGGAGCCTAGAACCAAAGAGAGTCCAAGAATAGTAGGACTCACCAAGGTTTGACGGGCTGGCAATCGGATCACGATGGTCTGGCCAGCAATATACTAGGCAAGGCTGGGAGGTGAAGAAATTACTCGTGCTCATTCATCCCGACTGCTTTCTCTGGCTTTTATGGTCTTCTTCAGAGTCATCTATCATTAAATCTCGAAAACAAGCGAATATCATAATTGTTAAGCATACTACGTTGTTTTGGGGCGTTTATAGTGGTATCAGAGCTTTGGCTCGGTCCTCACCCCAACACTGGTAGTGCTTACAATTATAAGTTTGTTTATTTTCAGTCCTTGCATTGAGTGCTTGAGCATATTTTTTCTTAAGAGTCTCAATGGATCAGTCGAGTGTTATCCTTCAAGCCATTCAAAGTCTTAGAGAGGAGAATCAGCAAATTCGTGACCAACTTCTCAAACTAGAAAAAGTTGAGAATCCCAAAGAATTCAAGGAAAGAAGCCCATCTGCTTCAAGAAGACAAGGCCATACCAATGAAAGGAGCCGATCAAGAAGTCCAACTACTTCTAAGAGGCAATCTCATTCTACTTCAAGACAAAGAAAGAGTTCGCGTCGAAGCTCATTCTCTTCTTCAAAGTCATCTGGCGCCTACTTTGATGACCCTCTTTTAGTGATGAAGAGTCACACCCTTCTCGTGAAAGACCTCATCATCATCAAAGGCGTCGACATTTTTCACCCTCGTCTCCATCTTCATCCCCATCAAGCACTTCATCATCTTCAATCTCAAGATCCGAACATGGATGAAGGCATAAGAAGAAGAAGAAGACTAAGTCACTATCTCAACTTGAAAAGAAGATCAAGTTCAGTATGTATGATGGTTCCCGAAATCCTGATCTTCTTCTGAAGTTTATTCGTCAATTTCAAATTTTGTATGGTCGTGACAAGTATAAAGAAAAAGAAAAGATTAAGTTTGCAGCTTTACATTTAACCGACTTAGCCCATACTTGGTGGACGGGGTTGGAATATGATCATGCTGCCCCAAAATCATGGCGGTCCTTTGTTCGCATGATACAAAGCCAATTTCTTCCTGTTCATTTCAAAAGAGATGTAAAAATGGAATGGGATCGGCTTTGGCAAAGGAAAAATGAGTCACTTGGTGACTATACCAAGAGATTTTGGGAGCTACTTTTGAAGGTCCAACATTTCAAGAAGATTAGCATTTCGGAAAAGCTTAGGAAGTTTCAAGGAGGTTTGCATTTTAAACTTCGTACTGCTCTTAATCATTATCATTGTTCTAGTCTCACGGAACTCATTGACCATGCTGAGCCATGGGAAATGGAGCACAATGGCAACAAATCATTCCAAAAGAAGGATAAGAAGAGAGTAGCTGATGATGAGAAGTATTCAGCCCCAAATGAAGGACAAAAACAGCGGCAAAAGCAGCCATCAAATCAAAAGAAGATGAAGCCCTATGCACCTCCTAATGCTCCTCAATTTCGCTCCAATCTATACCCACAAGCAAAGCAACTTTCCGAAGAAGAAAAGCAACGCTTCATGAAAGAAGGGAAGTGCTTTAAATGTAGACAAACAGGCCACATAGTGAAGCAATGTCCAAACAAGGGACAAAGCAAGGTTTCTGACAACAGCCTAAGTCACCAGTGAAAACCAATGCTATCAGTGATGTAGTTGCAAACACAACTCACACTCCAGAGACACGCAAATTATTAAAAGCTTGGGGATAGTTGCACGGTAAGCAAGCACTATTCTTGATAGATCTTGGGGCGAATGAAAATATCATTTCCTTGCAATTAGCTAAAGAGCTTGGATTAAAGAATGAAGAGATAGACACTCCGGCAGAAGTTCGCCAAGCTTTAAATGCTGATGAAGGTGACACAGTGAAGACTGTGACACCCTACATTGGCAAGCTCAAGTTTCAAATTCAAGGCTACAGTGACAAAGATACCTTCTGTATCGGAGACCTTGATGGTTGCGATGTGATTCTTGGCATGCCCTGGAATCATAGAGTAGATTCAAGCATCTTCTCTCAGAAAAAGAAGGTAGAACTCACCAACAAAGGCAAGAAGTACGAGATCCAAGCTGGAGTTTCTGGAGACACCATACCTATGGTAAGCCATATGCAAGTCTCTAGAGCAATTAAGGATTGTGTTCAATGTTGTTTGCTTTATGTCACTGATGTAAAAGATAATATGAATGCTGAAAACCAAGAGCGACTTCAGCTCTTGGAAAAGTATAAAGATTGTTTTTCGGAAGATCTTCCTTATCAGCTTTCTCCAGAAAGGCCAGAAGACCATCATATTGATATTATCCCGGGCAGTTCTCCTCCTAATATAGCACCATACCGTGTGAGCCGTCTTCAACAAGAAGAAATCAGAAAGCAAGTCAAAGACCTACTCAACTGTGGGCTAATTAGGCCAAGTAGCTCACCATTTTGTTCACCGGTTCTTCTTGTTCAAAAGAAAGATGGCACATTCACGATGTGCATTGATTATCGAGCCCTCAACAAAATCACTGTGAAGAATCGGTTTCCTATTTCCAGAATTGACGACATTTTGGATCGTCTAGGAGGCTCAAAGGTTTTCAGCCGCATTGATCTAAAGAGTGGTTATTATCAAATTAGGGTAATACCACAAGATGTACACAAAACTGCTTTCCGCACTTCATACGGTCTTTATGAATTCTTGGTGGTTCCTTTCGGATTAACCAATGCACTAGCCACCTTTAATTGAATGATGGAGCGCATCTTTAGAGAGCATCGACAATATGTCGGTACTTTCTTTGATGATATTCTTGTCTTTAGCAAGAATGAAGAGGAGCATCATCAACACTTGGAAATTGTTCTACAATTACTTCAACAAAATCAACTCTTTGTAAATGGTAAAAAGAGTGAATTTTTCATGCATAAAATAAATTACCTTGGGCATGTCATCTCTTCTGAAGGGATTCAGATGGATCTTGAAAAGATCAGGATAATCCAAGAATGGCCTCATATTCATGATGTACATGAGGTGCGATCGTTTCTTGACTTATGCTCTTATTACCGCCGCTTCATCAAGCATTTTGCACATATGGCTTCTCCACTTCATGACCTTACAAAGAAGATCTCTTTCCAATGGAAGAAAAAAGAGAAGGCAGCCTTCACAAGGCTGAAAACAGCTCTTACTTCTGGACCTGTTCTTATCATTCCAGATCTGGTAAAACCATTTGTGGTGGAAGCAGATGCTTGCGGTGATTGTATTGGTGCAGTGCTAAATCAAGAAGACCATGCCGTAGCCTTTGAAAGCCGCCGTCTAAATGATATGGAGAAAAGGTATGACATTTATGAAAAGGAGCTCTTAGCAGTGGTTCATGCTTTGAAGATATGGAAACATTATCTTTTAGGCAATGAATTCCTTATTAAAACTGATCATCAAAGCTTGAAGTATTTCAAAACTCAAAAGCATTTGCAGGAGAAACATGCAAGATGGGAAAATTTATTGTCTATGTTTCATTTTCAAATTATGTACACTCCAGGGAAACAAAATGTAGTTGCTGATGCACTTTCTAGAGTGCCTCGCATTGCAACTATTACAGTGGCTCATCATGATGATTTTCAAACGATGAAGATACTGATTTTGCAGCAATTTGGTCAAATTTACAGCAAGGAGGTTCTCATCCAGATTATTCCATCAAAGACGGTTACCTTCTCATGAACAATCGCCTTTGTGTCACTCTTCCTGTTCGACAAAAGGTGCTTAAAGAAAGTCATGAACCCCCTTATGCAGGGCATAGAGGGAGGGCAGCCACTCTAAGTGCAATTGAGCGCTACTTTTATTGGCCAACATTACAAAGAGATACACATAACTTCATTGAGGCTTGTTTGGTATGCCAAAAATCCAAGTATGATAGGTAGAAGATTCCAGGATTGTTGCAATCTCTTCCAGTGCCCAAAGATCCATGGGAATCTATCACAATGAATTTCATCTCAGGTATTCCAAGAACACCTCAAGGTCATGATATGATTTGGGTCATAATTGATAGATTCAGCAAACAATCACATTTTATTCCATGTCATAAAACATTGAAATCCGCACAAGCTGCAAGACTTTTCATTCAACATATCTTCAGATTACATGGTATGCCTTCTGAGATCATTTCAGATAGAGACTCCAAATTCACAAGTAACTTTTGGCGTGCTTTATTTGAGAATTTGGGAACCACTTTAAAGTTCTCCTCAACTTTTCATCCTCAAACTGACGGCCAAACAGAGGTGATGAATCTCACTCTTTTGGATATGTTGAAAGCTTATGTTAGTGAACATAAGTCACAATGGGAGAAATATCTTCCATTATTGGAGTTTGCTTACAACAATACAATGCACTCGTCCACAGGGAAAGCTCCAAATGAAATAGTACAAGGTAAAGTGATTCCTCCTCCAATTATTCGCACTAAAGATAAGATTTTTGCTGCTGATGAGTTTGCTTCAGATTTAAAAACAGCAATGGATCAAGTTCGAGCCACTATCAAAGTTGCCCAAGAGCGACAAAAGAAGCAAGCAGATAAACGAAGAAAACCTTTGGCTTTTGAAAAAGGTCAATATGTCTTGCTAAAGTTTGATAAAAGCAGGCTCAAACAAGGTTCCGGTCAAAATTCATCTTTTCCGAAGCTCTCCAGTAGATACTTTGGACCCTTCAAAGTGATTGAAAAAATAAATGAAGTTTCTTATCGACTTGAGCTTCCTGCTCATTGGAAAATACACAATACTTTTTATGTAAGTTTGCTAAAACCTTACATAGGACCAGAACCAAAGGAACCCATTACTGAAGATCCCCCAGAAGTTGAAGAAACAAAGCAACTCTTGAAACCTGAACAGATTTTGTTTCACAAGGATCGAACCACGAGAAGTGGCCTTGTGACACGAAAATTCTTACTAAAATTCAAGAATCTACCCACAACAGATGCACAGTGGGTAGATGAAAAATTCATGAAGGATTACCCAAACATTCTTCAGCCATATCAAGAAACTTTTCAGCTGAGGACAACTGAATAAAAGCCAGAGTGCTGTCACAACTCTATAGAAACAGAATTTGTATCCTTTTTCATTAATTTGTCCATATAATGATTTATTGAATTTATTTCCTTTGCACTAATTAGATATAAAGAAAAGTGCATTGGAGCTGGCCACTGATGAGTAGTCACAGGTTATGGTGGATCCACGGGGTGGGTTAGAGAAAAGATAGTTCACACTTCCACCTATATGGCCCGATTGGACGCGTGTGACCAGAACTCACGCATATCAAGGTTAGACTCGCACACAGAAAGGATTGATGCCTTGAAGTGTGGGCTAGATCCACCAGAACAGACAGTTACAATCAACAAGATGGCATGATTATGAAATGCTTGTATAATGCGCATGTGTGGGCTGAAAGCTTGAAATGCACATTTCTTTGCATAGGAAAGTCACATGAAGATTCTGATACCGTTTTTGCGATGTACACCGAAAAAGCTTTCATATGACACCCATATTGGGGGGTCCCTAAATTTTAGGAGATCCCTAAATTTTAGGAGGTCCCTAAATTTTAGGAGCCTCGAATTAGCCTAAAAATGCTAGTCCTAAAAAATAGGGATGCCATTCTAAAAATAGTAAGTTCTGTACTCTGACTATGCTTACTAAATTTGGTTGTTTCTATTCTTGATAGTATTCAGTCCAAAAAGGAAGGCCATAGAGAAGAGACAAGTGTCAAGACACTTGTCACACAAGTTTCCAAGTGTCCCACCACTTGTCACATCTCATGACAAGTGGCTGGACACTTGTCTTGTGCTACTCCACTTTCCCCTTTTGTACTAGCTTTTCCCTCTCCTATAAATAAGAGCTCGTTTTTCTTCATTCAGCATCATTTTTCTTTGCTGTAAACTCATGTACAGCACCCACAAATAGCCAGAAACTGGCCCCATCCATCCCCATCATCATCCCCCACTTCTCCATTATCAAATTCCTCCATATTTCCTCTCCTATCACTGCTGTTTTACAGGACAGCAAGCCTGTAAATTCATTACAGCACCTCCTTCTCAAGCTCTTTCTTCCATTTTAGCAACGAGAAGCAAGCCCTATCCATGTACTACTGTTCAACAATGGAGAAAGGCTGATTTCCCCTCTTTCTTCTCTCATACTGTAAAGAAATCAATTCTTATCATTGCATAATAGATAATGCATGTGTGTTTGTACATCTTTGCATGATCTTGTGAGAGTGAGAATTACTTCTTCTCACTCTCAGGTTGATTGTAACTGAGCTCTTCCCTAAGGGACTTGGATTGAGCAGAAATACATTCCTTCGGGGGGGGTTTGCCCATCTTCAACCCTCAATCTTGTCTCCATTACTTTTACATTTTCATGGCTGTAATTTTGTAAGTAATTTTCATTTTCAGCTTTAAGTGTTTATTCTCTTTTATATTAAATCTCGAAAACAAGCGAATATCATAATTGTTAAGCATACTACGTTGTTTGGGGCGTTTACATTCGCATGCTGCAGTTCATGCTTCAGGCTTAACTATGACTGGTCCACTTATAGTTTCCAATCTTCTCTTGTTGATATTTCTCTTTTATCTCTTAACAGATCATTGGACATTTTCTGTGTGTATTCAATATGTGGGATACCAAAACTGACCTATGGACGTTACTAGGATACTGCTTCCATTTGTGGAGTGCTCTCTGCCATCATGCTTGTTGTAAAAGCTTGTGTATTCCATGACCATGTCCCGTTAAAAAAAAGTTTTCGACAATCAGAATCTTGAGCATCATAGGCGTCGTGCAGCTTTAAATCGCAGAACTGAGTATCCGGAACGCTATTTCATGCTGATTGCCGTTAATCTCGTATCTAAATCTGGCTTTTCGAGCAAAAAGATGCTGAGTAGTAGTGCTCACTTGCAAATCAACGCATCTGCCCTGCAAGCGGACTTGTGTTTATTTGGCAATTGCTACAAACCATCCCGATCTATGAACAACACAAGAGGGCAAGGACCAAGAATGGGTTGAGGCACTCAGAGCATTGATTTGCCAAAAAAAGGCTACAACTGAGGAGAAGAGGGAAAGTTTGCTGAAGGCAGAACGAACATAGGTACAGGCATTAGCTCTGCAAGCAAGACTTGCAGAGGGCCAAGAGGTGATGTGCGGAGTATCTTGGGCAAAAAGGAGACTATCAAGATGCTTGCCAAGGTAGAACAAGTTCAATTTGGTGAGGGTCTACCCTCTGCAACACTTCGCAACACTAGGGGAGATCAAGGAGTCTGATGCATCATTGTGGTCTGCAAATGGCTCAAATCTTGGCTCCTGCAACTATTAACAATGCTCCAGCTATAGTAAGTAGACTACAGTCAACACCTCAGTCGAAATGGGTGATGTCATAGTCTCTTGTAGCAGACAAAGACACCACACAGTTTGCTTTGATTTACTCTTCACAAACTTCTTCTTCTTGGGACATTCACACCCTTAGCTCTGATATCTTCTTCACAGACTTCTCCTTCTTCTTGGGACCTTCACACCCTCAATCAGTACTCTAGATGCTCAGGATGAAGTGGAGAAAGCCATGGCAACACCCATTTGCAAGGGAGGAGCAAGGTCTAAGAGATATGAAAAGATCTTGGCTTGGTACTCCATGGAAACTCCAAAAGGAAGCCTACAGGGAAGAAAGAGAAGACCTCTTTTCAAAAGTAACTATGAATGGATCTCTTACTAACTCCCGAGAGGCCTTTACAAGTTTACCTCTAAAATTTGATGAGGGATTGAAAACGAATTGCCATTTCCCCTTGCCTCCAATTTGTCCAAGCCTCTTGCCATAACTTGTGTGGTCTTCAAGAAAGCTGCCATCCCCTTGTGGTACTCCATCACTGTTCCTTACAGCTCTTGTCCCTACTGTACCTATCTGAACTAGGGGTTTTTTTTTTTTTTTTTTGGTAAAATGTAACTAGATGTGAGAAAAGAGAAAGAACAAAGGACCAAATACCTATGCTCTGATACCAATTGTCATGGAGAGGACTGGGGAGAGAGAAAGAGGAGAGAGAAGAAGTGCAAAAGAGAGAGAAAGAGAGTGACGAGGAAAGAGAAAGACTAGAAATGGAGAGAGATAGACAGGAAGAGAGAGAAGACAACCATGAAAGCTGGAGATAGGGAGAAGATGAAGGAGACTTGTATTATTATAATCTGATGGTAAAAAATCCAATCCCTTACACCTTTTATACCGGCTAGTGTAGCTGGTATTTTATCCTCATTATTTTATTTCCCGTCTCTTACATTGATTATATACTTATGATGACTTTATACCTCTACTATTCACTTGTGTCTCTTGTAATAACTCGATGGTTGCATTGCTCTCTTGCTCTTGTTAATGATCTTCCATTTGCTTGGTGACTGTGTTGTTCTACACTTGAGTACCATCAAACCTTGTCATATTTTCTTCTCCTCTAGATAGTCTTGCTATATTTTGTTGTAGCCATAGATAGCCGGCTTCCACCTTTTCTACTTTTCAAGTTCCTACATTACAGCTTGATCCTCTTGCACTTGCAAATCTCGCATGAATCTGTAGAGAGCTAGGCCTTCTTTTGAATGAAGCATTAGCCGCATAACTCTTTCTCCTTTCATATTCTGAGCACCCCCTTGCCCCCACCTGGCAACCCACCAAAAAAGGGAGGGGATGGGGGGAGGGGGGAGACGGGGGCAATGGGTGCTTCGTATTTGTTCCCATGTCTATAAGACAGTTTGTTCTATGCCAGAAATGTATTGCATGCTTTGATTAATCTACTTTGCACTTTTGGAGATGTCAATTTGAGGCTTGGAGTTATCCTTGCAAGCAAAGGAACTACTGCGATGCTGATTCCTTTCTGAGCAAGATGAAACTTCCTTATTGTTTCCGGTTAACTTACAAGGGCATCCGTCCTTGGCTCCCAATGGCATTGTGGGGGTCTTTAGAATCTAGTCAGATTTTCTTAGGCATCAACAAGGGTTCTCATCTTGGCACTTCGGGCTTTGTTGCCTGGGTAGCGATTGCTAGTCAGCCTCGTCTTCTTGCCAACCTCCTATGCAGTCGTCTCTCTTTTTCTTTCTTAATGAGTTGTTATATTATATTATGTTCTCAAATGAGCACAAATCAGATCACAAAATAGATACAAAAAGGCAGCAAAGAAGTAGAAAAGATTGCCGTATGCCAAGAAACTAAATCCTCCCTAGAGAGAAAATCAGCATGCTGAATAAGATCTAACTGCCAGTGTAGAAGACCTTTGAGTTTGGCAACATGTCCCTGGATGCCTGTAGCAGAGTCGAAGATGAAAGCATTTCAGGTCACCCCATTATGCGAACACACAGGCCACCAATGATCATTCTCCAAAAAAAGACCTTGCATTTTAAATGGTGTCTTGTTCAGCCATCATTCCATTGCAGCGTCATTTTCCACCAGGTCTTAGATTTATGCATGCCCCAAATCACATAGGCTTTGGTTACCAGCCAATGATGATCCTACATCACTGGCTTCTCTCTCTCTTCTTTTGATGTAATAGGTTGGCTTTTCTCTCTCTCTTTTTTTCGTAAATCTTCTCTCTCTTTTTTTTTTTCATAAAAGGTAATTGTATTAATTACGAAAAAAGGTACAAGATTACATGATTACATGATTACAAAAGACACGAGGGCCCTAGGCCAACGTGTGGAAAATCCCAGTACTAATCCACGAAAAAGGTTACACCAATCATGGCAAAGACCCAGAGGCAATTGCCATATGCCAGGGAAGCGAATCCTCCCGAGGGAGCAAGTCCGAGTGCCGAATGAGATCTATCTGCCAATGCAAGAGCCCTTTAAGCCGGGCAATGTGTCTCGGTACATTAGAGGCCGAATCAAAGAGAAAAGCATTCCGCGTGGTCCAAATGTGCCAGCATCCCCACTATCTGAAAAAGTGGAATAAGATCTTCATATGTAACTGTGGCGGTGTGGGGTACTTTGGGTGCACAAAAACCCAATCGAAAGGAGTTAGTGAGGACCCCACTACTACGCGCCAGACTTGCGACAAGAGTGACCGGATATTCTTGGCAAGTGGGCAAGAAAGAAATCGATGTCGGGCTGATTCCACAGTAGTGGTATAGAAGAAACAATTGCCATTCGAGATTCTACGCTTGGAAAGGGCCGAGGCAAGAGGAAGACCACCAATCATTACCCGCCAAAGAAAGACCTTGCATTTGAAAGGTGTCTTATTCAGCCAGCCCTCCATAAAAAATCTTCTCTCTCTCTCTCTCTCTCTTATGGCTACCCTAGTGCTAAGGCACTTTATTTTATTGACCTGCTGACCCAAGTTCAAATCTCTCCTTTTTCACATTTCCTATACTAAATAACTGGGGCAGATGTAGGAATTGAACTCAAGATCATCTGGTCACCATGCATTCAACTTAACCAACTGAGCTACACCTATTTGCTCCCCCCGCCTCCCCCAAAGAAATTTATGATGTCCCAGCCAAAGGTGCCATGACTATCTCCATTGCTCTTACTGTTCCATACCACCCTGTTGATTACAAACAGTAGGATACTTTTTATCAATACAGCATCTAAAGGTATGCCTCTAGATAACAAGACACCACTGCAAGAAGAACCTGTCTTAAACATTTTGAAAAATACATGTAGCTGAAACTTCAATTGGTTAATTCTTCCAAGTGCAAGCTAAGATCATACGAGTGCCTAGCTATGCAAACCAAGATAAACCCTTCTAAGTGCAAGCTTTGGACTAAGAGCTATCCAACTATGCAATGCTTATACCCAAGTATGAGGCATGGGTGAAACCCAGTTATTGATACTTTCAATGAAAATGATACGTTAACTTCTACAATTGAAAAACGGCCACACTTCATGAAGAGATGGCATCCAAATAAAGACATTCCCTTGTATTTCTATAATCAAAGGTGAAACCTGGAACAATGCAAAGCTAAGGACTCTCACTTTTAACTCCAGATTTGCATTTCCCAGAAGCAGGAAGTTGTTGTTTACCTACAAAATAAGTTAACAGAAATCTCAAAAAGGAAAAAAAAGGGGAAAAAAAGAGAAAAAAGTTTATGCTGCCAGCTTTGGTTTTACCTTCATTAAAACAGATAGAAAAAACAAATTTACTGAGAGACAAAAACAAAATTTATTTATGAGCATCTCAAACACATTTGAAAGCATATAAAATTTGTAAGAGATGGAGCTAGAAATTGGGCAGACTGTGATAAGGAAAAGTGCAACATGAAAGAGAGTATATAGCTATGAAAGTGCATTCAGAAAAGGGAGAATAATGGACAAAAACCAGATGAAATGTGCTCTTGACTAGATTGCAGAAATATCTGACTGTGAACATCATCCACTGTATTTAAGAAAGCAACTCAAGGATCAACAAATATTAAACGTGCTCAAAGCTGCTCCAGATATTAGAGATTGGAAATGCACAATCCCATCATAAAATGTATTGTACCCACTGTCCTCAAGACCTTTGGTTCTTATTAACTGCAAGGTGGAAAGTGTGTTCACACCCATAAGCACACATGTATACACAGAAGTGTATTCACATATAGAATGATTAATATCTAACAAACTACCTTTGGGTCGTGGATGGATGAAGCCTTCATGGGACACATGAAATAGCATAGTTGTGAACCTCTTAACTCAAAGAGGTGGTAACTAGTCCCTGAAAGTGGTTCTTTGAATATAGATGGAAAGACTAGAAAGAGGTGGATGGTAAGAGGATGCAAGAGCATAGTATCGTCTTCGGATAAACTCAAAGGCTTGTAGCTGAGCACAGTTTAGAGGTGTTGAGAATTTGCAAGGCTAGTTAGGGTTAGTCATATTAATTTGGGTTCAATAGAACCTTAGTCCTAAAAAGGAGCCTATGATTTAAGCACTGCTGTAATACTACAAGAGTTTTAATCTCTAGAGGAATTTACTTAAGCCACCATGAGATGGAGAGAATCAACGGATGTATTCATCCATTTAGGGTGGTGCAATGTGATTGAGGACTGACCTTGGAGGCATCCAACCTAACCCTAACCATCATGGACTAATCCTTGGAGGCATCCAACCTAGCCCTAACCATTATCATGGACATGCCATGATCAAGTGTATGGATTAATTCTTGCTCATGCCATATGAATCTATACACCATGCAAATGCACCCTTAACAGGACATCCTTGAGCCAACCATGAGAACCCACCCTTGTCATGCCATCATAGAACCTTCGAGAAGTTATGCCATGTCATTGCTTGCACCATCGATGATGCCATCATGGAACATTCTAGATCTTTAGCCGCCCTCCAACACCTATAAAAGGAGGGGATCGCCATAGAGCTCCTTAGTCTTACCAAAGCCAATCTTGGGAGCTCAAGGAGTCAAGACCTCCAAGTAAGTAACTTCGAGGTCCAGTTCTAGTTCTTATCTAGTCATGGTATCTAGTCTTGTCTTGTCTTCCATTATACTCTTATTGTCTTGTCACCTTACAATCTCATAGTACTATATCTTGTCTAGTACTCTCTTGTATCTTGTTCATCCCCGTCGAGGGAGATCTTGTAATTCTGATATCTTGTATCTATACCTACCGTCATGAGTTGTGGGATCCTTCATATCCTATCGAGTCCTGTTGTCTATACCTATGGTCCCGAGTTGTGGGATTTTCCGTATCTTGTTAAGTTATCATTGCACCTTGTGCCCCTATGTGGAATTATCTTGTAATCAGAATTCTTGTAACAAATCTTGCATCTAGTCTAGTCTCTCGAGCATAGTCTAGTGCTCTCATAATAGTTTGGTAAGATTGCTTTCTAGCCCTACTGAGCACCATGGAAGTGACCTTTGAAAGAATCATGGCCTCCCTTTAAAACGTCCAACAACAAATTCAAGACTTGAATAAATGACAAGCGCAACTTCAAGTAGAACACCCTATGCATCTAGGCCCTGTGCTTCAAGAGATGCAAGATCAGATCAGAGACTTGCAAAACAACACAGGAACTGATTAGATGATTCCACGTGTTTATTAACCCCCAACAAGAGAACCCAAGATCAGCATGCCAGAGAAGTTCAATGGTGACTGTTCGAAGTTCAGGGGATTTGTGCAACAAGTAAAGCTCCATATCCGCATGCAACTGGATAGGTATCCAAATGATTCTTCCAAGGTGAGATTCATTGGGACTTTACTTTGTGATCAAGCTTTATTATCGTTCGCTCCAATCTTGGAAAAGGATATGCTAGTACTTCATAACTATGAGGCACTTCTTTGCAAGCTCACTTCCACATTTAGAGATGCAAACACCGGTTGAGTAGCAGAAACAAAACTTCGGAAGCTACGATAATGTAACCGCCCTACCTTTGCTTATGCATATGAATTTAGGTAATTAATCTATGACCTCACTTGGCATGAGGAGATCAAGGACCTCATGCTCAACCAATTCAAATGGGGTCTTTGAGATGACATCAAGAACCTCATGCTTACTATTCCTGAGACAAAAATACTCATGATTATATCATGTAAGCCATCCAGTGTGATAATAAATTGTTTGAGACGAAGAAAGAAAAGCGAGAAGAATTAAGGCCTTGCTAATGGATCCCAATTCCAATTAGAGAAGAAACCAAGCCCGAACTGATGAAAATAGATAATACCAAATTCCAAATAAGAGGGCAAGAACCCCAAGAGTTGCTGCAACCATCCTCCAGTAGGAAAACGAGGATGTCCGGTTGTAAATGAGACCGTACAACCGGACCTTGATATAACAAAGGGTCTCTTGATCCCAGCCACACCCATGGAAATTTTCCTTGTCACAATCCAGATATTCTTTCTAAGAAAGACCCTTTTCCTCAAAGCCCTGGTTGACACTGACCTTCGCATGTTTCATTGATGATGGCTTTGTGACCAAGTACCAAATTTCAGTACTCCAAAAGATTAATCTTGCACCAGCTCAAGTCGTGGATGGAAAACCTCTAGCATCTGGAGATATTACCAAGGAAACCCGATTACTCATGGTAACTCATGTCAATCACAAATCTCGTGTATGCTTTAATATCATATACAGTCCCACAAATCCAATCATTCTTGGGATGCCTTGGCTAAAGAAACACAACCAAGAAATTGATTGGATTAGGTAAAAGATTACATGTCATGAAAATCAAGGAAAGTCGGTATATCTAGGAGTCAAAGCCTTTATGCACATAGCAAGGCAAGAACCGACCTACATGATATATCATATAGCAGCTTAAGAATCTAGTAAGGATAAGTCAACTACCAAGCAGGTATCAAGAATTCTAAGAATCTTTGAAAAAAACAATGTAGATCTCCTGCCCGAACACAGACCATATGATTGTGCTATAGAACTCCATAAGGGGCCTTAACCACATTTTGGATCCACCTACAGGCTATCCCCTCATGAACTAGTTGAACTACACAAGAACATTGATGAGAACTTAGCCAAGGGGTTCATTAGGCACTTAAAGTCTCCTACTCGAGCCCCAATTTTGTTTGTGAAGAAGAAAGACGTGTCACTTCGAATGCGTATGAATTATTGAGGACTCAACAAGATAACAATCAAGAATTGATACCCTTTGCTGTTGATACTTGAGCTCTTGGAACACCTTGGAAAGCCAAGATCTTTACAAAGATTGATCCATGAGGAGCTTACAATCTTGTACGGATTAGGGAAGGAGATGAATGGAAGAAAGCCTTCTGCACAAGGTATGGTCACTTCGAGTATATTGTTATACCATTTGATCTCACCAATGCTCCTGCAGTGTTCCAACATATGATGAATGATATCTTCCGAGAGCATCTAGATGATTTTGTAGTTATTTACTTGGATGATATCTTGATATTCTTAAAAGATCCAAAGGAGCATGAGCGCCATGTAAAATTAGTTTTGGACAAGCTAAGAGAAAAGGGACTATATGCAAACTTGAGAAGTGTTTTTTCCATTAGACACAAGCGGAATTCTTGGGATACAATGTCTCGCAGAGAGCAATCTTCATGGACCCCAAGAAGATCGAGTCTTGACCTCTTGCTGTAGTTTATCAAAATAGCCTATCATTTCTGACCTATGCATTCTTTATGAGGGCAATCACTTGTACTGTGGCAGACACCCACATGTGTCCATGATGTTCCATGTTTCCTTGACTTTGTCAACTTCTACAGGATATTTATTAAGGATTACTCAAAGATAGTCACAGTACTTACCAAATTCATAGGAGGGCAATCACTTGTACTGTGGCAGACACCCACATGTGTCCATGATGTTCCATGTTTCATTGACTTTGTCAACTTCTACAGGATATTTATTAAGGATTACTCAAAGATAGTCACAGGACTTACCAAATTCATAGGAAACTCAAAGTTCCATGGATCCTAGAAGTCGAGAAGGCATTCCAGACCTTCAAAACCGCTTTCACCACTGCCCCAACCCTAGTCCACCTAGATCCTACCAAGCCAGTTTTCTTGGAGATTGATGCATCAAACTATTGTCTTAGGAGCCATCTTGCCGCAACATGGAGGTGATCGTCATATGCATCCAGTGGGATTACACTCAAGGAAGTTCTCCCCTCCAAAGATAAACTATAAGATCCATGACAAAGAACTCCTTGCCATTGTAGATGCCTTTGATACTTGGCGTCATCATCTAGAGGGTGCATGTAGAATACTCTATGAAAACTCGCATTCTCAATCGAAGACAATCCCGTTGGAGTAACTTCTTATCTAGGTTTGACTTTGTCATCACCTATCATCCAGAACGCCAACAATGCTTTATTAAGAAGATCCTACCTAGCACCTAAGAAGGAAGAAGAAGCTTTTGATCAACAACAAGCAATACTACTCAAGCCAGAGCATCTCCAACTAGCAGCCATCTCCAATTGTCACCAAGACGACCCTACCTTGATCTAGTTAATCCATGAAACCTTGCCGCATGATGATTTGGCCAACAATGTTAAGAGAGAAAATCAAGAGGAAAAAGGAAATAAAGTTTGTGAGTTTCATGAAACTAATGGATTGTTATACTATAAGGATCTACTTTACATCCCTCTAGGAAAGCCGAGACTCTAGGTACTCCAACAATGCCATGACACCCTAGCAGCAAAACACTTTGGAGTTAATAAGACCTTAGAGCTTATTTCAAGAGATTTTTTGTGGCCCTAGATGTGGAAAGAAGTTAAGGAATTTATAAAATCATGTGATACCTGCAACAGGACTAAGGTACCTCGTCACAAACCACATGGCCTCCTGCAACCTTTGCCCATTCCAACGCGACCCTGGTCTTCTCTGTCCATGGATTTCATAACAGATCTGCCCAAATCAAACAAATATGACTCTATTCTTGTTGTGGTAGATAGATTCACAAAAATGGTCCATTTCATCCCTACCACCAAGACTATCACAAATGCAACTACCGCTACACTCTTCCTTAGATAGATTTTCAGATTACATGGACTCCTAGACAACATCATCAGCGATTGGGGTTCCCAATTCATATCTAGTTTTTGAAAGAGCCTTTGCAATCTCCTTGGAGTCCAAGTTAAGTTATCCACAGTCAATTATCCACAAACTAATGGTTAAACAAAACGGGTAAATCAAGTCTTGGAACAATATCTCCGCTACACCATCAACTACCATTAGAGTGATTGGTTTGAGCTCTTGTCCTTTGCAGAATTTGCTTATAATAATAATAGTATCCATGCATCTACCAAGAAAACTTCTTTCTTTGCAAACTATGGCCAGTATCCAATAAGATGTACATCTCTTCAATCAAATAAAGAACCCTGCGACCCGAAATAAAGCTCAACACCTAGCACATATACACCAAGAACTCAAGCAACAAATCCAAAAGGCTCAGAATCAGTACAAGCACTATGCGGACCAGTATCCTCTCCGACATCTAGCATACAAAGTTGGTGATAAAGTATGGTTACTCAAACATAACCTCCAAACAACAAGGCCCTCCACCAAGCTAGACCACCAAAGATTTGGGCCCTTCACTATTGTAGCCCTGATCAACCCAGTTGCTTACTAACTCCAACTCCCCAGCACCATGAAGATCCACCCACTCTTCCATGTTTTATTGCTCGAGCCATACCATAGCTCTCCACTGAGGGGGTAGAGATCTAATTCCCCACCACTTGTTGAGATTGAAGATTATGAAGAATTTGAGGTCGAGTATGTCTTAGACTTGAGGATCTATGGAGGTTGATTGGAATACCTTGTTCACTGGAAAGGATTTGACATCAATGATTGCACTCGGAAACCTACAAAATATCTCCAAAGAGCACCTCTCCAAGTAAAATAATTTCACAAGAGAAATCCAACGAAACTTGGATTACACCACCAAGCCGCTCCTCATGAAACTCATTGCTAGAGGAGGGGGTGATGTCACACATATGCCATGATGAAGTGTACGGATTAATTCTTGCTCATGCCATACGAATCCACACCCCATACGAACGCAACCTTAATAGGACATCCTCGAGCCACCCATGTGAACCCACCCTTGCCATGTCATCATAGAATCTTCTAGAAGATATGCCATGTCATCACCTGCATCATTGATGATGTCATCATGGAACATTATAGATCTTTAGCCGCCCTCCAATACCTATAAAAGGAGGGGCTTGCGATAGAGCTCCTCAGTCTTGCCAATGCCAATCTTGGGAGCTCAACAAGTCGAGACCTCCAAGTAAGTAACTTCAAGTTTTAGTTCTAGTTATCTAGTCATGGCATCTAGTCTTGTCTTGTCTTCCATTATACTCCTATTGTCTTGTCACCTTGTAATCTCGTAGTACGAGATCTTGTCTAGTATTGTCTTGTATTTTGTTCGTCTCCGTCGAGGGAGATTTTGTATCCATACCTATGATCCCGGGTTGTGGGATCCTTCATATCCTATTGAGTCCTATTGTCTATACTACGGTCCCGTGTTGTGGGATTTTCCATATCTTGTTAAGTTATCATTGTACCATGTGCCTCTACGTGGGATTATCTTGTAATTAGAATTCTTGTAATAAATCTTGTATCTAGTCTAGTCTCTCGAGCATAGTCTAGTGCTCCCATAATAACCGTCATGTACTTGCCTATTTAAAGGCACCTCATCAAGTAGTAAAATTATAATGTGTGCATTGATCAATCTCTTTCTTTTCACCTTTGCAACACACTTTTAATTAACGAATTGAAATATCTACAAAGGGCTTTATAGTCAACCAAGCACACTCAAAGATAGGTAGAAAACAACACGGAGCCTAAAGGCTACAATGAACACAAGGCTACAAGAATAGAAGAATGGGATCAAAAAGTGGGCACAATTGTGGGTGATGTAGATGATATCCATCCATGGAGCAACCACATGAGCAATTAGCCATAATAATAATCCTCGAACACAGCCCATATAACCGTGGATACTCGAGGCCAAATCAAACATAAATGCATAGCATGTTTGCCATACATCCCAAAGACCAATCCAATTTATAAAATGAAAAAGACAAGGATATGATGATTGTGAAGTGGTCCTAGATGATAATCTTGTCCAAAACCCAAGAACGGATGATGGTACGCTGAGCTGTAACTAAAGTCCATGCTCATGCAATGAAACACTACACCTATCTAGCACCTATGTAAGAGACAAAAAGATAAACAAAGGTCTCCACACATATAGTATAGAAGACATATCTTGTTACACTTGTTCTCCCTAAGTTCTAACAATTGATTGTCCCTTTCTGTGAGCCAACAGTTCATGCCTTTGCGCTGAGCTGACAAGTCCAGCCCATTTCACATGCACAGCCTGTCCATGTTCAGCCCCACTATTCCAACAGCTGAGGCGGCAGCTCCAAGGCAGGCCCATTTCCCCATGCACAGCCCACCCAGGTTGCTGTCATGTTCCCACGGGCAGCTCAATCAGATTGCTGATAGCACATTTCCTATGCACAGCTTGAGCATGCCATGCCAGCGCAAATAGGTGCATGACACAATGAAGTGCAGTCCTGACAACAGCTACCACATTAAAGCCCCCGATATCCAATGCAAATCTGCCACCTGATGCCCTACAGTCACAAGTTAAATTATTATTCTTCCCTAAACCTTAATCAGTATTAAGTCACTTAATCGTTCCTGTTTGTGCACATTGACCCTAGCAAGCATAAAATTTGGGGATTTCATAATAGACATCAATTTTCCCTAATTTTCTTCAAGAATTTTGGAGCTTTTGTCTAAAAATCCCAAATTCACCAAAATTTAGGGGATTTCCCATTCAATGCTTCAAAATTCAAATTTGTGCCAAAATTTAGGGCTTTTCACATTCGAGCTCAAATTTCATAAAATTTCAATAATTAAATTTGGGGCTTTTGTGAAATTTTCCCAAATGCATTGACATTGAGGCCAATTACATCTTCTACATTGACATTCGCGCATATCGGAGACCTTTTAACTACGAATGTTCATCGAAGCTATCAATTTTTTGAAAAAGTGTACTTTTCTGGTCTCTTCGTTGCTTTAATTTTGTGCTGCCCCTGCATTTGTACCTTGGACAATTGCTGGTTCAAATACCAGCAATTTCAACAAGCAATGGCAAGGCAAAATGATTTACTCAACATATTTAGGGACTCAGAGAAATTGGATAGCACTATTTATCCCATGTAGGCATACATGATAAAGCATGTTCATGCTGCCAAGCAGCTTTGGGGTTATGCATGTGGTTCAGATGTTAGACATGCAAGCCGGGTTACAAAAAATTCTACAAGTTTTTCTAGCTTGTCCACTATCACTAGTGGTTCTTCCACTAGCTTCTCCTACACCTCCCACAATAAATTAGTTGAGATGGGATGGGGGTGATGGCCAAGCTAATGCTTTGATTGCACTCTTGTGCAAGAGATATGTTATCCCGTATATTCACTCATGCAAAATGGCCAAGGATGCTTGGGATGCACTTGCTTCATTGTATCAGGTGCATAATGAGACTCATGTAGCCTATTTGTGTAAGCAGCTTAAGATAGAACACATGACAGAGGGTGATTTCGTGGATACATACATTACATGTGTTAAGGACATTATGGAGCAAATTGCTAATATTGATAAAATAAATCCTAATGACTCTCTTGTATACTTATTAGAGTTTTGCTGCTACACTTCGCTACTTGCAAAAGGACATGCCAATGCATACACATTTGATGCATTAGTATTATTGTTATTCCAAGAGGATCAATGAAGGGTGAATTGCTCTAATATAATTGTGGACAATCAAGCGTTTGCAGCCAACCATTGAAATGAAGGAAAATCATGGCAGCCCTCAAACTCAAAGGGTAAAGACAAAGCAACTTCTTCTATGGACTCCTTAAGCACCAAGGATGACGATGTTGAGAAAAATAGATACAATTATTATAGAAAAAAGGGGCATGTTATTAAGGAATACAAAAAGAGAATGGCAAGTGAAAAGAAAAAATAATTGACACAAGTGTTGTTGAAAATTCAACAAATGCGAAGGATGCAACCACACATTTGGCAAGCTTGGGTATTGGTCAACCTTATGCTTTTGTTGTGTATTCTTCATGTGGTCCTTCTTCATATGAGCATGGTCCTTCAGTTGCTGAAAATTGCAGCACATGGTATTTTGATAGTGGAGCTTCCAAGCATATAACATCCTTTCATGACTTGTTTGTATCATATACAAATGTACAAAAGGAGGAATCTATTATATCTGCAAATAATGCTTCGTATGCAATCCAAGGCATTGTTTAGATTCCCATTGTTGTAGTGGATGGGAAAACTATAATGCTTGAAAAGGTATTGTTTGTGCCATTGCATGTGCTGGTTTTGTAGTTAACTTCCACATGGATTGATGTAGTGTCTCTATGACTGACTATAGTGATGGGGATGCCCTCATTGTAACTAGTACATTGTATAATGGACTGTATCAACGTGATACATATTAGAGGAGAGCATCAAAGAATGCATTACAAGTTGATACCACCATTGTGGATGACACTCAATTATGGCATACTCGGTTTGGTCATCTTAATATGGCAATTTTGCTTTGCCTTAAAAGTAAAATTTTGGTGCTTGATCTCCCTCCCTTGAAAGCACATACTCACAATGTATGTGACAGTTGTATACTTGGAAAAATACATCATGCTTCCTTTCCCAAGAAGGATCTATGCGTACTAATTAGAAATTATAGCTTGTGCATAGTGATGAATATGGACTCATGTGTGTTAAATCCATTGAAGGATACTTGTACATTTTTACCTTCATTGATGAAATGACTTGTCATTGTTGGGCATATGCTTTGAGGCACAAATCATAAGTGTTTGTATACTTTAAAACCTTCTTGGCCTTGGTTGAAAATGGTAGTGGATGCAAGCTAATTACATTATGTACTGATCGAGAGAGGGAATATATGTCAAGAGAGTTCAACTCTTTTTTGGTTAAAAGGGGGTATTATTCATCAGTGTACTATGCCTTACACACCTTAGCAAAACAGTGTGGTTGATATAAAAAATTGCACTTTGATGAAAATGACATGTTGTATACTATTACATGATAAGCTGCCCCCTAAGTTTTGGCTTGATGCTATTATGTGAGGAGTGTATGTGCTCAATTGCAGCCCAACTAAAGCATTGGCCGAATGTATGCCTTATGAGGCTTGGAATGGTTGAAAACTAGTGGTTTCACATATTCCTATCTTTGGTTGTTTGACATATGCTTTGGTGCCATAGCCACAAAGACATAAATTGCAAGACATGGTTGTCAAATGTATTTTTTTTTGTTATAGTGCAGAAAGTAAATGGTACCACTTGTACCAACCCTCCATCAATAAGATTTTTGTTAGAACAGAGGTGGTATTCGCTAAACATGCTGGTCAGCCCTTCATGGGCAGCAAAAATCAGCCCAATGTGGGGCCTAGGGACATGTTTGACAATTTGTTGCTTTTATTTCAGTAAACTGCACCTAATTTTGGTCAATTGTAGCAACCTATTGGGGGTTTACAGCAGCAACATCAGCAACAAACACATGTTGAACAACAGCCAGATTTTCATTCCATTGATCAAGGCATTGCTAATTATCAAGTAGTTGATGAGAGGGCTGCTATTCAGGAAGCTCAAATAGTCCCCAGATGGCTGTTAGATACATAATGGGACAGCAAGCAATCTCTTTCACTTCCTCGTAGAACTAGAGCAACCACTTGCTATGCACAAGGTAACTTGGTTGTATAGGCACTCGTAGCTATTGCATGTAATGAGGAACATGTTTCTTTACATGATGCTTTATGAAATGAACATTGGATGGCAGCTATGAAACTAAATATAAACTCTATTCATAAAAATGGCACATGGGAGTCTTGTGACTTGGATGTTGCACAAAGTGGGTTTACAACTTAAAACATAGATTTGATGGTAGCATTGATTGCTACAAGCCACATCTTGTTGGCAAAGGGTATGTCCAATAGCATGGGATTAACTATGATGAAACATTTGCACCCACTTTACATATAACCACCACTCGCAGTGTCATGGCTCTAGTTGCTCATTATGATTAGCATGTGCATCAGTTGGATGTGAAGACTGCTTTTCTAAATGGTGATCTTTATGAGGAGCTTTATGTCACTCAACCTCCTGGCTTTGTTTAGGAAGGGTTAGTAAGTAAAGTGTGCCATTTGCATAAGACCCTCTATGGTTTAAAGCAAGCACCTATGGCATGGTATGAAAATATATATGCATAATTGATTGCTCTTGGCTTCAATAATTCCCACATTGAAAGCACACTTTATATCTGCAAAGATGAGGATAGCCTCTTGATTCTCATTCTTTATGTAGATGACATGCTGTTGACTAGACCTGTAGATCCCTGACTCGATCTACAGAAGAGAGGAGGTGACGAGACAGATAGAGCAGATTTGGACCAGAGAATGGGGCAGGAGGGGCCAGATCGCAGAGGAGGTTGTAGAGGCCCTAGCTGAGTCGAGCAGAATCTGCCAAGAGGCAGCCACGCACGCTAGGCAACAGAGCTAGAAGGAGGATATAGCACTCCGGCGGAACCTTGCAGCCACGTAGAGATTATTACAGGAGGCACCAGGGGATCCCACTCTCCACGCATAGGAGGTGCGTGCGTGATCAGCCATTGCTAGCCTAGAGGATAGGCGCTTTGAGTTCTCTTTCCGCACCTCAGCAGCTTTTTGGGTGCAGAAGGGGGACACAATGTGCAGGGAGGTTTTTCAGGTGCACTAGCCTCGCACCTCAGGAGAGCAGATACGCAGCCTCCGAGATCAGTATGGGAGGACCCGTTCTTGCCGAGACGAGGTGATGGAGATTGCCACTGACTACTATAGTCGCCTCTTCGAGTAGAGACAGCCTCAGCTAGAGGACAATGATGTAGACAGCAGGTTTGGGATAGCATCCTGTGCCTCGTCACTCCTAGCCCCCTTCACAGAGAAGGAACTAGAGGAGGCTTTCCATACACAAGACGGGCAGAAATGCCAGGGAGTCTATCGGCAGGCCTTATCAATCTTCTCCCCAAAGGGGGAGACCGGTTGGAGCTTTCCTAGTGGAGACCGATCACATTATTGTCATGGCCTATAAGACACTGGCAAAGATGATCGGTAGGCGACTACGCCCTTTGCTTCTAGACATCATCTATGACACACAGACGGGCTTTGTCCAAGATAGGAGCATCCTGGACAATGTATTCATCTTCTTTGAGGCGACAGAGTAGACCTAGTATGGTGGGCAAAGACTGGCCACTCTTGGATTTTGAGAAAGCTTATGACAGGGTGGACTGGGATTTCCTAGAGGGCACCATGGTGAGATTGGGTTTCCTCCAGGCTTGGATTTTCGGGGTCTCCGCACTTTACAGATCGGCCACCAGCAGGATTCTCATAGGAGGGAGCCCTGGGGAGGAGTTTCGCCCGGAGAGATCGATCCGACGGGGCTGCCCCTTGCTCCGTACCCGTTCCTTGTCTTTGCAGAGGCGATGTCTCACTTCCTCAGGTCATGTGTGAGCGGTTTACGTGGCCTCCGACTTCCAATAAGAGAGGAGACCGAGTTGTTAGACACAGAGTATGCAGATGATTCAGCGCTCTACATAGAGGACGACGAGTTGATGCTGGAGAGAGTGAGGTTGGCTCTTGAGATATTTTGTTCTGTAATGGGAGCAAAAATCAACTGGTGAAAGTCGATTGGTTTCCTCACAGACCCGAACTCTAGCACGGAGTGGGGCGTCCACCTGAGATTTAGATGGGTGATACCGTCTGGTACCTAGGGTTCCAGGTGAGACTCAACATCACTCCCGCCCGGCAGTTTCTTCCAGACCTCGATTCTATTCGGAGGAAGCCGACCTACTGGAGCACAGCTCGCTTCTCACTTGCCGACCGAGCCCTGGTAGTTAACCAGGTTCTCCTAGCGACAGCCTAGTACATCGCCTCACGTTGGTGCTTCTCCTCCTCCTGCGTAATGCAACTTCGCCGCCTAGTGCAGAATTTCCTTTGGTCCGGGTCAGACGGCTTCAGGGATTGCAAGGCCAAGGTGGCATGGGCAACCATTATACGACATCAGTCAAAGAGAGGACTTGGGATCATCGACCCAGAGTATCAGAGTATGGCCCTCTTGGGCAAGCTAGTTTTCCGCGGCCTCAAACCGGGAGGGTAGACCTGGAAGGTCCTATTGCAAGAGGGTCTTCTGGACTATAGACCGAGGCTTGGCGGTGAGTGGAGGCTGTCCCTGAGATGGATCTTCACGTCAGCCCAGATCACCCTTCCTACGCAGCTTGCTTCGCATGTGGCAGGGCCTCCGTAAGGCCCTAATCCAGAGCCCCCCAAACTGCCTGGAGGAGATAGACCGTCAACCGGTGATTTGGAACCCCTAGGTCAGGGACCGAGAAGGGGTACAAATTGGCGAGCGCCCCCACATCCACTGGGCTAGTTGGAAGGCTAGCCCGGCTCGTACAAGACATGGCAGGAGATGTACAGGATGGCGAACGAGGAGGTACTGAAGCAAGTATCAGGCAGCCAGCGAGGAGTGGAGTTGAGGAGAAGGGAGATAGACACAGCGATACCTCAAGAGTGGCTTGCTCCCCCGTTCTGAGAGCCAATGGAGCCCGGGGAGATATGGGCCGCTAGGTTCTCACCAACAAGCATCCCCCTACAAGTGGCAGGAAGAGTGGGTGGCGCTCCACCACCTGGGACCTTTTTCATAGTGCAGGAGGGGGGGCGTCTGGCTCTTGACAGAGAGCAACAGGACGAGGGGATAGCTGTCCTTTCATGGAAGAGGATCCGGGTGGTTGGCCTTCAGCAGAAGACATGGCAGCTGGACCCTTTGGTCTTTTGGCAGGAGCTCAAGAAATGGTGCCTCTGGATCTGGGAAGGAAGGCCACTTGATGAGCTGGAGTGGGATCCGGGAAAGTGGCTTTGGCCGGCCACTGCAATCGCCAAGAAGCCACCGAGGTTCCTGGAATACACTGCCACGATTGGCAGACACGTACTGATACAGGAGGACATGGATTAGGCACCATCACATAGCAAGCATTGGGCGGAGCACAGCATCACAGAGCCGTTTCGACGGACCTTCTAGCGCCGCCTACGGGACAATTGGAGGCCGAGGAGGGTATCGCATTTTTTATGGCTAGTGGCACATGGAGGCTTGGCGGTGGGAAGCTAGCTTGCCCAGATGCAGAAGGAGGGAGTTTGTAAGTGCTGCACACAATAGTCTATGAAAACCCTAAAGCATTGCCTTTGGTCATGTGAGATGGCAGAGCTTGTGTGGAGAGGAGTATGCCGCATCCTACGCTGCATAGCACCTAGCCTTGGATGTATCTCTTGGGGTGCTTTCTACTGGCAAGCGGTCAGCTAGGGCTGTCACCTTCTGTATGAGGCCGGGATGCAGGATACGATATTCATTATCAAGGCAGGGTCGTACACAATGGTGGGTTTAGAGGCTCTACCCATCCGCCAAGTACTAGAGCCCACAGCAGACCGCTTTGAGGTATGGGAAATCATAGAGAGTCTTACTAGTTGGTATATCTGGAAGGCGTAGTGTTAGGTGGCTTTCGACGGAGAGAGACTTTCAGTACAAGCGACCTTAGCAAAGCTCTGGACCTCCATCATCCACTCCCTTCGAGGCCGATGGGATCAGGTGCAGGGCGAGTCCAGGGCTCGTCAGGAGCTCCAAGGTCATTTCATGCACACTTGGGGCGGCCAGGACCTGTTCTTCGTGATGCAAGCAGGCAGCCCCAGATGGCGATACACCCCCCCTTCATGGCTTCTTGCCCCTACCCCCCCAGACCGCCTTGAGAGGCTTGTATCTATGATGTATCTATGACTCTCACCAGCTCCATCTTGGTCTGTTGAGCATGAGTAGTTCTTTGTATTCAAGGTTTTTTTTGAAGTAATATAATTAGCCACACTTTATTTGCAAAAGAAAAAAAAAGGCGAGGGGGAAGAGACCGTTGTTGTTTTGACACACCGTGGACAGGCGGGGAGGGAACTGTCTCGCTTGGGCGAACAGGCGAGGGGGAGCAACCAGGCAGAAAGGAAGAAGGCAGGCGGGGTGGGGCCCCGGGGGGGGGGGGGTGTGAGAGTAGTCACGATTGGGTGGGCAAGCGAGGAAGAAAAAGGCTAGGTGAGGGGAAAGCGGTCAGGCGGGGCGGGTAGACGGGGGAGACGACCTGCAATCTGGAGGGTGCGATCAGACGGGGCAGGAGGGAGTAATCAAACGAAGTGACGGGCACGAACGATCTGGGGGGTGGGCGCGATCCGACGGAGCGGAGGAGCATGCGACGTGACAGGTGCCGAGCACATAGAGATAATGTTGAAACATAATCACCCCCATGATATATACATAGTAGTGTGATATTAAGCACCATTCCAATTTTGGAGATGCCATGTTGGCGAGGGACTTCAAAGCTCGCACAACACAGAGATAGGTTCCCTTCTTTGAGAGTAAGGACCACATGTACAAAGAGATAGTACTTGAGGAGATGGGGCTTAGCCGTATATCATAGGACATAGTTGAGGACACAGATTATGGTGATCATCTCCTAGCCTTAGAACGCACACATGGATTAGCCATCCTTAATCGCTTGGATAGATAGTCTAGATCAAACACTCTCACATGCTTTCCACATAAGCATGCATTCAGACATACAAGAGGAGCCCCTCCGGAGGATCTATACAAAGACCAGGAGTGAGCACAGTGGACTATCTCCTAGGGCCCTTATCCCTCATTGCTGACATACGGTCCTTCAAAGTGTCCCCTTGTTCACCTGTAGCGGCAGCCAACCATGCCTACCTTCGGTTTACCATTACCTGCAGACATGATACGATCCCTCCAGTGAGCAACCACTTGAGATGGATCATCTTTATTGGAGCTTGCTAGAGATGGATCCCCACATAACCCTTGAGGATTTAACAACATTGCTTGCTAGAGCACTTCACACCTCAACAGCCATGTATTTTCCCCACACACACACCCATACCACCTCCACAAGCAAGAATGTACAATAGAATATTTGGTATCACGAGGAGTGCAGGAAACCAGACTTCATCCTCAGCAAGGCAAAGCATGAGGGACATACATCAGACACACTTGATCTTTTGCCACTTTGTATAATGCAAGAAAAGGCCATTTCTATCAATTGGAGCATGAACTATTCTTGGGACAGGATAGCAAGGAAGCATGGAAGGTATTCCAAGAGCCCTCAGCCCATACACCCATCACCTCCCCAGATACGTGGCATGCATATGCTACCTTACTATACCAGGTACATGGGCAGCCCCCATTCCCCCGACCATTAGAGGACAGACCTACATCATCTACCTTTTTCAGCACAATGAGGGCTCATGACGCTATCGATATACTCCCGAATGGTTGAGCAGAGGACCATGATAACCGGGCCCTGTGTGAAGGCTTCCCTACTAGTTGGTTAGCTAATAATATAATACCAACCTGAAAGTTGGAGACCCCATGGTTCCTACAAACTATAGGACGGGTCATGGTTGGTTGCGTGCTAGCCAACCTTTATGGATTGGTACTAGAGCATGAGTTGAGTAGTTGGATAGAGAAATACCAACATTGAGCATGTGGACAGGCAGGGCTTAGGAGCGGTTACTCCACTCTTGATCATATTCTCACACTCCAAGCCATCATCAAGGAGAGCAAGGCACAAGGGAGGAGAGTATATTGCAGCTTTGTGGATTTCCGTAAGGCCTTTGACACAATACCATGCGCTAGGCTCATGCACAAACTACAGGAGTTGGAGATCTTGATGGAGATGAGATGGGGGATACTAGCATTGTATGTATCTATTATACGACAAGTACGAGCACCAGGAGGGATGTCAGAGAAGATCATCAGCACCATTGAGGTGAAACAAGGATGCTCACTCTCACCTACTCTATTTGGCCTTCATATTGGGAGATATCGAACTACATTGATGGACTTGGAGGGGAGGCAGCTGGCTTAGGGGAGGCATTGATACCCATACAATTGTATGCCAATGACATAGTCCTCATCTCCAACACATCAAAGGCATTGCAGTGCCACCTATATGTACTCCACGCCTTTTGTCAGGACAAGGATCTCATAGTAAACCTTGGGCAAGCCAAGGTTAGTGCCACCTAGATGTACTACACGCCTTTTGTCAAGACAAGGATCTCATAGTAAACCTTGGGCAAACCAAGGTTATGGTGTTTAACACTTCCTCCCAATGGATTTAGTGATTACCCCATTTCACATATGGAGAGAAGATAGTGAAGGTGGTCCAGAGATTCATTTCCAGAGGATTGCATTTCTAGGGCCAATATTCACTTTGAAAAGAGCAACAGAGGATAGATTGACACGAGGCTATGTGGCTCTAGGATTGATGGATAGCTAGTGTGCACACATATAATTTCAAGAGCCTTGGACGAAGCTCTGGATCTTTAACACTTTGGTCACACCATCACTTCTGTATGGAGCCCCATATGAGGATCAAGCCTCTGCCACACAAGGACAACCACACAAGATCAGCCACTACCCAGGTGAGAGAAGATATATGAGAGGTAGAAGCAGATGGAAAAAACCCTAGCACTAATGATTTCACAAATGATTCAAAGTAAGCCCTCGATACCACATGAGATTATTAAACTAGAGATGCAAGCACCAGCCATAGTGGCAGAGGCCCTCTTCTAGACTATGATTTTCTTGTATAGGCTTTGGACCATGCCGAGATATAGAGACTCCCAGCTCACACTAGAGTTGTCTAGACATCTAGCATTACAAGGGGATACTTGGTGTTGGTACGCTTGGGGACACATGGATCACCTCCCACCACTATAGTACAGCTTGAATTGCCCTCACTTGAAGTTGAGCCAAGCGGAGCTGAACTGCATCATTGGGAAAGACATTATTTAGATACACATAGCTAGGATAGTGGTGACATCTACTAAGAAATTGAGAACGAAAATGCCTTTCTATTGGAAGCATCTTGTACACATATAACCCGATGGCTTTGTTGTCTCCTCAAGATACATGGATGCACACCCGTCTCATGGTGTATGATGCACCATTGGACAGCTTCATACATCCTTACACCAGCTTCAAATTCAGATAGGTAGATACAATGTAGACTCCCTCTCCCCGGAGGACAAGATTTGCCAGCTTTGTCAGCTAGAGATGGAGGAGCACTACTTACGTAGATGCCTAGTATACTACAATATCCGAGGGCATTTCCATTGCTTGTTCAAAGAGGGATTTGGGCCACCATCTAGGGTTATGGATTCCTCAACTTGGAGATGTCTGGGGCTCTTCTTACTGGAGCTACGCCCCCACACCGAGCACCTCTTATGGACCCAGTAGTAGAGACATGGAGCTACACACCACCGCACACTCACAAAGCTCTACAAAGCATTGAGTAATCCCACACCGGCTCTCATGGTCTAACCGATGGCCCCGCCATGGGGGACCACCCTACACACAGCTAGACAAAGATGTAAAGCCTGTCGTCAATGCCCAACTAGTCCACACCCTTGCAGGAGGCATCATTTGCAAACATAGAGGATACTATACTACCATCAAGGGATCCTACCTTCCCACTCCAGCCTCTCTATGCTAGAAAGACCCATGAGAGAGAACTTGGGATGAGTGCTTCTCGAGCAGTAGAGATATCTTGGGACGAGAGTGCCTCCTGAGCACTTCCACATTGTACTCTAGAGAGTACCTCTTATAGACCCAGTAGTAGAGACAAGGAGCTACACACCACCACACACTCACGAAGTTCTAGAGAGCATCGACTACTCCCTCCACACCGGCTCTCACGGTCTGACCGATGGTTCCACCATGGTGGACCACCCTACACACAAACACAGAGATGTACAGCCCATCGTCAACGCCCAACTAGTCCACACCCTTTATGGAGGCATCATTTGCAAATACAAAGGATACTACCCTACCATCGAGGGCTTCTACCTTGCCGCTCCAACCTTTCTATGCTAGATAGACCCATGAGAGATATCCTGGGATGAGAGTGTCTCTTGAGCAGTTCCACATTGTTCAATATCATTTTGTACTCATCATAGCTATATATTGTTTAGTATTTATTTTTCATTTGGTTAGTTATACCGTTAGATGACAACTTTTTCAGGACATGGGAAATTCCCACTCCTTAGATGTAGCATTTTGGTCTCATAGGTCCATTTGGCCTTTTGTAAACTCTCTCTCTCTCTCTCTCTCTCTCTCTCTCTCTCTAAAAAAAAAGGTTACATTCTCTCATGGCACATCTAGTATCAGCATCATACATGCACTTGTATCTTTTTCATTGTAGCAGAGCCTACATATTGTGAGAGGTGTGAGAATGCACAGAGATTGAAGCTCAAGCTCAATTGAGAGTAGAATTGACAGTGACAGTGTGATAGCACCACACCCAGTGCAATAATCTGAAGAGTGTAAGATGCAAGTACAAAGTATAATCCTTAACCCTTAGGGTTGCTAGATTGTGTTCACACCCGAAAGGTGTAAAACACAATAAGTACCCAAACTGTGTAACATAGGCACATAAATAAAAGTAAATAAATCTGGGGGAAAAAAACCTCTCGTAAGGAGACTGAAAAGTGCTCCAATGCTCTATCGAGGATCGTCGACACTCCTCTATGAGCATAGGCGTGAGTCACACCTAACAAAACCCCCTAGAGTGAAGAGTGATCAATACACAAGGATCATCCACCAAAGGAGATCAAATTTAAAGCATTCTGGAATTCTTGAAATTTGTCATGAGAAAGAGCTTCGTTCAAGATGTTTGCCACATTACTAGTGATAGGACAGTAGACAAGGCTGACATCACCTACATGTAGCCTCTCTCTGACAAAGTGATAGTGGATCTCCATGTGTTTTGTGCATGCATGAAACACTGGGTTCCATGCCACTGCAATGGCACTCCGATTGTCAATGAACAAAGGAGTAGACTCTATGATGACAGATACATCCAAATCAGCCAACAAGCATCTAAGCCATATGCATTCAACTGTGGTAGTGAAAGTTGCCTTGTATTTAGCTCCACATGACGATATGGCAACAGTGGATTGTTTCTTGCTAAACTAAGAGATGCAAGATAAGCCAAGAAAGAAACAATTACCACTAGTGGAGTGACGAGAATCGTAATCACCAACCAAATTAGAATCATTGTAAGCATATAAGTGCAATGGTTTCCCCTTGGAATAAAGCTATCAGTGCTAGTACCTTGCAAGTAACGAAAAATACACTTGACAACTTGCCAATGTGACATGCGTGGTTGGTGCATATATCTGCTCAAGGCTGAAAGTGCAAACTGAATGTCTGCCTTGTGTTGCATAAGTAAATGAGACATCCAACTGCTAGAGCATACATATGGATATCAAACGAGTCACTGTTATCATGCAAGGATAGCTCTAGTCTAGCTTCCATTGGTGTACAAATTGGCTTGCAATCTTGTAAGCCAAACCTCCGAAGAAGTCTACCAATGTATCTAGACTATGATAATCCAATACCTCTAGCATCATGAATGAACTGAATGTCCAAGTAATAGTGCAAAGGCCCTTAATGTAACGTCTCAAAAGTTTGCTGCAAAATTTTTTGAATTCTGAAATCTGATCATCATGTGTCCCTGTAAGCAGAAGATCATCAATATAAAGACATATGACCTACAAGGATCCCCCCTCTTTACATATGTAAGGTGTAGACTCTGATGAGCTGTTTTATGATCCCCTGGCGGAGTAAAAAGGCATCAATCTTTGCATAGCAAGCTCAGGGAGCTTGCAAAGCCTTTTTCAGCTTGCACACCAAGTGTTTGGATCCCACAACTGCTAAACCAATGGGCTGCTATACATACACTTCTTCTTGAAGTTCCCCATGTAAAAATGAAATCTTCATATCAAGATGGTGCATAGTCCATCCATAAAATGGGCAACCAAAGCAATCGTAGACCTAATAAAAGTCATGCTGGATGTAGGAGCAAATGTCTCCTATAGTCAATGCCTTTCTTCTGTGCGTAGCCTTTAGCCACAAGCATCCATCTATATTACTTTTCAGCTTATAGACCCACTTTGTACCAATGTCTTTCTTCCCAACAAGCAAAGGCACTAAATCCCATGTTTGATTCTTTATGATGGAATCAAACTCAGCTTGCATTGCTGCCATCCAATGCACACTATGTTGTGCATCCTCAAAACATTCAGACTCCTCATGATCGAGTGTATCTGCTGCCATCACAAACTCTAACATGGCAAGTATACATAACAACTTCCATCCAAAAACTGTGTGGCAAGCTCTTTGCTTTTAGCATACATCTAGCCATCTCCATGAGTGAGAGATTCTTTCTCTCTACAACCCCATTTTGCTATGGAGTATAGGTAATAGTGTATTGATGGACAATGCCTTTCTACTTCGAAAAAGAATTCAGCATAGAATATATGTATTCACCCCTTGATCCGAATGGAAAGTCTTAATCCTGCAACCAGATTCATTTTCAGCAAGTACCACAAAAGCCAAAAATGCATCATATACTTCTAACTTTTTCATCAAAGAAAAGCCCCACCAAAAGCGAGTGAAGTCATCAATAAAAGTGACAAAATAGTAACAACCACCCGATGAGCTTGTCTACATATGGCCACATACATCCAAGTACACAATCTGTAATCTAGTAGTTGCTCTAAAAGCAACATCAAGAGGAAATGAAAAACAATGCATTTTTCCCAAAATGCATCCGTCGCATATATTCTCAAGAGGTTTGTTCAAAAGAGGTAAACCATCAAGCATCTATGTATGTTGCATAAGGATCAAGCTACCATAGTTTACATGCCCCATAGGAGCATGCCATAACTTTGCCTGTGACATACTTAGTTGCCTCCATACGTGGTACAGAACAATCCATACGGTATGATCCGTACATTACGATTTCGTACGTTAAAACTGGCCTCTTTTAGCCACCTGGCCTGCGCGTCCTCGTTCCGCGTTTCCTGCGCCCCCGCGTCCTGCGTTTCGCGCTTTTCTTGCACTGTTGCGCTTTTTGGGCGGGTGGGAAGCCTTGGATACCTCACCCCACCCTCCTTTTCCAAATTCCAGCCATGCAAAACTTAAAAGGTACTCCTCTTTGGATTCCTTCCAGGCTCCAGCTTGCAGCCCTCTCTTTGGATTCCTTCTCTCTTTAGACTTTGAATGTTTGAACTTTGAACTTTGACCCTTCTATCATCTACAAAAGATGCTCCTCTCCTCCATGCTTCCACACCAATTCAGCAAGCACTTACAAGTTTTCCATTCTCATCTTCCTCTTTCCCGCACCCTACGAAGCATTTGGCATTCTCAAAACTCATCTCCCATCCCCTCGAGCCTCTATCCCGTACCCTATCAAAGCATTTGCCATTCTCATCTCCCATTCCCTCTCTCTCACTCTTGCTCTTTCAACTTTACCCCACAACTTTACCCCAACCCTCGGGTCTCTCGAGTCTCCCTCCCTTTCAACTTTCAAGATTCAAGTTGAGTCGAGACTCAAGCATCTCTCTCTCTCTCTCTCTCTCTCTCTCTCTCTCTCTCTCTCTCTCTCTCTCTCTCGGGCCTCTTTATTTGTCATCGGCACCATGACTCGTGAGAAGCACGAGGCCTTCAATTTGCATACGATCCATGTGGAGAGGGACACAAAGAAGTCCAACTCCCACCGTTGGACATGCAAGTATTGAGAGAAGCGCTATACAAGTGGTGCAACTCGGCTTCTCCAACATCTTTCCAAGACGGGGGACAAGTTGCTCCATGCAAGGAGATCCCTCAAAACATTGCAGAGGAGATTCTCGCCAAGATGAGAGGGGGATCCACAAGAGGAGGAAGTGACTTATCAACACCAACTCCTATGCCTACTAACAAGGAAGCATCCAATGTGGACGTATCTTCAACCGATGTAGGAGAGGCCTCTACCATTGGTGGTGGGGGCTCCACATCCCCATCCGGCTCCGGTAAAAGACAAAGAGTGGAGGCTCATGCGGAGCCGGAGAGACAATCGTCTCTTTCTCAAGCTCCCAGTCATGTGCGTGGATCGGTTGCCTTTCTTAGAGAAAGGGAACGACTTGCGGGCATTGAAATTGCACGCACGGTGATTAAGTGCAATCTTGCATTCAATGTCCTAAAGCAAGAGCAATGGAAGAAGATGGTAAAAGCCATTGCCAATGTGGGTCCATGTGAAGGATGGACCAGTGTCACATATAACGACATGAGGACGAGAAAGATTGATGAAGAGAAGGAGAGGATTGATAGAGCCCTTGATCCTATTCGGGCCGCATGGATAAAATATGGTTGCTCCATCCTCACCGACGGATGGAGTTATCGTAAGAAACGGGGCATCATCAACATACTCGTCTCATGTCCACTCAGCACTTACTTTTTACGGGCCGTAGATACTAGCAAGAGGGGGAGAAAAACGACGGGCGCATTCATCTATCGCCACATTCGACAAGCTATCATTGAGGTATACATTGTAATTTGCGTTTTAAATTTGTTTCACTTTCATTCATTATGATAATATCACGATTCATAAATGAAATTTGATTCAGACATAATTTGTAATTTGTAAATTGTGGTTGTAGGTGGACCTCTCAAATGTGGTGCAAGTTGTTACCGACAATGCATCGAATTGTCGGCGCATAGGCCGTTTGCATGAGACCGAGTTCCCTACAATTGTGTGGACTCCATGTGCAAGTCATTGTTTGGACTTGCTCATGGAGGACATTGGGAAGCTCAAGTGGGTGAAGGGGGTGGTCTACAAAGCTACATCAATTGTCACATTTTGCACGGTAAAGATAAAGGTGCTTGCGATGTATCATGAGCATAGCACACTGGAGTTGAAGAAGCCTTCTTTAACTCGCTTTGCTTACATGTGGTTATTGCTAGAGCGTCTTTGTGAGGTGCGGCTTGCCTTGCACCAAACAGTGGCGTCCACTCTATGGAATGAGTGGGATGAGCATGAGACAGAGGAGGCCAAAGCCATGCAGCGCTTGTGTCTTAATGAGCATTTTTGGTAAAAAGTTTGTGCCGTTGTCATTGTTGTGACTCTCTTTTATAGGATGTTATGTATGAGTGATTGCGAGGGGTCCACCATGGGCCTTCTTGTTCACTTCTTTAGAGTGGCATTGGCGAAGGCACGTGCTTGTACAGTGATCACAGAGACACAACGTGCACATGTTTTAGAGATAGCAGAGAGGAGATGGGCGTGGATGCATAAGCCCATCCATGTTTTTGTTACATTGGTACATCCAGCCTACAAGTCACTGGCGGTCATGGATGATAGAGACTTCCGTTCAGACCAACTTGCTTATTTGACTCGTGTGGTCCCTAGTAATGACCACAATGCAGTGCTAGAGGAGCTAGGATGCAATGCAGATCAGAGAGGGCATGTGGCTTTTGCTTCTCCCACTTGTTGGAGAAGAGAGTCACTTGTGAAGCCTTTATTTTGGTGGCAAAACTTTGGATACACACTAGAGACCCTTCAACCCTTAGCCATGAGGGTCCTTGCCCAGGATTGCTCTTCGGGTGCATGTGAGAGAAACTGGAGTGCATATTCTCTCATTCACACAAAGATTCGCAATCGGCTTAGCACATGACAGTTAGAGCCGCTAGTTTATTGCCGCACTAACTTACGCATGATGAGGGCTATGATGAGCCCGAAGCAGGTAAAGTTTAAACACTTAACCATAACATTTAAAATTTGTTGTTTTAACTTTTTAACTTTGAACTTTGAAGTTTAAACTTTATACTCTACAATTTAGACTTTAGCATTTACAATGAATCATGATCAATCTTACATGTATCACTGCATTGTGTAGGTGAATGTTGATACATTCAAGTTGACGAGCGACACTCTTCCGAGTGTACATAAGGAGGTGGACGAGGAAGAGGAGACGATTTTTGCAGAGCTCTATAGAGAGCTTATAGCAGCAGATACTCGCGACACTCGCAGTCAGCATGCTCGTGGGCGAGGAGTTCGAGTAGGTGGTAGCAGGGGCATGGTCATTCGACGCGCTCCATCATCGAGGAGGGGTGGTTCGAGTGGCTTGCAGACATATGTAAGGCGGAGCTCTAGTAGCTCACATCCTGTGCCTCGTGATGACATCCCCCCCTTGTCTACACAGCCACCACCTAGGGAGCCATCATTCGATGATGATGGTAACCTCATCAGTGAGGATGAGTATGAGTCTATCTCATCATTGGATGCCGAGGAGTCATCTTCAAACTCTCTTGATGAGCACTCAGATGGTTCTAATGATGATGATGATGATGATGATGATAGTGATGCCTCATCATAGATTCATCATTCATATGACATAGGTCTCTCTTTTTTTTTGTATCAAATATACTAGACTGTAGTTGTATGATGTATCGCATATTTTGCGTAGCCCGTGCGACCGCAATGGTCACCCTCATGTATTCATCTTATTCTGTAATAAAATGGCTATTTCCACTTTAAATATGTATTCTATGATCTATCATTTAATGATTTATGATTTTTGTTATTTAAAAAAACATCTTAATTTTTTTTCATACTACTATCATACTGTCTCTTATAAAATCATAAGGTACCAATTAGTACCATATTTTATCGTACCGTACCGTATCATACCTTTCGTACCTGACAACTATGGTGACATAGTAGGAGTGAGAGTAAATGCTAGATAGACCGACTGATCAACTGAAAAAGCATCCAACTCATATAACCCATGACATAAAGTGCCAGTCAAAATCAAAGTCATGTGTTCCTTATCTCTGACCATATATCTTTCATCATCAAAGGTGGCTTGCAAACGACACCTTGCCAAAGAAGAAATAGAGAACAAATACTTCTTTATGTCTAGCACAAATAAGGTATCCTCCAAATGGATAATAGAGCCATCAATGACAGTCAACACAATCTCCCCAATGCCGACAAGGTATGATGCATTGTTGGCACACTGTACAAACTTGCCAACAAGAGCTACAATAACAGAAGCAAACAAATCCCTGCAGCATGTGATATGCCTAGAAACATCACTATCAAAAAACCATGTGCTTGCATCCTTAGTAGAGGTAAATGCTCTATCAACCCAACAAGAGTTATAACTACATGTGTAAAAACAATAGTTCCCGTTTGCAAACAAAAGACACAGACTCAGTAGTAGTAGAAGGTGCATTAAAAATAGACATCCCTAACTTCTTCTTCTTCTTCTCCTTAGCAATGTGCTTTCTACATTCTGTGATGTAGCGTCCTAGCTTCTTACAATAGTGGCACTTGACCTTCTTGGCTTGCATGCACCCCCTGTTTCTTACTACTCTGTGAAGTACCTAAAGTCCCAAAGCTCTACGGAGGATTTTTATATTGGCTGCCCTTGCCCTTTCGCCTTCCCATAAAAGCCTACGTAGAGGCTATAACATCCACACCACAGTTTTTTCTTGACTGCTCTTCCTCTAAGGAAAAACTCACCAACAGAAGGAAAGTAAGTGGCTGTGGGGAAATCCTCATGGTGAGATTCAAGGCCATATAAAAGGCCAAATATGAGAGTGGCAACGAATTCAAAGTAGTAGATATCAACTGTGCATCTAAGTAATACTCATCTACATTAATAAGCTGCTCACGCAAGTCGTGAATTTTATTTAGATAATCCTTTATAGAATCACCCTCATCCATCTTCACAATCTCAAGCTCTTTCTTCAAGAAAGAGATGCGTGTGTCATTCTTTTCAGCAAGCATCTGCTCTAAGGTTAGCCATGCTTCTAGTGACGAAGCTACAGATCAAATGTGTGGGATGATGAAGCGTTGAACTACTAATGCGATCAGTGACAAAGCTTGAGCATCCCGTGTGTCCCATGCCTTTTGTGATGCTAATCTCTGGGGAAGTGGCTGAGCTGGAGTAGGCTGAACGGGCTGAACCAGCTAAGTTGCCCTTTGTCCATGTCCTCTTGGGGGAGGTGTAGCTAGAGCCACAACTCTAGGCCTAACTTCTTCACCGTTGACATAATCCCAAAGATTCTTTGCAATTAGCACATTCTTCATCATAAAAGGCCATAGAGAATAGTCGTTGCCATCCAACCTACTATCCTCCTTGGACACGTGTAAATACATCACCTCCTTCATTGGCCATGATAAATGTCACTGATCAAGGAGCAAAAGAGTAATAGTTCAAGCTGGATCAACTTGAAAAACTCAGAATTTCCAGAAATTACAGAAAACACTTTGCTGTACTTAGCAAATTTAATCACACTCTGTCAAAAACTGTCTGAAGTACATGCTGTCCAAGGTGCAAACAGTGCTCAGCAGCACTAAAAATGCAAAAGCCCAAAATTTCTTGTTCCAAAATGCACAAAATTAGTCTACTTCAGACTGCCACTGATGTACATTTTCCATCTCTGAGCTGACAACAAAAGCCCCGAATTTCTGATGCATAATTTTCTAAAATCTCTACGAGAAATGTGTCCCAGACACTTGCAAAAGCAGAGAGATGCTGCCTGGGCACAAGCTCCTTCCAAGAAATGAAATCTGAATTTAAAAACTTGAAAATTAAACGATTTTTCCTGTTTATCTCTGATAATGCAGAACTGAGCAAATTTGGTAGTCTTGGCAAGCCTAGGCTGAGGTAGCGGGTGGAGTTAGCCTTATTGAGGCTGTATGTGTCAATGATGCTGAAACTTCCAATCTAGGAGCCGTAACAAGAGGTCAAAAGATTAAAGAGGGTGACAAAGGAATTGTAAAACTTGTCCAGGGAAACCCTAAGCAAGAGGCTAGGGGAAAGCAAGTTCTTGGTATAAAACATGGAGTTCTTATGATTGCAGATGAACTTCATTAGGATTCACATGAGGAACTTTCAAGAACCATGCGCATTGTATAGACTAAATGCCATCACATGATACGCAAAGGTCCCGAAGACTTTTGTTCGGTCGTCCGTAAGTGGCACCCTTAATTGGCCACAGGTGAGAGATGATACATCTTAAGTATACCCAAGAGGGATATTGATATCTTGTAAATGATAGGACATGAGCCATCAACATGAATGATGAGGAAATGAGGGTGATGGCTCGTATGAGAGAGTTGTAACTCAAGGTGGAGTTGGGCAGGCTGCGCACACTACTAGCGCGCAAAGGTAGCTGCGCACGGTGGGGGCTAGGGGGGGTACTATAGGCTAAGTAGCGAAGCTGTCTGCAAGTTGCGCAATTGACGCAGTGAGTGGGCCTACTTGGAGGCGACGTTGGAGGTTGGTGGGCGGCGCTGCTGACATTGGTGGACTAAGGACGAGCTAGAGTGACCTGGTGGCTTTAGTGGGTGGCTGACAGGTGAATTGAGCTGAGCAAGCTGATGGGACTGAATGCCGAGGAGCTCAGCTAGAGATGATGGCCATTAGTTGAGCTGAGCAGAAGTTGCTCTGATACCAAATGTGAGAGGTGTGAGAATGCACCAAGCTCAAGCTCAGCTGAGAGTACAATTGATAGTGAGAGTGTGATAGCACGACACCCAATGAAAAAATCTAGAGAGTGTATGATGCAAGTACAAAGTACAACCCTTAAACCTTAGGGTTGCTAGAGTGTGTTCACACCTGAAAGGTGTAAAACACGATAAGTGCCCAAACTGTGTAACATAGGCACATAAAATAAAAGGAAATAAATCTAGGGAAAGAAACCTCTCATAAGAAGAGTAAAAAGTACCCCGGTGTCCTACCGAGGATCACTTACACTCCTCTATGAGCGTAGGCGTGAGTCAAACCCAAGACATATTATCTAAACCTCTATAACCTTCAAACATCTCATATAGCCATAACTTCCATTAGAACTGAACAGCATAATTGTAAAATGTCAACTAGTTAATATGATATTTACGAGGAAAGCATTGAGGAGTTGTGGTCATGCATATATTATACAATATATATGTAGAGAGTGAAAGGGGCATGACTAACAACACATACGTGATGATGTGTCTGAGTGCTTAGGCCATTTAAAACATGGGGCTCCAGCCAATTAATGTACATGCACGAGGGCTAGAGCCAAGTAACCCATTAATGTGGGTGCATAGGGGCTGGAACCAAGTAACCTTCTAATATGTGTGAATTAATCATAAAAAGGGCCGTGTGAGGGTTGGGAGTTGAATCATGTAACTCACACATCCTTTTCTCCTCTTCATTGTGTAATTGCTGAAACCCTAATTTATAGATCAGACTGGCAGGCAGTAGTCTTAATTTACACTAATATCTCAGCAAGCAAGGCCTCCAAAACTGCCCCACTGCATATAGTGCAGAAATTTCACTCGTGTAACCTGCAACAACATTAAAACAGCAAGCTGAGGTAAACGAAGAGAGTGTAGATGCCCCAAGGCAAGTTATAAAAACAGCAGCTGCCAACTGATTTAGTGAGGAACGATGCTGATTTGGATTGTTTTGAGCTCAACTGAGCATGTTTGGGGTTGGACAGAGTGCTGAATTTTCACGCAGCTAGAACAAAACTAAAGGGAAGTTCTCCATCATCTACTTGTTCAGCTTTTTATTTTAGTCTCTCTTTCTTTGTCAATTCAAGTGAGATTATTTTAATCAAGTGAGAAAGGAAAAGTTATATTTTTACACAATCATGGAGGGTGGGGATGAATACACAATGCACTAAATTGCTCATCGAGAATAACATAAAAATTGAATATCTTGGTTAGGTAACATAGAAATGCAATTGTTTGTGTTCATGCAAAGGATGGAGAGTATGAAATAACAATTGACCACACTAGTGCATTAGTTGGCAAGGGTAAAGACAAAAATAAGAAATGTAGGATACTTGATATGCACTCATAGGCCCTAGTACCTTCGAGATCAACGGATGTTTGCAATGCAAGTAGAAATGTATAGTCGTCTCTATTGTTGTACAACACAATCTAACATGGAAGAAAAAGATGAAAACAAAGGTCGAATTTTTACCCCTCTCCAAAAATGGAAGGATTTGAATTAGTCAAAAAACAACCCACCCCAGTATCAAATGCTTAAGCCTAGCCAATCATTGGCATTGGAAGCTTACAAATGGTGGCAAACACTTTTTTATTGCAAATAAAGTGTGGCTCATTATATTACTTTAGAAAAAACCTGAATACAAAGAAGTGTTCATGCTCAACAGACCAAGCTAGAGCTGGTGAAAGTCATAGATACATCATATATACAAGCGTCTCAAGGCGGTCTGGGGGGGATAGGGGCAAGAAACCATGGAGGGGGGGTGTATTGCCATCTAGGGCTACCTGCTTGCATCACGAAGAACAGGTCTTGGCCGCCCCAAGTGCGCATGAAATGACCTTGGAGCTCCTGACGAGCCCTGGGCTCGCCCTACACCTAATCCCATCGGCCTCGAAGGGAGTGGATGATGGAGGTCCAGAGCTCTGCTAAGGTCGCCTATACTGAAAGTCTCTCTCCGCCAAAAGCCACCTGACACCGCACCTTCCAGATATGCCAACCAGTAAGACTCCCTATGATTTCCCATACCTCAGAGCGGTCTGCTGTGGGCTCCAGTACCTGGCGGATGGGTAGAGCCTCTAAACCCACCACTGCGCACAACCCTGCCTCGATAATGAATATCGTATCCTGCATCCCGGCCTCATACAGAAGGTGACGGCCCTGGCTGACCGCCTGCCAGCAGAAAGCACCCCAAGAGATACATCCAAGGCTGGGTGCTATGCGGCGGAGGATGCAGCATACTCCTCTCCACACGAGCTCTACCGCCTCACACGACCAAAAGCAGTGCTTTGGGGTTTCCATAGACTGTTGTGTGCTGCACTTACAAACTCCCTCCTCCATCTGGGTACGCCAGCTTCCCACCGCCAAGCCTCCATGTGCCACCAGCCATAAAAATTACGATACCATCCTCGGCCTCCAGCTCTCCTATAGGCAGTGCCAGAAGGTCCCTCGGAACGGCTCCGTGATGCTGTGCTGCGCCTAGTGCCTGCTACATGACGGCGCCCAATCCATGTCCTCCTGCACCAGTACGTGTCTACCAATCCTGGTGGTGTAGTCCAAGAATCTCGATGGCTTCTTGGCGACCACTCTCCCAGATCCCACTCCAGCTCATCAAGTGGCCTTCCTTCCCAGATCCAGAGGCACCGCTCCCTGAGCTCCTGCCAAAAGACCAAAGGGTCCAGCCGCCATGTCTTCCCCTGAAGGCCAACCACCCTGATCCTCTTCCATGAAAGAACAGCTACCCCCTCGTCCTGCTGCCCTCTATCAAGAGCCAGACGCCCCCCCTCCTGCGCTGTGAAAAAGGTCCCAGGTGGACCGCCATCCACTCTTCCTACCACACCTGTAGGGGGATGCCTGCTGGTGAAAACCTAGCAGCCCATACCTCCCCGGGGTCTATCGGCTCTCAGATCAGGGGAGCAAGCCACTCCTGAGGTATCGTTGCATCTATCTCCCTTCTCCTCAGCTCCACTCCTCGCTGGTAGCTTGATACTTCCTTCAGCACCTCGTTGTCCGCCATCCTCTACACCTCCTGCCATGTCCTGATGGTACAAAAACTGGGCCAGCCTCCCAACCAGCCCACTGGATGTGGGGGCGCTGGCCAATCTGTGCCCCTTTCCGGTCCTTGACCTGGGGATTCCAAATCACCGGCTGACAGTCTATCTCCTCCTGGCAACCTGGGGGACAATGGATAAGGGCATTTCGGAGGCCCTGCCACACGCGGAGCAAGCTGCGTAGGAAGGGTGATTTGGGGGGGGGGGGGACTCTGGGCTGACATTAAGATCCATCTCAAGGACGGCCTCCACTCACCCCAAGCCTCGGTCTACAGTCCTGAAGACCCTCCTGCAATAGGACCTTCCAGGTCTACCCTCCCAGTGTGAGGCTGCGGACAACTAGCTTGCCTAGGAGGGCCATACTCTGATACTCTGGGTCTATGATCCCAAGCCCTCCCTCTGACCGATGTCGTATAATGGTTGCCCACGCTACCTTGGCCCTGGAATCCCTGGAGCTGTCTAACCCGGACCAAAGGAAATTCCGCACTAGGCAGCGAAGCTGCATTATGCAGGAGGAGGAGAAGCACCAACACGAGGCGATGTACCAGGCCGTCACTAGGAGGACCTGGTTAACTACCAGGGCTCGGCCGGCTAGTGAGAGGCGAGCCGTGCTCCAATAGGTCAGCTTCCTCCGAATAGAATCGAGGACTGGAAGAAACTGTTGGGCGGGAGTGATGTCGAGTCCCACCTGGAACCCTAGGTACGAGACGGTATCACCCATCTAAATCCCAGGTGGACGCCCCACTCCGAGCTAGAGTCCGGGTCTGTGAGGAAACCAACCGACTTTCCCCACTTGATTTTTGCTCCCGTTACAAAACAGAACACCTCAAGAGCCAACCTCACTCTCTCCAACATCAACTCCTCGTCCTCTATATAGAGCGTTGTATCATCAACATCAACTCGTCGTCCTCTATATAGAGCGTTGTATCATCTGCATACTCTAAGTCTAACAACTCGCCTCCTCTCTTACTGGAAGTCGAAGGCCACGTAAACTGCTCACACGTGGCATGAGGAAGTGAGACATCGCCTCTACAAAGAGAAAGAATAGGTAGAGGGCCAGAGGACAGCCCTGTCAGACCGATCTCTCCAGTTGAAACTCTTCTCCTCGCCTCCCTCCTATGAGAATCCTGTTGGTGGCCGATCTGTAAAGTGCGGAGACCCCGAAAATCCAAGCCTGGCAGAAACCCAACCTCACCATGGTGCCCTCTAGGAAATCCCAGTCCACCCTATCATAGGCTTTCTCAAAATTCAAGAGTAGTACGGCCAGTCTCTGCCCACTGTACTAGGCCCACTCTCTCGCCTCAAAGAAGGTGAATACATTGTCCAAGATGCTCCTATCCTGGACAAAGCCTGTCTGTGTGTCATGGATGATGTCTAGAAGCAAGGGGCGTAGTCGCCTACCAATCATCTTTGCCAGTGCCTTATAGGCCACTAACAATAAGGTGAACGTTCTCGAATGGGAAAGCTCCAACCGGTCTTCCCCTTAGGGGAGAAGACTGATAAGGCCTGCCGATAGACTCCCTGGCATCTATCCTAAACTGAAAATCTCCTGAAAGGCCATCAGTAGGGAGTCCTTCACCACTTCCCAAAAGGTAGTGAAGAAAGCCTTAGAGAGGCCATCCTTTATCGGGCATTTCTGCCCGTCCTGTGTATAGAAAGCCTCCTCTAGTTCCTTCTCTGTGCAAGGGGCTAGGAGGGTGCGTCCCATCTCCTCCGTGACCAGGGATGGGATGTTATCCCAAACCTGATATCTACATCGCTATCCTCTAGCTGAGGCTGTCTCCTATTGGAAGAGGTGACTAGAGTAGTTGGTGGCAATCTCCATCATCTCATCTAGGCTAGAACGGGTCCTCCCATACTGATCTCGGAGACTGCATATCTGCTCTCCTGAGATGTGAGGCTGGTGCACATGAAAAAACTCTCTGCACATCGTGTCCCCCTTCCGTGCCCAGAAAGCTGCTGAGGTGCGGAAAGAGAACTCAGAGCGCCTATCCTCTAGGCCAGCAATGGCTGCTCGTCTACGCACCTCCTGTGCATGGAGAGTGGGATCCCCTGGTATCTCCTGTAATAATCTCTACATGGTTGCAAGGTCCTACCGGAGTGCTCTCTCCTCCTCCCAACTCTGTTGCCTGGCCTGTATGGCTGCCTCTTGGCAAATCCTGCTCGAGTTAGCTAGGGCCTCTGCAACTCCTCTGCGATCTGGCCCCTCCTGCCCCACTCTCTGATCCAAATCTGCTCTATCTGTCTCATCACCTCCTCCCTCCTATAGATCGAGTCAAGGATCCAACAAGATCGTGTATCTAGGGAAAATGCTGGGGGATCTAGTGTCAGGAGAACCAGGCAATGATTGGACAATGTGGTGTCCGCCAATTGCCCAATCTGGCCTCCCCGAGAGCCTCCCCACTCTCCCACATAAAACCTATCCAACCGCTCTAGTAGGACTCCACCTAGCCGCTTGTATCCCCAAGAGAAGTCTAGCGATCTCTCCCTCCTGTGGAAGGCAAGGTCTCTCCAGGCATCGCGTGCTCCTACTCCCAGTAGAAACACCTCCCATGCCTCCTGCTTCTCCCCAACCATGACCTGGTAGTTTTTCCCTCTTCCCTGGTGGTCCTCCAAAGCCTCCAGGTTGTTGAAGTCTCCTCCAACAATCCAGGAGTCCACCTCTAGGAGTACTTCCGCGATCTCAACCCAAAACCTGCTGCGTGCCCTAACCTCTGTAGGGGCATAGATATTAAGGACTCCAAGGCATAAGTCCCCAATATCCAATCTGATCCATAGCACCCTCCCTGCCACTATCGTCCCGTGGTCTCGAACACAAGCGGTAAAACTCAGACCAATAGGGGTGCATACATCTCCACTCCTACCGTGGGCACCTATGTCGTGCTCCCAGTAAGTGTGCAAGCTGCCTGGGAGCACCTTCCCTACCCGCTGGGCCTGGGTGGAGATAAGCTTGTGCTCTTGTAGAAGTAAAATGTCAATCCCTCCGGCAAGGGCAGGCTGCAACTCTTGCCGAAAAATCAATTTCCTGGAACCACATGCCCCACTGTAGTGGAGGCTATTCACATTCTAGGATGCAAGGTGTAAGCTCATGGTAAAACCTATGACTACCCGAACATGCATCTGTTCGGTGTGGAGGCTACTGATGACGAGGAGAAGCTATGAGACATGCAGGTACGCTTTATGACCGGTCAGGGTGGCGGGCTCCATTCCCCCATGGTGGCCCTCAGCCGGACCATAGGGGTGATAGAAGTTCCAGGTGGTACTATCAATGCATCTATCAACCATGCTGAGAGTCGAGACTCTGTGCACTGGTAGAAACAGGCTGCCTATGCCAGGGGCCACTCGATCACATCCCTCGGAGCTCTCCACTGTCGAGGCTTCATCTCCCATCCACTCGGAGGTGTGGTCCGCCACCTGACTCTTCAACTCTTTCTCTATCTGTGTCGTCGTCCACTCCCCTGAGTTAGAGGACTGAAGAAAAAAAGCATAGTTTGGTCCATCCGGTGGTGCTAGTAGATGGACCTTGCCCCTCCTTGACTTACGAACCACGAAGATCCCCACCTCTAGAGGTAGTGGGAACTCTCCGCGTTTCGTAACTCTCAAGTAGGACCATGGGCCACTACGGAAGAACTCCTGTGGCAACAGGTGTGCCTGTCTCGGGAAAGTGTCACGGGCGGCAGGGGTGGATGAGTTGGTGGCTGTATGGGAGGGGGAGGACTTCTGGTGCAAAGAGGATGTAGGCGTGTGTGACTCATCACCTCCTACTGGAGGAGGGGAGGTGGTTCTGGGGGCGATCGCCTGAACCAGGTGCGGATCAGGGGGGGTGCTTGGTACGGGAGGTGGTGAGGGGGAGGATGATCGAGGGACGGTGGGATGGACGGAAGTACATGGCAGGTATGGGGAGGGAGGGGCTGGTGGTCCAGGAAGTGGGGGGCTGTGGGCCAGGGTCAGTGGGGGGTGGGGGGCATGGGATGTGGAGGGCGGTGGGTGTGGGGACTCAGAAGAGGTAGTCTGTGGCGCGGGTGGTGGATGTGGGGGGTTGCGGTCCTGCCGGGTAAGGCGGGCAAGGGGGGGCTGTGGTGTGCTCTGCCAAGGGGGCATCGCATGCCCACCTGCTCCCTACTGCGGAGGCTGGGTCTGAGACGCTAGTTGTGCCCCCCCTGCCGTATCACTCTCTGTCGTCTTTGGACCTGTGTGAAGCCATCAACGTCCACCTACGGGCCTGTCGATGGAGCCACCTTGGCTCCGAAACACATGCAACATGCTGCCTGATGCCCAAAGTCGTGGCAGCGCAGGCACTGCCCTAGCTGCCCCGTCACAATGACCTGCTGCCTAAAGGAGTACCCGCCCGCCTCAATCTCTAGGAACTGTGGAATATTCTTGACCTCTTTCACCGCCACCAGTACCTTTGGGACTCCTGCAGCTGTCACTGCATCCGCGAAGGACGCGGGAAGGATAGTGCGGAAAGGCTGTCCAAAGTCTTCCACCAACTGGTGATACTCAATCGCCAGGCCGGGGAAAAGAAGGGTGACCGGGTGCCGAAGAAACCTATTGTGGAGTGCAAACGCCTCCATAGTAAAGCCCTTGTACCAGGGGACCATGTGTATGACCCCCTTCGTGGATGCATATGGTGAACTAGCGAGTAACTCACGAGCTCTGTCCGCCGAGCTGAGCCGGACCATGAAGATCCCTCAGCCCAATAGGACCGCCTCCTCAATCTGCGCTGTCCCGATGTGCAACGTGGAGTGTAGCCAGTCCCGAAGCTGGGCCTTGGCTGGGGAATGTCCTACTATCTGAAATCGTTGTTTCCATTAGCTTTAAGTCGACAGGTGTGGGCAGGCAGGCCAGGCAATTGGGTGGGGGTCGTTGGAATGGTGGCAAACACTTAAAGAGGCCAAAGAGATTCTCGAAGATTCGAAACATGTTCTTCAAAGAATTGCTTCCACAAAATTAAATGGAAAAAGTTTGGAGGACTAGGATAAGGTCATGCAAGGGGTAACTCTTGCTTATATACATATACAAATACATACATACATATGATATAAGAGTTTGTGTGCACGCATGCATGTGTACACACACACACACACACACACACACACAAATATATCTATAGTGTGCATGCAGCCAAAAGAAGAGGCTGCTTGCTGTCCTAGAGAGAGTCCATTAGTCAACATGGGACTCTTTTAGGCTGCTGAATTTCAGTCTTGGTATGCTCCAAATGATCATCAATAGTAGGTTGCTCATGGGAGAAGGTATCGGACTACTGTTGTGGCTGTACATCAGGCTTATTCAGCTGCTGTAATAAACCTGTATGTGGCAGAAATGAAGGCTGAATAGAAGGGTCAGCCATGCAGCCAATTCTTGCTCTATTGCCTCTTCCACAATGTCTTCAATAGCACGTGGCATCTGTGTCAAAACAGGTGGCTGTCCGGACTGTGTAGTAGGCTGTAAATGAGCATTAGGTGGAGGAGCATAACCCTGTGGTGCATCATCTGAGGCATCAGATCCAAGCAATGGCACAAGACTATCAAAAATATCTGAGACACCAAGTGTAGACTGCACTTTGCAGTCCCGCAAGGGCATGGAAGATGTCTCATCAAAGATGACATCTCTACTGACAATTACCCTCTTGGTGGAAGGCTCATAAAGTCTATAACCCTTACTCTCTGCACTGTATCCCAAAAATATACATTTTATAGCCTTATCATCCAGCTTATGGAAGAGCTGTAATCAGATATAAAAGATATCTGAAGCATCCATAAAGGGCTGTTTTTGACAGTTGAGCAAAGGATGAGAAGCATTTTCAGTGAAGGTAACATCTCAACTGACATTAATCTTGCATGTGTAAGGTTGATTAAGCCGATATCCTTTGCTTACTATACCCAATAAATATGCAGAATACAGCCTTATCATCCAACTTGTGCCTCTTTTGAGAAAGCACATGAGCATAGACTAATGATCCAAAAGTCCTCATATGAGAGATACAAGGCTTGGAGCCAGTCTATGCCTCATAAGAAGTGATGGTGTGCAAAGCTCTTGTGGGACACCTATTCAAAACATAAGCCGCACATACAATAGCATCAACCCAAAAAAAAAAAGGTAAATTCTTATTCTTGATCATGCATCTTGCCATCAGCTCTTGCGGGACACCTATTCAAAACATGGGCAGCACATGGAATAGCATGGAACCAGAAAGAATTTGGTAATTCTTACTCTTGATCCTGCATCTTGCTATCTCCATTAGCGATCTATTCTTTCAATCTGCTGCTCCATTTTGTTGTGGGGAGTAAGGGACAATGCACTGATGATGAATATTCACACCCATCCATACAAAGGGTCCAAATGTGAGGGCTTCTTTGGTTCTCCACCATCGCCATAAAAGTCTTGAAGCAAGAGAAAACTTCAGACTTAGACATAGTTGCTTTCGTGCTATGTACGAACCGGTTTGTTCCATACGGTTTGTACTGTACCATATGATACGTATCCGTACCATGTCGTACATGAAGACTAGACCATACACTACCTATCCATACCAATTCATACATGAAGACTACTTTTTGCCCATGAAGACTGGACCATACAATATCTTCCAACTTTCAAGCCTTATGTTTACTATCATAATTTCAAGCCTCTCTCACACTCTCTCTCCCAATTCCAAGATGAATACGGAATTCCAAGCCTCTCTCTCTCTCTCCCTCTCTTTGTCTATCTCTCCCCCTTTCCCCCCAAACTGCCAAGCCTCTCTCTCTCTCTCTCTCTCTCACACACAAGAATGAAAAGCCTCTTTGTCCATCCACCCTACACTTTGCCTTTTTGTATGATGTATAATGTATCATGTATACACTCCCATCTGTCTACTTGTGGCGCGTTGTAACTTGTGCATGTTGCGCATTAGGTTTTGCCTTGTTACCCTTGTATATTCATCTTATTAACTTAAGTAACATTGCTATTTTAGCTCTAAACATGTGATCTATCATCTAGAGTCCAAAATAACCAAGGCAATTTTTTCTTTCATACTAATAGGGTACCATACCTTATAAAATCTTAAGATACCAATTAGTACCATACCGTATTGTACCTTTCGTACCTAACAACCCTAGACTTAGACTATACCCATATATGCAAGTGAATCGAGATTTGTCATCAATGGGTAACAAAATAGAGGAAACCACTAAGAGATTTGATCTGCATAGGACCACGAACGTCATTGTGAAGAAGATGCAAAATAGATGGAGAATCAACATGAGAATCCTTAGCAAAGGAAAATTGGTGCATCTTACCAAGCAATCAACCTTCCAAAATGTGGTTCAATGATAGATGGATTTTTCAAAGATCTCTAACTGTATCCTTTGACTAGAGTTTCGCCAACGCACAATAGTCGATGTGGCCAAGCCTCTAATCCCGTAAATGTGTACCTTGGAAAGATTCCTTTGTTAGTAAGGTACGATCAATGTTACCATATTTCCTTGCCAGTACTCTGCAGCCTATTTCGTTCTTTTCTGCAAAATTCGACATCAGTCAACAATACATGTAACGTGTCCGTTGTGCATGCACGTTTTTAGCGGTCCATCGAGAGACGAGCCTAAGCGACGCCACCTGGCACTCCCATGGAATGTCTTGGGGTTTGTCGCCTAGGGTTTTCCGAGTCCGCCTCGCAACGGAACGTCCACGACCGAGCATACTAGGATCGACCTAAAATTTGGGTTCCTAGTAGACAAGGTCTCCTAACAGCATCCTAGCGTCGGATTCTAGACATCCTACTTTACGCAGAGATGCCCAATCTAAAGCGGATCCATACCGCACTTGGTTCAAAGAGAATGGGAAACGAGAGGGATGCACCGCTCAACCTCTTTACCCGTAGGGCATAGTCCCATTCCAGTCTCCTAAAACTGTATGAATCAGGTTCTAACTTAACCATATCTAAGGATCAAACAACGGTAAAATCTTGTGAGAAGCCTCCCAATTCTCTAGGACCACCCTGCCGTAGGACAATCCCGTCCCACCCACTTCCCTTGATGGCTTTAGATTTCTAATTAGGTCCTACCACATTTATGTGTGACACTTAAAATCAGCTTCCTTAATTAACCCTTTTAGGGAACAGGATTCGTTCGCGTAATTTACAGCACCAACATGAAAACAAAAACAAGCAACCCTTTTTACAAACAAATTCCTTAACTTATCTTCAAGTTAATCTTTGTCTCCTGCCCATATACTAGAATTATGTATCCCTTCTGTCCAACAAAAGTCCCAATCCAAATCACATAGCACCATAATTTTTATCCAGTATCTAGAATAGGATCTTCCAACACCCCAGACGTTGGGCTCACGGCAATCTATAGCTCCATTCTGGACTCGGCAAGGGGTGTCCAGAGCTCCACTAACCCCAAGTGACCTAGGAGTGAGACACACTTTTCGTGGTTGGCATTTTCACCACTCGACCTTCGGCCCATGAATCGAGCACTACCCTCTCGGATTAAAATGCGGTGTGACCTTGGAGACAATCCACCCGTGCCAAATATCCTTCCTTAATTATACCAATTAAGAATCAAGCACAATCAAGGCAATCGGCCTAATATCATCTTCCAAGAAGAAGATTCCTTTATTCCCATGGCACTTGTCATTATAGACCCCTGCCATGCATTTACAATCAAATACAAGCACTTTAAATAATCATCTAGATCACATTCCAACAATCAGTTTAATGCAAAAGCATTTAGAACATTATTCGATCAATCAACAAAAGCAATGGTGTCATTTTCCAAACATTGCAGGGATAGTCGTGATAACTATCCATCACATATTCGCTCTCCCCCTTGGGATCAAGAGCGATTCCATATAAAAATTATTTAACACACCCTTCTTTCAGCTAAGGCATTTGTTAGGGGTTTTAACACTATACAAGACATAAGTTCCATTAGTCACTTATATTGATCGATAACCTAGCCTTCTTTCGAAGGAGTAGTGGTCTTTCACTGTGACTCGATCTTCTCAATCCCTTGAGCTCTCTACTTGCCTTTGGGAGTCGGAGCCATATTCGGATCTAGTCCAATCCAAATAGGATTGATAAACATAGTCACTATCGGACGGATCTCAGCCATCATAGTTATAGTTCTAATGAATGTTGTTAGAACTAGCTACGCAACTTCAGGATCCCAATGACTAATAGTTCGTGATATTAGCAAGACTTTAATGCAAGATCAATATGTGTACCATCGAAGCATGTATCATATAATCTTTCCCATGCATGTACCACCTACATACATCTGCGAGCCATAACAATATTGTCTTAGGTACAGAATAATCAAGGATTTATCGATGCTTAGTACTTTAGAATTACTATATGCCACTTATGATATGCATGGATTTGTCGCATAGCAACTAGGGCAATTAACTTCCCTTGATACAAGCACTTCGCAAACTTCATCCTCGAATGTTTATGATGGACTTTAACCTTTTAGTTAACCTAATCTGGCACAGTATAGTACGGCTTAATGCACTTCGTTGTGGAAATCGAAGCAAGAAGTCCTTTAATTCGGAAATATATTACTTACGACTGGTACTACCACGGTTGGATTGGCAAAGATGTCCTCGCTCGAAGCTTTCGTTGCGAGATTGCCATCTGGGTGCAACAACTTCCGCTTGGGTGCCATCCCTGGTCTCTCCTCTTTTGCACAGGACTTCCGTGTCTTCTATTTCAATTAGTGAGGGCCAGTTGAGGAGTGAGATGAGCTTGCGGTTGAGGGATAATCATGGGGAAACGGGATTTTAACCGTGGCCAACTGGAGAGATAGTATGCGTGTGGACACCCTCTAAGAAGGGGAAAGGCTCCTTCTTCTTCTTCTTCTCCTCTTCTTCTCCCTCACTCTTCCTCTCCCTATCCCTCTCTCTTCTTCGTCTTCTCCTCTCTCTCTCCCTCTCTTTTTCTCTTCTTCTTCTTCTCAACCAAGCAGCAGCAGGTCACGGCCTTCCCAGCCTTCTATCCCCTTGATGATGGGGCTTTTATACAAGTATTTGGGGGCAGGGGGGGAGGGGGGGCAGGCGCGAGGGACGTGGAGTGAAGGTAGAGGGGTGGTCTTTCCCCACCCACCACCTGTCATGGCAAGAAGAGAGGGAGGGGAAATGGGCCCGTGACCTTCCTCCTCCCACGTTGCCTCCTCGTCAGCTCCGCTGACTGACGTCATCCCTGCCACCTGTCGGCTCTCTCATCTTTCCCTCTTGCCGTCCTCTCTCCCTGCCACGTCCTCTTCATCGTGCCAACTCCCTCCTCTTTCCCCCCTCCTGCCACCTGTCGGCGACGAGGGGGGAGGGGGGTTTCCGGGCTGCGACGAAACGTTACAGTACACTCCTCCTTGTCACTGATGCAATGCGCCTTTGACATTCAATGATGTCAGTATATTCTACTAAACCTCCCGCATATGCACACTTGCAAGTCTTTGGATCCAAAGTCTATTAAGTATATCATTCTTGGATATGGTGATGCAAGTGAAATGGACTGTCCCCTTTGGGATTCATAGGCTAGGAAAGTTATTTGTAGCCATGATGCTATGTTTCATGAGAAAATGATGCATAAGCAATCTGAGCAGGTGATTGAGGTACGCAAGGTGATATTTCAAGAGGAGCTGTCAGAGTGCAGTGATGAAGAAGCGTAGGACAAAGACTGAGAGAGAGTGAACACAAACAGAAGAGAGAGAGAGAAAAGGAGACAGTGTAAACGCAGAAAATCCGTGGTGTAGTATGTTGTATAAGAGTGCAAAAATACACAAGGGAACAGAGGAAATATCTGTGTATGTCTCCGACTTGATGACCTCGATCTCCGTCAGCCCGAGCACAGTCTGTCTCAGCCAACAGATCTCAAGATCAGAATCTGAAAATAATGAATGCTAGAGTGTGGCACGAACTGGCTATAAATAGCCAAAAAATAGGAAATTCCCAGCACCAAGTCGGCTGAATTTAATGCAGCCAACTGCAAAAAACTGGCCGACTGCAACAAACTGTGCCACGTGGCACCCTGTCCGACCAGCTGACGTGGCATCCTCTGCAATTGCACTCTGGCCGTACTGCACTGCCCACGGTTGTACATGGAATGACTCTCTTACACCCCCTCTCAGATCTTGGATAGGGCAAAAGACTGAGGGATCTGGAATGTTGCCGAAGAAGAGCTTGGGGAAGCGCCTTCGTAAACAAATCTGCAAGATTATCTTCCGTCTTGCAATACTCCACATCAATGGTCCCATCCAGAAGATTCTCCTAAATGAAGTGATCCTGGATCTCAATGTGCTTTGTCCGAGCATGGAATACAGGATTCTGCACCAAGACAATGCAACTCTCATTGTCGCACCGCAGTAGAGTAGGACAAGTCTGGGGGCAGCCAAGCTCCGCCAACAATCTCCGAAGCCACACAACCTCACATGTGGTGGAAGACGCATCCCGATACTCCGTCTCAGTAGAAAAAAGGGCTACCATGGGCTGCTTCTTGCTCCTCCAAGAGATAACACCTGTATCCAAGATAAAACAATAGCCTGTATTAGACCATCGGTGGTCCACATCGCCAGCCCAATCCGAGTCACTCCAACCTGCAATAACCAAATCAAAAGCATCTGTACCTGCGGGATAAGAAATCCGTAAGTCAAAAGTCCCCCTCAAATACCGAAGAATCCTTAGGGCAGCTTGCCAATGCACCTATTTGGGTTCCGTCATGAACCCTTCCCAAAGACCCACAGCAAAACAAAGATCAACACGAGTGTTGAGAAGCCAAATCAAGGATCCAATCAACTGACGGTAGCGTGAAGCATCCATCACGAGAGAATCTGAATGTGAAGTGGCCGTCCAATTCGGATCCATAGGAGTAGTAATGGGCCGACAAGTCTCCATCTCAAAAGTCACCAAAAGCTCCTGAATGTACCTCTGTTGAGAGATGAAAATCCCCCTCTGAGACTGATAAATCTCGTGACCCAAGAAGAAATGAAGAAGCCCCAAATCCGTCATCTCGAATGCCTGATGTAAAGCTGTCTTAGTCTCTCGGGCCTTCTATGCATGAGCCCCTGTCAAAATCAAATCATCAACATATAACACAAACAACACACGACCAACCTCGAAAGTATATACATAAAGCTGCGGATCGGCCGTAGAGCGCCGATATCCCAACTTCGACTAAAGAAACGAGTCAATCTTCTCGTTCCATGTACGCGGAGCCTGCTTGAGGCCATACAAGGCCTTCTTCAACCCGTAAACTTTCCGATCCAAGGATCCAAAGCCAGGAGGCTGCTTAACATAGATCTCCTCCTGCAAGTCACCATTAAGAAAGGCCAACTTCACATCCAACTGATAACAGGCCATCTCCTATGGCCAGCCAAGGCAAGAACAGCTTGAATAGTCGCCATACGAGCAATGGGGGCAAAAGTATCATGGACATCAATGCCTGGGCGCTGAGCAAAACCTTTAGCAACAAGGCGAGCCTTGTGCTTGTCCAAAGAACCATCGCTAAGGTACTTGGTCTTGAAGACCCACTTGACACCAATCACCTTCTTATGAGAGGGATGAGGCACGAGAGACCAAGTGCCATTCCTCTCAATAGCCTCCTACTCAGCTTCCATGGCCTTCCGCCAATGATCAGACTACAAAGCCTCCTTCACTGAAGTGGGCTCACAATCCTGCATAACACGGGTCAGCGAACAATAGTTGGAGCAAACAAGCTCCAAAGAATGTAACTGGTTCCTCTGTGACCTCCACGGTCCATCCTGCGGTTCCCACTCCTCAGGGACCCCTTCGATCCCTGAATCTCGGAGTGTGTCACGGGCCCAACGAGGAGGAGGACGAACCTCTCCCCGTCGCTCTTCATTTGCTGAAGACTCAGGAACATCCACCGGCGAAAGCGCCTGGGGGGTGGTCGGTGGAAGAGAAGACTCTGAATCAGAAGAAGAATCTCCATCAAGAGGCTCTAGCTCCAAAGGAACTACCTCGGGAGCCCAACTCTCCCCTGGATCTCCAAGGACAGGGTGCTCCTCACCCCCCTCTATGGCCGGAATTTCCACGAACCGCATATCTCGGCTCGTGTAGACATCTCACTTGACAGGATCAAACAAACGATAACCTTGAGACTAGGAGCTATAGCCAACAAAAACATGTCATCGGGAAGCCACCTCGAACTTATCACGCTGCATCTTCGCAATGTGCACATAAGCGTCACAACCAAAGATCCTGAAATAAGAGACATCAGGCTTAGTCCCGAAGTAAGCCTCAAAAGGTGACATCCTGTCAACGGCCGAAGTGGGAGATCGATTGAGGATGTGAACTGCAATAGCCACTGCCTCGGCCCACAGAAACTGAGGTGTCTGTTGGTGCTCCATCATGGTGCGTGCCATCTCGATCACACTTCGGTTCTGCCGCTCCAAATCGTCATTCTCTTGGGGAGTGTTGGTGTTAGCAAACTCTTGGTGAATGCCCCTATCTACACAAAAACAAGCAAACTCATTAGACATAAATTCACCTCCCTTGTCTGAACGCAAGGTCTTCAATCGCCAGCCAGAACGGTTCTTCTCAAAGAGAAGCCAATCCTTGAAGTGAGAGAAAGCCTCCAACTTCAAAGTCAAGAAATAGGCCCAAGTCATCCTACTGTAGTCATCTACGATCAACATGAAGCACAAGCTCCCCTTCACGGACTCAGTCCTCATCGCTAGCCACATTAAATAGCTGTCTAATTCTTAATGTTTAAAAGCTGAATGTTTCATTGATTAAGTTTATATCGTTGAATATTTAATGTTTAATTATTTAAACTATTTAAGCTTAGAGTCATTCCTATCCATTTCAACTTTCTTGATTAATGAGAGGGATGATAATGAGAGAATTTGCCTTCAACAAAAATTGAACACTATGACATGGATGAGGAAGAGGGAGACAAAGACAAAGAGGAACTCACTCTCTTATATGGTTTTGAACTTACAATTATTTTTCCTTTGTAATCAATATATTAATTATGTACCAAAATCCTTGTATGCATCAAAAGCTCTTTTGAGCTTACATCTTTTGGAGAGCTCTTTTAAAAACTTGAAAATTAGAAAACTTTGATTTTTAGTATGAAACTTGTCTTCTAAGTTTTAGCTTGCAAGCACCTCAACTCTAAGATAGCCACTCTCTCTCTCTCTCTCTCTCTCTCTCTCTCTCCCCCTTCTTGATGATATGGCATTTTTGTTTCTCCCCTGAATTTTGGCATTTCCATTTCCATTTCCTAGTTTCCCTCAACTATGCAGTACATCCTGTCCTCTCTGTCCATCATCCACATGGCTCTTTGGAACATGCTTATCCTGGGCCACTAGAGCATCAACAGTAACTGTAGGCTATCTAACTAGATTTCTAGTGTAAGTCTAGTTTGCTTTATGGCGGCACCTGGCAGAGGCGACATTGAGACACTATGAACAATATCATGAGATACCTTAAGGGCACTGTAGACTTGTGCCTCTACTATGCCAACTAGGGTACTAAAGTTGTGGGCTACACAAACTTGGATTATTTAGAACATATAGATAATAGAAAGTCCACCTCTAGATATGTCTTCACATTTGCTAGAGGTGTTGTTTCTTGGATGTCTAGAGTGCAAAGATGCATTGTCTTGTCTAGTTTCAAGGCTGAGTATATTGCAGCCATTGAGGCTTGCAAGGAGGCCCTATAGTTAGAGAGTTTGGTTGCAAAACTTAGTATCACCTCTATGACTCCTACCCTGTATTTGGACTCTATAAGTGCCATACAATTGACACGTAATCCAATCTTTCATGTGAAGACAAAGCACGCTAAGGTTTGTTATTACTTTCTCAAAGAGATGATTGAAGACAAGCAGATAGAGCTTGTCAAGATCTCTCTACATATAAGAATCTTACTGATCTACTCACTAAAAGTCTCCCAGTGGAACGTTATGCCATTCTTAGAAAGATGATAGGTATAGGATGAGATGATATCTTTCCTCATCTAAATGTATTCATATGTACATTTTGTATTTTCTTCTCCTCGCTCCCGACACATTTATCTTTAAGTGGAAGGATGTCGAGGGTTAAAGACTATCCATGTCTAGCCACCTATATGTCTCCTATACTAAGTGACCACACACTTGTACACTACAGGTGGCAGCTGCCCATGACTATCGTGTTTTTTCTTTATTCTTTATTATGAAATAATAAAGGGAAGATAGCCCTCCAGATTGTTGGCCGTCTCCCCTGTCTGTCCGCCCCGCCTGACCGCTTCCCCCCCGCCTAGCTGTTTCATCCTCACTTGCTCGCCCAGACGTGACTATTTCCCCCCCCTCCGCCCCCCCCCCCCCCCCCAAACCATTTTCCCCCTGCATATCCGCCCTGGAGAGACTCTCCCCCCCACCCCGATAGCTCGCAACCTTGAATCCGTCCGCGGTGTGTCAAAATAGCAGCGGTCTCCCTCCCCCTCGCCAATGATCCCCCACTCTCCAATTGCTCCCTCTATCTGCAACAACTTCTCCCCCTTAGGTAGCACCGCGACGTGATTGGTAGTTCTCTCAGAAGGGACGCGCAATGGAAACCTCTGGTCAAACGCCGGCGCACTTAGTGAGTGCCCCCCAGTCAAACACCTTGTGCGTCGTCCTCTCTCTGAGGAGCAACTCTTAGCTGTCCGAGCTAAGGAGCTAGAGCTAAAGGAAACAACGATTTATGGTCAGGTAGTAGGGCATTCCCCAACTAGGGCCCAACTTGGGGACTGGCTTCACTCCGACATTAACTAGTGGGCTGGTGCCGAGGTCCCACACTTGAGCATTTTCTTTCGAGCCCCTCCACAGTGGAGAGCTCCGAGGGATGTGATTGAGTGGCCCCTGGCACAAGCAGCCCTTTTCTACCAGTGAAAGATGCATTGATAGTACTACCTAGAGCATCTATCACCCCTATGGTCCAGCCGAGGGCCACAATGGGGGACTGGAGTTCACCATCCACACCAGCGGCAAAGCGTACTTGCATGCCTCACAGTTTCTCCTCCTCATCAGCAACCTCCACACTGAACAGATGCCTGTTCGGTCAGTCACAGCTTTCCCCATGAGCTTACACCTAGCATTCTGGAATGTGAATAGCCCCCACTGCAGTGGTGCACGTGGTTCCAGGAAGTTGATTGTTCGGCAGGAGCTGCAGCTTGCCCTGGTCAGTTAGGGCACTAGCACGTTCTGGGTGGAGATCGCGGATGGACTCCCAGAGGTGGAATCCTGGATCACTCGAGGAGACTTCAACAATCTCGAGGCTCTGGAGGACCAGCAGGGCAGAGGCAGAAACTACCAAGGCATGGCCATGAGGGGCAAGAGGCATGGGAGGTCTTCTTGTTGACAGTTGAAGCACACGATGCAGTGAGAGACCCTGCCTTTGTCACGAGGAGGTGAAAATTTGATGCTTTGCTTATGTTTAATTGACATTTGATTAAAGGATTAATCAAATGTGCAATTAAAAGATGCACATGTGTTGCACATGTGAGGTGCAAGCTACTTTCTCATAGTTGACGGCCGAAGGACCCTGTGAAAAAGATGGGTGTGAAAGGCAAAAGTTGTAACAAGTTACACTTGTTAGATTCTAGGTGAATTTTGGTGTTAGTTTGCCCCTAGAACCATTAATTAGCCATTAAGTGTCAGTGGTGACACTAGGGACTAGGCATTAATTAATGGATTAATGCTTGTCCAAGGGTCAATTAATACACGGGACCACTTTGGGTTGCAAATGGCCTAGCTAATTAATTTTTGGATGGGCAAGGTCAATTTTTTGGGCATGGATTAAGGGCTGAATTAATTTCCAGAATTAATTAATTCTGAAAATTAATTAAATGACTCGAAATTGCTGAAAATTGATTAAGAAAGCTGCCACTTGGCAAAACTTTCCCATGCAAGTGGAGAAAAGGCTAAATAGGGCTGAAGGGAGAGGGAAATCTCGTTTTTTCATTTTGGAGCTGTTGGAAACAAGTGTTGGACTGTTGCTGCCAACTTTTGGGGCCAATTCCCAGCCATTGGAGACCATTTTGGTGATGGAGATTGCATATTCTTGACCTTGGGAAGCTGACAATTGCTGCTGATGCACTTTCTCCTGAAGATCACAGTCTCTGATGCTCCTATTGTTGTTGGTGCATCCGTTTGGGCTGGTACAGCAAGGCAGCAACTGATTTTGATCAGTTCTTCACGACAAATCTCAAAATTTTCTCTCTCTATAGCATTCTCTCATCTCCTTCAGCCATTCTCAGCAATTCTCAGCCATTCGGAGGAGATCTCGGCCATTTTTGGTGGGCTGATCTGTAATTTCTGCAGTAAACCCTAATTCACAACAGAAATTAGGGTTTAGCAGCCACCTTGGGATCCGTGCCAGAGATTGAAGGCTCGAGGGACTGAAATCAGCAGCTGATAATTTAAGATTATCAAGGGATTTCAGGAGCCAGCCCATCCCGAATTGATTTGGGGCAGCATTTGGCCAGCCAAGGGTCAAATTGGAGAAGAAGTCCTGGGTGAAACAAGGGGCAAATGACCCAAAAGGCTTGCTAGACATTTATGACAGCAAGAGCAATTGGTTAGCAGGAGGAGATTGAAGAATCTCAAGTCGTACTCCTTCCAATTGAATGAAAGCTAAAGAAATACCAGAAGGGGCACCAATTTTGGGGCCAACAGGGTGCTTACTGTCCAAGAATGTTATGGTAAAGTGTGTATTTCATTTTATATGCATTTATTTATTGCTATAATTAACTCTTAAATCAGGTTATCACCACCCATTCCAAGAAGGAAGGCTGGTTTCAGCCTTCCACAGGAGGGAGAGGTCATTGGACTTCACTTGGGGATACATGCGGCTAGGTGGTGTCCTGCTGGAGAGATTGGACAGGATTTATGTGGGAGAGTGGGAGGCTCCTGTGGAGGCCAGATTGAGCGGTTGGCAGGCACCACGTTATCCGATCATTGCCCGGTTCTCCTGACACGTGACCCCCAGCATCCACCCTAGACACACGATCTTGTCGGATCCCTGACTCAATCTATAAGAGGGAGGAGGTAACGAGACAGATAGAGGTGATTTGGACCAGAGAGTGGCGCAGGAGGGACCGATAGCAAAGGAGGTTGCAGAGGTCCTAGCAAAGTCAAGCAGAATCTACCAAAAGGCAGCCATATAGGCCAAGCAGCAGAGCTAGGAGGAGAAGAGGGCACTCCAGCCGGACCTTGCAGCCATGCAGAAATTATTACAGGAGGCACCAGGGGATCCCACCCTCCACACACAGGAGGTGTGTGCACGAGCAGTCACTGCTAGCCTAGAGGACATGCGCTCGGAGTTTTCTTTCCGAACCTCAACAACCTTCTACGAGTGGAAGGGGGACACGATGTGCAGGGAGTTTTTCCAGGTGCACCAACCTCGCACCGCAAGAGAGCAGATATGCAGCCTTTGAGATCAGTATGGGAGGACTTGTTCCAGCCCAAACAAGGTGATGGAGATTGCCACCAACTATTACACGCGCCTCTTCCAACAGGAGACAGCTTCAGCTAGAGCACAGAGATGTCGACAGCAGGTATGGGATCTTATCCGGTCCCTCGTCACACAGAGGAGATGGGACGCTCCCTCCTAGCCCCCTTCACAGAGAAGGAACTAGAGGAGGCTTTCCATACACACGATGGGCAAAAATGCCTGGGGCAGGATGGCCTCTCTAAGGCCTTCTTCACTACCTACTGGGAAGTGGTGAAGAACCCCCTAAGGCTTTGTCCAAGATAGAAGCATCCTATACAATGTATTTACCTTCTTTGAGGCAACAGAGTGGGCTCAGCACAGTGGGCAGAGATTGGCCGTACTACTCTTGGATTTCGAGAAAGCTTATGACAGGGTGCACTGGGATTTCCTAGAGGGCATGGTGAGGTTGGGATTCTCCCAGGTTTGGATTCGTGGGGTCTCTGCCCTTTACAGATCGGCCACCAGCAGGGTTCTCATAGGCAGAAGGAGAGGGGAGAAGTTTCGGCTGGAGAGATCGGTTCGACAGGGCTGCCCCCTGGCCCCATACATGTTTCTTCTCTTCGCAAAGGCGATGCCTCACTTCCTCAGCTCACGTGTGAGTGGATTACGCGGCCTCTGACTTCTAGTGAGAGAGGAGACTGAGTTGTTAGACTCAGAGTACGCAGATGATACAGCCCTCTACATAGAGGATGATGAGTTGATGCTGGAGAGAGTGAGGCTGGCTCTCGACGTGTTTTGTTCTGCAACGGGAGCGAAAATCAATTGGCGCAGGGATTCCAAGGCCAAAGTGGTGTGGGCAACCATCATACGACATAGGTCAAAGGGAGGACTTGGGATCATAGACCCAAAGTATCAGAGTATGGCCCTCTTGGGCAAGCCAGTTGTCCGCGGTATGACACCAAGAGGGCAGACCTGGAAGGTCTTATTGCATGAGGGCCTAGACTGAGGCTTGGCGGCGAGTGGAGGCCGTCCATGAGATGGATCTTCACGTCATCCCAAATCAACCCCCCCAGATCACCTTTTCTTCACAGCTTACTCCGCATGTGGCAGGGTCTCCATACGGCCCTAATCCAAAGCTCCCCAAGCTACCAGGAGGAGAAAGACCATCAGCTGGTGATCTCGAACCCCCAGGACAAAGATCGGGAAGGGACAAAGATAGGTGAGCGCTCCCACATCTAGTGGGCTGGTGGTGGGAGGCCGGCCCGGCCGGCTCGTACCGTCCGGACATGGCGGGAGGTGTACAGGATGGCGGACGAGGAGGTGTTGCAAAAAGTATTAGGCTGCCAAAGAGAAGTGGAGTTGAGAAGGGAGATAGACACAGTAATACCTTCAGAGTGGCTTGCTCCCCGGATACAAGAGCCGACAGAGCCCGAGGAGGTATGGGCAGCTAGGTTTTCACCAACAGGCATTCCCCTTCAAGTGGCAGGTAGAGTGGGCGGCTCCCCGCAAGGGACTTTCTTCGCCGTTTAGGAGGGGGAACGTCTCACCCTTGACAAAGGGCAACAAGATGAGTGGATTGCCGCCCTTTCCTGGAGGAGGACTCGGGTGGTGGGCCTTCAAGGGAAGACTTGGCGACTGGACCCCTATGTTTTCTGGAAGGAGCTCAAGGAGTGGCACCTTTGGATCTGGGAGGGCAGACCACTTGATGAGCTAGAGTAGGATCCAGGAGAGTGGCTATGGCCGGCCTCTGCAATCGCCAAGAAGCCACCCAGGTTCCTAGAGTACACTGCCAGGATTGGCAGACATGTACTGATGCAGGAGGATATGGACAGAGCGCTGTCACGTAGCACACACTGAGTGGAGCATAGCATCACGGAGCCCTTTCGACGGAACTTCTGGAGTCGCCTATGGGATAGCTGGATGCCAAGGAGGGTGTCGTATTTCTTATGGCTAGTGGTACATGGAGGCTTGGCGGTGGGAAGTTGGCTGGCCCAGATGCAGGAGGGAGGTTGTAAGCGATGCACACAGCAGCCTCTAGAAACCCCAAAGCACTGCCTTTGGTCATGTGAGAAGACACAGCTCGTGCGGAGAGGAGCATGCCGCATCCTTTGCCGTATAGCACCGAGCATTGGATGTATCTCAAGGGGAGCTTTCTGTTGCCACGCAATCAGCTAGGGCCATCACCTTCTATATGAGACCGTGATGCAGGACACAATATTCATTATCGAGGCAGGTCGTGCGCAGTGGTCGGTTTGGAGGCTCTACCCATCCGCCAGGTACTGGAGCCCACAACAGACCACTCGAAGAAATGGGAGATCATAGGGAGTCTTACTGGATGGCATATCTGGAAGGCACGGTGTCAGGAGGCTTTCAGCAAAGAGAGACTTTCAACACATACGACCTTAGAAGAGCACTTTGTACTAGGGCGCTTGGGCAAGTGAACAATTTGCCCACGAGGGACACTGTCCAATTGGCACCTACTGCATGAGCATTCTTCAGCATGTGGCATTGCATCTCCACCTCACTCTTCTCTTGTTCCCCTTTTTGGGCTTGAGAGGGGGTGTTGAGAAACTCTTCACCCGCAATTTGCGTTTTTGAATTTCTACGTTTTGCTTTTAGGGTTTGCAGCCCCAAAAAGGGACGCCATCCTAGACTGACTAGGCCTATTTATAGGCCACTCTCTCATTCATTCCTTACGGTTGATTCACTCATTCCGTCACCTCTTCTCTCTAGCCTCTCCACTACCCTCACACCCCTTCATGACGACATTGCGGTTCATGGTTCGTGGCTGTCTTCATCATCTTCCTTGTGCTACGGCACCCTTGTTTCTTTGTATCACATTCACTCCATGATTCAGATCTTCATCATTCTATTCATCAGAGTTTCTTCTCTCTTCTTCATGTTTGCCGAGTTCACTCCATGTTCCTCCCCACCAACCCTAATGTCTCGCTGGTACGTCATCTTTTGACAGTTGTTGCCCCTACTATTGCCCATGTTTCCCCCATAGAAGAGCTAAAGAAATGAGATTGTAAGGATGTATAGACTTTATTTTTTATTGCTCTTTCAATAAGAGAGCAAACATATCTCATGTACGGTCATGTAAGACCTCAAAGGCAGCTTGGGATGCAACATGCAATGAGGCTAGAATCTCTTACTTGAGAAGAAAATTGGCTAATGCACATATAGATGAGGATGATGCTACGACAGATCACCTTTCTTACATTCAGGATTTAAAAGAGCAGCTTCTGAATATCGATGAGATGCTAACCGATGATGCGATAATAAACATCACCTTGAACTCTCTTCTAGAGTATTACCTTGTGTTTCACACTTTGATGAATGTATCTTTGAGGGGCATAGTAGTCCCTCACATTCATCGAGTTGGCAGGCCTTTTATTGCAAGAGGACAGACTAGGAAAAATGTTGCTATATTCAAGTGATGTCCCTATCCTCTCAAAATATGCAATGCAAAGCAAAATAACCAGTGAAAAGTAAGCAAGCTGCGGGACAGCCATTTGGCAAGGCTGCCCGTGATGCAAATAAAGGAAAGAAAAAAGGAAAATGCTACTACTATGAAAAGCGAGGTCATTAAATTAAAGAATGCATGAAAAGATTGACCATTGAGAATAAGAAAGATTCCAAATCGGCCGTCTAGAAGACATCCCTCTCTCGGTCTTCGAACGCAGACGCTATAACCAACTTCATTGAGGAGGATTATGCAGTTCTAAAATGCAATTGTGACAGTTCTATGGCTTATTCTGCATTTAATACTGCTGAAATGCAGCATGCATGGTACTTTGATAGGTAGGCATCAAAGTTCATCACTCCACGAAAGTGTTTATTTATATCCATACATTCACCCCATGCGAAGAAGAGAGTTACATGTGCAAATAATTCTAGCTATGATGTCTATGGCATTGGTTCAATGCTGATTGCTGCCACAAATGGATTTGACTTTATGCTTGTGGATGTACTGTTTATGCCTAGGATTACAAAAAAATCTCTTGTCAATTTCAGCATTCAATAAGCAAGGCTTTCAGTTCATCTTTGAAAATTACAAGTGCATTGTGAGACATAGAGAGCTCGATTATGCTCTTTGCTTGTTAGGCATTTTGTATAAGGGCCTTTTCTTGTTGGATACATATCAGAGGAGATTTTATGATGCTTTGCCAACTAGCACACTTACACCAACTATGCCGAGTTGTGGCATACTTGTTATCATCACATGAGTCTTGGCAATCTGATGACTCTCTTTGGAGCGCACACATCCTTGGAACTTTCACATGGCTGCAACCAACCATACCAAGATACATTTTCCCATACATTGCATGCATTCCTAGTTGCAATTATTCTCATGACCAAAACTATGCGAAGCATTTATATGACCTGCATTAATACCATGAGTCCTAAACACAGTGGGCTGCATATATGCATTGCCAAACTTGCCACTTTGTGCCCCAACATCATGCCAACATTCTTATACATGGGGTTATGCATATTACTAGCCATACTCGAATACATTGGGCCTTGCATACCATGCATTAGTTGCTACATACCATAAGGAGTTGTGCCATGCATCCCCATATGCGGTCCCTAACCCACCATAGCATGGAAACTAGTACCACCACCAAAGTAACCTGGCTACCCCATAATTGCATCCATGCCTTGCTGTCCAAAAATAATTGGATTGACACTTCCAAGTTGGCCTTGCATATGCAACAATTGCCCCATTGGCATCATTTGCTTATGCTCACTATCCACATTCGCAATAGTATGCTACTATATTGGCTCTTTCTTTGGTGCATCTTGCTGTCCCAAAGCTCTTGAAGATGATGCCGAAACATTTCAGCTACTGTCCTCAGCTCATCTTTAAACTGGTCATCAAATTCCTCTTCCTCTTGCTAATCATCAACTTCTAAAGGCCTAGAAGGACCCACATTTTGGTCTAAACTAGTATTATCAGCTTGTTGTCCATGTTACGTGCCCTGTCCAAGATCACGCATTGCATTTTTCCCAACACTTTCAAAATTTTCAGATTGAGAGGCATCAACCCTAATTTTTGCTATAAATTAGGGTTTAGAGCAAAGATTTTCCAATGTCTCCACCTTTGATGACTCAAATGGCTGGATTCTGCTCATATAACTTGAGAGATGGCAAGAGGATGAGAGAGAATGCTCTAGACACAGAAATTTCAAAGTTTCATTGTGAGAAATGCTGAAAAGCTACTATTATGCTAATCAAACAACCATAGAAGCTCACATCTATAGCTTAGAACCACCAAAGAGACTACTACCCCCTCTTATATATTGTCATCTGCACCGGAAAGATCTTGGGCTGATGTCACCTACTCCTGGAGGGTTGTAAACCATTTCCACATGAGGTAGGAATGGTCCCTAGTGGTTGCAAATGACATTAGCAACATCTTCTTGCTCTCTAACAACCTCCTTTTCTCTCACAATGACTGGAAAAGACTTCTACCAGCCTCAAAAACGTTTTTTCCACTTGCATGAGCAAGTTTTGCCAAATGGCAATCTTCTAATCCCATTTTCCAACATTATCCAGCTTATTAAATTGATTTTCACAATAATGAAATTAAATTGGCTAGACCAATTTGTCTTCCAAGTATCCTTAAGCAGTCATTAACCCTTAGACTAGCATTAATTAATTAATTAATACCTAGTCTCTAATTAATGCTAGAAAAATCAATTCCACCAGCCAATAATTAAATTGGCTAGGCCAATTTGTCTTCCAAGTATCTTGGAGCAATTATTAATCCTTAGAATGGAATTAATTAATTAACTAATGCCTACTCTTTAATATCACTATTGAAGCTAGTGGCCAATAAATTGATCTAGGCCCAAAACTGACACCTGGTACCATCTAGTACTTGTCAGATATGACTTATTATAACTTTTTTATTTGGCACACCTGATATCTCAGGGTCCTAGGTCCCACATTATAAAATAATTGACTTGGACCCCTCACATGTGCAAGTCACATTAGCACATTTGATTAACTTTTAATCAAATGCTAAGCAAAGCAGTAAAATTTCACATCCTCATGACACATGCTTTTGCTATATCAGATATGGGCTGCTTACACTTATTTGGGAATTCAAATCACCAAAATCAGCATTGTATCATCATGTCACACTCACAATACGTTGACAAGCTTTTACATAGGTTCAACATGCAAGACTTTAAACCTATGAGCAGTCCAATGGAGCGGGGGCTAAAGTTGTCCATGCATGATGGTAGTGAGATGCCTGATGTTGCAATTTACAGCCACACCATTGGATGTCTTCTTCACCTTTGCAACACATGCCCTAACATTCAGTTTGCAGTATCTCAAGTAGGTTTATGTACGGTCCATGACCACTACATTAGCAAGTTGCTCAGTGGATCTTTCACTATTTGCAAGGTACTCAAACGTATGCATTATTTTCTTCCAAAGGGAAGACTTGCAACTATAGGCTTACAGAGATTCAAATTGGGCTAGTAACTCTGACACTCAGAAATCTACTAATGGTCATTGTTTCTTTCTTGGCAATTCATGCATTTCACTGTTTAGCAAGAAACAACCTATAGTAGCCACCTCCTCTTGTGAGTCTAACTACAAGGTAGCCTTTACAACACTAGTTGATTGTGTATGGCTGCACATTTTATTGGCTGATCTATAGATCTAATTGGAGGACCCTACACCCATTTCTTTCTAATAGACAGAGTGCTAATACAGTAGCACAAAATCCTATGTTCCATGCTCACACAAAACACATTGAGTTTCACTATCACTATGTCACAGAAAGATGTTATGCATAACAAATCACCTTGGTACATACTCCTACAAAGGAAAATGTTGCATATCTTTTCATACCACTATTATCACGTGAGAAGTTTGGGGTTTTTTGCACGGGGGTGTTAGAATTTGTCATTTTTGGACAGTCCCCAATGTAATTTGTATGATGTGGACACTTATAAAAGTGTCATTGTAGGATGTGTACATCTAGTGTTTTAGGACATTAAAGTAGTGACACTAGGCTCTAGATAAACCTAACTCTAGTTAGTTGGTGCAAGTGTAAACCTTAGACCTAAACCTTCCATATACTTTCACCTATCTTTTAGTTCCACAAGCAAGTACACTCTCTTGCCTTGCTCTCACATTGTCTAGTGTCTACTATTCACTCTTGTTTCTCTCTCCTCCATAGCTAGTTGTGTTTTTCCCATATTCATCTTGTTAGCAGAGTATTTGTCAGCTCATGTGTGAGTCTGAGCTTGATCTGGGCTGGGGCCGACCAACATTTATTGCTCCCCACTTTTCAGCCTATTTATACTCAGTGGCTCCTCCTCAGTCAGTATCATCATCATCATCATCTTCACCATCTGCAAACTCTGTGGAGAGAGGAGCTAGTGCCAGTGCCCACGCAGCCAGTGACTCACTGTTGTATGCGACTGTCTCATGTTCAGATATATGGATTCCATTTCCCGTGCATGCATCTGAGTTCTCATCTGTATCGTGTTCTTTTCTTTTCTCTTTTTGTCTTGTGTTTCAACAGTTTATTTCAGCACATGTTTATGCTTCCACTGCTGCTCCACTTCTGACATGGTATCAGTTTTCAGGATTTGTGTTTCTACTGTGTTTTATTGCTGATTTCAAGACTGTTTTCCCCTTTTCTGCTCAAGCGGCTGCTGCTCCATACAGGCGACCTGTTTGACCTGCGTTTTCTGCAGTTTTACCATCGCCTGCTGCCTACGCACCCTCTACTGCCTGCGTTTTTCATCTGCAGCTGCTGGCAACAGTTTTCTACCTGTTTTTCTGCAGTTTACAGCCTGCGTTTTGCTGATTCAGCATCTCTCGTGGCTGGGTGACTATCAATTCCGGCCGTTTTTGCTGTTTTTGGCAGTTTTTGACTGACTTTTTGACTTTCTGCAGCAGATTTTGTCTTCTATTGATCAGCTTTTGGGTTATAATGCATGTGAACTCTCATTTTCTGCAGTCTGTGCTTGTGTTTTGGCTGTGTTTCCTCTCTAAATTCCATCTCTTCTCTACTTCTCTTCTTATCCTCTCCATAGGGCTCCTCCATGCACTTCCACTGATGATAAGTTACATGGACCTGATTATCTCACATGGAGTGCTGTCATGAAAGCTTGGTTTGTGCAGAAGCGGTTATGGTACATCGTCTGTGGAGCTATTCCTCGACCTATCCATCCTTTTCCTCTTCTTGAAGACTTTGATGAGGACAACCATGAGGAAGCGGTGCTCACATGGAACTCGGACGATACACGTGCTTACTCAGCGTTGCTTCGATGTATTTCTAAAGTGGTCTTACCGGCGGTTACCTCCTGTAGGACATCTCCTAAAGTATGGCAGAAGTTGCAGCAGATGTACGAGGCACCTTCCACCATGCGGGCAGTCACACTTTATGGCCAGCTCCAGCAGATGAAGTTTGAGCCGAAAGATACTATTCAGTCTTTTCTTCTTCGTGTTACGCAGGTACAGGACCAGCTTCGGCACATGCAATCTGCTCTTCCCGAGACGCATCTCGTCAGGACGGTCCTCTACAAGCTCCCCCCGGCGTTTGATGGAGTGGCCAATGCTTTGCGGGCGCAGACATCATCGACTCCTGTCAATTTTACACATATGACCTCGATGCTTCTTGAGCATGAGACATCCTTGAGATTATAGGGGCGGCTTCCGGCACATTATGGAGACGAGGCTTATGTAGCTTCAGCGAGGGGTGACGGGAAGAAGAAGTCGAAGGCCTAGTGTTACCAATGTGGCAAGAAGGTACATTTGCGGAAGGACTGCAAGACGTTAGCGGCTTCCAAGAAGAAGGAGCAGAAGACAAAGCGGGATGTTGACTCTACCGATGAGTTCTCTCCTTCATTAGACTCCGACTCAGATCCTCCGACCAAGGTGAAGTCCAAGGCACGGAAGAGATCCTCTTCTTCGGATCGCGAGAAGGGCTTGGTGGCCCCTTCCTCGGCTACTTTCTAGTGGTGGTGATGAGGTCATCCCTCACGACTCTCTTGTGCCAGAGAGGGAGTGTGAGCGGGTGTTCAGATGGGGCAGCTGCGCCTCATCTATACTTTTATACAGGTGCACAGGTTCCAGAGAGGGACGTCCCTGACGCATCGACTTCAGCCTGGCGGAATCAAATCCTGGAGCTGGGATTGACATCCAGGTTCATGATGAGCTAGTTATCTGACAGAGAGCGGGAGACTTTCGTCTGGAACTCACATGAGGGGACACTTTGGCGGTCTGGCCAAAGGCGGGGAATCCATGGTCACGTATGTTCAGGGGCATTTTTGACAGGATCGTCTTGTATGTTACTGCGAGACATTGGTAACGCACACAGAGACATGCTATGATCTTCTTTATTTTCAGGTGTTTGGTACGATCGACATCGACATCAGGTTTTCTCCGAGGCACCTTGGTGGTGGCTTGATCACCCACTGCTTGGGTATCCATGGTTCTACTTGATGGTTCTATGTTGTCTAGTTTCTGATCCCTTTTTTCCTTGTACTATTGTATTGTATCAGATCACCCATGCTCTGAGAGAGGGTGTTAGCAGAGTATTTGTCAGCTCATGTGTGAGTCTGAGCTTGATCTGGGCTGGGCATTTTTATTAGGTATTTTAGGTATTTTTCTGGTGTGGCATTTTATGCCAGTGGAGCATTTTATGCACCAGTCGGCCAGCATTAATGCTGGCCGACCAGCATTTATTACTCCCCACTTTTCAGCCTATTTATACTCAGTGGCTCCTCCTCAGTCAGTATCATCATCATCATCATCTTCACCATCTGCAGACTCTGTGGAGAGAGGAGCCCGTGCCAGTGCCCACGCAACCAGTGACTCACTGTTGTATGCGACTGTCTCGTGTTCAGATATATGGATTCCATTTCCCATGCATACATCTGAGTTCTCATCTGTATCGTGTTCTTTTCTTTTCTCTTTTTGTCTTGTGTTTCAGCAGTTTATTTCAGCACATGTTTATGCTTCCACCGCTGCTCCACTTCTAACACATCTTCTGTGTTCATTCTCTCTATGTTATCTAACCATAACTGTATTTTTTTATTAGTCTATGCGTTTGTTGTACGATTGTGTTTGTATTCTGCCGTCAAGCATTTTTTTAAATGATATTTGAGCTAGGTACTCATTGCAAAAACCTATATCATTAATTGGAAAGCCAGTCTTCACAAACAAGAACTATAGACATTGAACACTTCCACATCAACTTAGTCTTCAAAGAAGCCTATGCCAAGAACTAAGCAAGAGTGGGTTTCATAGCCTACCCCACATGGCCCCAACATGGATGGAGATACTTTTGACTACCCTGGAGAGACACGTCCTTATCCTACTACAAACGAGAAGCTACAGGTGATCATGGCTCACAAAGCGAAGAATATTGAAAAGCTTGACAAATGAATAGCAGTTCGACAATTGCTAGTCGATGAGATATATAATATTCTTTCTCATACCTAATATGTATAAATCTAATGATGGTTGCGAGCCCGTCGAGACCTCCACCCTTGTTGAAGAAAGAGATCCAAAGTATATTTATTCCTTTTAAACTCTTCCATCTACTCTAATGCAAGGTATACAAGTTTTTACTTTTGTCCCTTGTTTCTCTTGAAAAAGTTATCTAGAAAATACTTTCATTTTGTGCAGCAAGTGATCTCACACCATAGCATGCCTATGTTCAATAAATTTAAGTATCAACTACTGTGTTACGTTACGCTCAATTGTTTGACCAATATCATAGTGGACATTCGTAGGGGGGCTCCACTTGTTTCTTTCCAAAAGAGGCAATAAGGAAAAGGAAAACAAACTTTAAATCAAAATTAAAACCAAACTCAAACTGAAAATCAAAACCAAGCTAGTAACTCACAAGATAACTGCCAATCATCCTGAAAACCAAGGTTATAAAATGTAGAAAAGAAAAAAAAGGATTGCCAATATTGCCAAAAGACTGACCATTTTGATGAGAAGTCTCCATCAAACTCAAGAGACACAATCCAAATAAAAGACTCGAGACCCCCACCATGAGCAGGGAAGACAAGGTGGTAGCAACCAAAATCATGAATAATGGTGAGGCCAAATGTCATCAAGGCTCAGAATTTTATTGCTTTGGTTAGCTGTTGATGAAAGTTTAATCAAATGTGCTAATATGACTGGCATGTGTGAGATGCAAGTTAATTATTTCAGTATGTGGGACCCAAACCCCAAAATATTTGTTGTTGCGAAAGACAAAAGTTGTAATAAGTTATGTCTAACTACTAATGTCAATGGTGAACTAAGAGACTATGCATTAATTAAATAACTAATGCTATCCTAGGAATCAATAGCTGCTCACGGAGACTTCAGAGGAAAATTGGCCTAGCCAATTTAATTATTACTTCGATATTCCAAAAATTTAATAGGCTAGATAGTGTTGAAAAATGACATTAGAAGACCGACACTTGGCAAAACTTGCCAATGTAAGTGGAAAAAAGGTTTTTGGGGATTAGTGGAAGTCTACCCTAGCCATTGCGAGAGAGGAGAAGTGTTAAAGAACAAAGAGATACTATTGATGTGATTTGCAACCACCAAGGACCAGTCCTAAAACAGGTGACAGCAGTTTGGAGCCCTCCAAGTGCAGGTGACAACAGCCCAAGCTCCTTCTAATACACCTAACAGCATAAAAGAGGGGACAACAATCTTTCTGGTGGTCCCAAGGTATAGGTGACTATTTGAGTACGGTATAGGTGACTATTTGGGCTTAACTTGTCTTTCAAGGAGCAAAGTGAAGGCCAATCCCTGAGCGAACCGAGGGGTAAATTAGTTTGAAGGCTTGCTAGTCACTTTTGACAACAAGAGGCACTTGGACTAGAGGAAGAGATCAAAAAATCTTAGTTGTACTCCATCCATTTGCAATAAAAGCTACAGAAATACCATAAGAGGTTTGAGGCCAACACACTGTAGATTGTTGGTGCCTAAACTCTATTGTCCACACCGCCCATGGAGGATATCTCAATTTGAGTTGCTACCCACTTGGCGCCAACTTTCAGACACTCCTAGACTGTTGGTGACTGCTGTTCAGCCCTTCTCCACGCTGTTTCAACTTTCCTTACATCTGGCGACCTGTTTTCAGCATGTTGATCATGACATAGCCTGCATTTACTGCTGTTTACTCCCTGCAAGTTTGTGTTTTCTGTACACCTACCTGGATGGACAGCTGAAGTCACCGTACAGCCTGACTACGTCATCATCTGGCTGCATTCTTGCTGTCTGCCGTGCCGCCTCAGCTGCCACATCATCAACATTCCTGCATTTTGTTGTTCTCACTGATGGGCTCCATTTGAAATAAGTCCAACCATCTTCGAGCTACGTTTGCTGCTGCCAGACAGATGTGATGACTGGCTGCTGCATTTCAAGATTTGTACAACACTCTTTTGCTCATACTCTTTGCCCTAGTCCTAAAGACAAGGAGTTTGGTGGTTTGTATCCACCTTGCATAGAGTGCTTGCTACATTGAGCATTGTACTTATTCATTATTCAATTTCTATTCATCTTCTGTGTTCATTGTCTCTATGTTACCCTTACCCTAACTATGTTTCTTTATTAGTCTTTGTTTGTCGTACAATTGTATTTGTATTCTGTAGTCGAGTATGTCTTCACATCAGCCTCCTTCAATTAGAACTCCGTAGACACAAATAGTCCCTATTGAGATTCTCAATAGCATGGCCAATACAAAGCACTAGCCAACAAGCTTTTATACACTCATTGAAACTAGTTCGAACTCTAGAGTTTAGACACAACATGCACCCTCATTCAAGAGGCTCTCAACTACACTCGAGATACTATAGCAAACCCATGCCCATCACTACTCCTAGACTCCATGCTACTCTGACTTTGATAACTTACCTCCTAGTTACAACACTTGTTAATGGACATTCTTGCAAGATACACATCTCATATCAAAGTAGTATCCCCCTTTTGTTCAAACCATGAATAGTCATAGGAATAGCTTTTATGTTATATTGATTACCATTATGTGGCACATGATGAAAGTTCTCCTCTTTGAAATCTATATAATACTCTGGGACTCAAAGGTAGCTTCCTTTTTGACTATGATGCCTTCCTTCAAGAGTTGTTGAACTATGGCAACCAAAGGGGCATGACATTTGATCCCATAGTATGTTAGAAGCTAGAATCTTTAGTGAAGCATTTATTTTGGTAGAAATCATTTGGCTATCAATTGCCCCAAAAAGTTCAATAATAAGGTCTAAACTCTAAATTTTCCCACTTCAATGTCTCGAATCTTGATTTCAAGTTTGAATTTTAACCCATGTTCTTTCTCCAATACACTTTAGGATATGAGAGAAATTATGTGGACTTTGTATGGTACCAAACATACATTAGAAAAAGTTCAATTACATATGGGGGTGTTTCGTAGAAAATTAAGAATCAACCTATTATATATACACTCTAAACTTATTGCTTTCAACAAGATGATTCACAATACAAAATCTAAATAGAGTGACAAGGTGATCAATGATAAAGATAGATTTAAGTCCCAAATAGAGAGGGTAAGGTAACAGAAGATAGAGCTACTCCTAGAAATTGGGGACGACAAAGAGGGGAGGTAGAGATACACAGAGAAGTTAAGGAAGAGATCGTGATAAGAGAGGTGCATGACAAGATAGATGAAGAGGTAGAACAAGATGAAGAGAAAGAGCTTAAGGCTTGTTATGTTAGGTAGAGGTAGAAGGTGCATCCAAAAGAGAGTCCGGAAAATGGTCATGAAAAGGCCAAAAAACAAGGAGCAAGACACTCTTTGAAGCTTGTGAAATCAATCCCGACCATAGGGATCTCGTATGGATCATAAAGATCAAGCCTAACTTGGTAAATCATACTAAAAGTGTCCTCCAAAGACAAAGCAAGCTATATCTTTTTATACACAAAGATATACAACAAGTTTAGCACACGATAGTTGTAGCAACTCATCTATTGTGGCTCAAACTTGCCTATCATGGTTATCAAAAAGAAAAAGTACAGTACGGTACAGTGTGATAAAAAATGGTTCTAAATGCTATCTTAAGATTTTTAAAGGTACAACACAATAAAATATGATAATAGTAGTTAGTTGAATCTTAAGCATAATTTCATGAGACAACCATATTAGTACAAGAAGCATTTGACGCACCCCAAAGTCTAGATGGAATTGGAAAATACCTATAATATGTGAAATTTTATTGCTTTGCTTAGCATTTGATTAAAAGTTAGTCAAATGTGCTAATATGACTTACACATATAAGATGCAAGTTAATTGTTTCACAATGTGGAGTCTAAAACCTCAAGATACCAATTGGTGCCAAAGGTAAAAGTTCTAATAAGTTATATTTGATAGTCACTAGGTGGTAAGTTATATTTGATAGTCACTAGGTGGTACAGGTGTTAGATTTAGACTTAGACTAATTTATTGTCCACTAATATCAATGGTCACATTAGAGAATAGGCATTATTTAATTAATTAATGCCAATCTAAGGGTCAATAACTGCTCAAGGATACTTGGAAGAAAAATTGTTGATTGGTAAAATTAATTTTCTAGGCACTATACTAATTATTAAATTAATATTCTAGAAATTACTTAAATAACCTTGATAATCCTCCAAAATGAAATTGGCAAAACTTGTCCACACAAGTGGGAAAAACTTATCTAGGGGTTGGTGGAAGCCTATTCCAACCATTCTGAGAGCGAACAAGGTTGTTAGAGAGCAAGGAGAGGTTGCTGATGTGATTTGCAACTAGTAGGGATCAATCCTACAGCATGTGACAACAATTTAAAGCCCTCTAGAAGCAAGTGACAGCAACCCAAGGTTCTTCTAGTGTAGATGACAGTATATAGGATAAGATAATAGTCTTTCTGGTGGTCCTAAGTTGTAGGTGATAGCCTCTATGGCTATTTAAGCAAGGCAAAAGTAGCTTTTCAACGTTTCTCGCAATGAAACTTTGAAATTTCTCTCTCTACAGCATTCTTTCTCATCCCCTAGCCATCTCTCGAGTTTATCTCGGTGTTTTTCAGTAGTTTAAGCCATCAAAGGAAGGAATGACTGTAAACCCTAAGCAAAAATTAGGGTTTGACTGTCACCTTGGGATACATGCTTAGAATTGAGGGCCAAGAACTTGAATTCCAGCAGCTAAAATTGAGAAATTTCAAGGAGATTCAAGAGGCCAACCAACCAATCTAAGATTTGGAGCTGAATTTGTCTTTCAAGGAGCAGAGTGAAGGGCAATCCCCAAGCAAACCAAGGGGAAAATTAATCTGAAGGCTTGCCAGTCAATTTTGACATCAAGAGACACTTAGATTAGTAGAGAAGATCAGAGAATCTCAATTGCACTCCTTCCACTTGCAATATAAGATAAAGAAATACCACAAGGGGTACTAATTTTGGGGCCAACAGGGTGTCTATTGTTTAAGATTAAAGTGACAAAGTGTACATTTTCAGTTTGCATGAATTTTGTGCTTGCTGTAGTTAGTGCTTAATCAAGTTATTTACCACCCTATCCGAGAAGGAAGGCTGGTTTCACCTTACATATATGGTACCAGTGCAATCTGTTGCATATGTTGCGTAGTATGCATTTGATGACTACTGTGAGATAGGTATACATTACATTAACAAGTGATTTGTTACTTCAGACATGTTTAGTCATACACCAATGTCTTATTTAGTTTCCTAAGCAACTAAGTAATATTTCAAACTAACATGTAAATGTATAGGTGCTCAAGCTTTCAGCAAGCACACTCAAACGTATAAATAAAGAGTGTGATCTAGAGGAAGAGCAACTATTTCAAAACTTCTACACTGAGCTACACAAGATAGATTAGCAAGTCTCTCACAACTATGCTCCATAGTGTCTTTCTTCGAGCTTGTGCCACTTGTGGTAAAGTATTGATATTTGTAGCCATGTACATGATGAAACCTTTAGATGCTACACAAAGCATGGTAGTGGCTCAAGCGCACTTTCATTGCATTGCCACTATGGCCCATGAGGATACACCCATTTCCAGCTTTATTGTAGAATTAGACAGCCCTAGTACAATGAATAATGGTAATCTCATTACAAAGTGTGATTTTGGCAAGGTCTCTACTTCATCCTCCAGGAGTGGCAAGCAACATTCGAGTTTGGATCATGAGCATGAGACGAGCATCTAGATTTTACCCTGTGGATCCTTACTCTTGACTCTTGTCCCTAAGTTTTTTGCACACACTTCTGTTTGTATGATGTTGCTTTCAACTATCTTGTGTGCACCTATGTTTGGACTGTATTGTTTTGAGTCTCAACATCAAGCAAAGCCCTTAAATTATGTGTAAAATCTTTTTGTATTTGGACATAGCATCAGATGTACATCCAAGACTTTTTAGCTCATTTGGTTCCATACTAACATCTATAATTATCAATAGGTTGCCACAGACATGACAGCTATGATTATTATGGATCCCAAAATTAAACCTATTCCTACAACACATTGTACATCATATCATGGTGCATGACACTTCACATATTAAATCATGATGCATGTCACTACGCAGTTAGGACTTACGATTTTATTCAGAATAGGGTTAGCGTTTCTTTTTTTTCAGAGAAATAGGATCAGGGTTTCTGATGAATAAGGCACAGTGTACATAATAAATCCTGGTCCATACACAGTGAAACTCTGATAATTTACAGTGTTCACATATTGTCCTTCAACTGTGCAATAAAATGATAAGGTCAAAACTCTTAAGGCATTTATAGTGTTTGCATAGTAACCTTGAATAGTGCCTTGAAAGAAAAAGTCACAATGTTCCTAATTACTTGACATCGAGCGTTGTGGACGACCATAAGTTTACAATAGAACAGCATTATCTCAAACAAGGAGCTGCTTATAACTTTTTTTTGATTAGTCCAGCAAAGATGGCTGCTATTTTACTGTTTTCAAACTTTTATTGCAAAATCCGTTTTCCTGCACCTATTATCTTGGAAAAAAAAGGACCTCACTCACTACCAGCACAGAGCTCAAGTACTCACAGGATGAAAGCGAACGCATAGTTGTTCAGATTTGTCATACACAACCCGGATACAATGTTCTTTATCAACATCCCATATTCGAACACTTCGATCCATTGATGATGAACACAAATACTGGTTGTTCAATGAGAAATCAAAATCTGAAAGGAATCACATAGGGGATTCAAACCTCAACCAAGCTTTTTTAGTTTTTTTGGGGTGGTGTTTCGGCTGTGTTTGGTTGTTCAATAAAAAATCAAAATCTGAAAGGAAAGGCTTGCGGTGGGTGGGCGGTGGTATGGGGGGGGTGTGGTGTGGTGGTGGTGTGTGTGGCGGTGGGTGGGTGGGTCATTGGTTTTTGGGTGAGTGGTGTGGGTGGTGGTATGGGGGTGTGTGGTGTGGTGGTGGTGTGTGTGCATACGGTGTTTCTACTTGCCTGTCATACTTTTTGAATGCCCTTGGAACTGATGTAAAATGCAGGGGGATCTAGCACAGTGCACACTGCAAGCCTTCCATCAGAAGCACCAAAGCCTAGCAACTCTGAGCTTCGATGCCCAAATCTAACAACATTAACTGCAAACACAGAGACCATTTGGTCGGTGGGTGGTTTTTGGTTGGGTGGTGTGGGTAGTGGTGTGCGGATGGTGGTATGGGGGCATGTGGGGGGGTGGTGGTGGTGTGTGTGCATATGGTGTTTCAACTTGCCTGTGATACTTTTTGAATGCCCTTGAAACTGATGTAAAATGCGAGGGGGGTCTAGCACAGTGCACACTGCAAGCCTTCCATCAGAAGCACCAAAGCCTAGCAACTCTGAGCTTCGATGCCCAAATCTAACAACATTAACTGCATACACAAAGACCATTTCACTGATTAGTGATAGAAATTCACCCATGTCATAAATCTGACATGACAGGATATTCAACATCATTTTAGCATCCATGTGAATCATGAAACACTGTTACCCGATGATTTGAACTGATCAAAGATGCAATGCATTCCCACAAAAGAGTCCCCGGGGGCTTTTGGCAGTTGTGCATGTTCTACATCGCTTAAGAGTGAGCTGAAGCTGGTGCCTCTACTCATTCCAAGCAGATCCTGTCAAATGGTTCACCTAGAATTGTAAGCTCATATGTTTACCGGTTTCAATATGTTACCTTGTGAATGAATCATAAATCAGGACATGCACAAATGCTTCAACAAGTGCTAGATTGTGACCAGAAGGAGACATGACATGATGAAGCCATTCAAAGCATTTATCCATGATCTCTATTCTCATTGAGTAAAGGAGACATTTTACCAATTATTTGGGTAAAGCCATTCCAAAGGATTTATCAATGGTGTTGACCCCTATTAGACAAAGGAGAGAACAAATCCTTAGACACACTTGATTTGTTTTTCAGGCAGGTCATGTTCACATGATTGCTACCCTCTTTTGATACTTAAATGGTAGCTAAAGCAATTCTTAGTTGAATATTCTTCGTTTTGCAGTTGCTGCCTCAAGCCATTGATCGGTTCAGTGCATCATCACTTATGTTCTCGAAGAATAAATAAGTGATTGCAAGAAAAAAATCAATGATTTCTAGAAGATGAGGTGATTTAGCTCCTAGCTAACATATCAGCAATTTTCTTGTCAAAGTGCAAGCACATGACATACAATCATCTTGTTCAAAAAAGCAGAAAAGACTATTCAATCTTCCCGAGCTTCTTCAGGAACATACCTCTGTCATTGCACCAACCACCCTTTAGAATAACCCCATACAACAGGGCATATATAAATACTGCACATTAGCATTAAAAATTTCCTGCAAGTACTTATAGAGGACATTGTAAGCCTTTCTCATTGTACAGTACATTAGAACCAGCTGCACACTTCACACCATCATTAGGCTCCCCAACCTATCTCATGTTGCAGCCCAGAAAGCTATGTCGTTCACCAGCCTTGATTGTCAACAGATAGAGCACGAAAGCAATCAAAAAGATAGAGCCCACCAACAACCCACCCAAAAAAAAAAGAAACACACTACAACTAGCACAATCAAGTCAAAGTTTGTCTTAGGGTCATGCTTCTCAGGTACGAAAAGCATGGTACAATATGGTACGATAAAATACGGTACTAAATGGCATCTTAATATTTTTAAAAGTACAATACAATAAAAATGCATTACTCTATCCTAAAAGCAACTTAAAACCTGGTTCTTTTTGAGAAAATAAGGTAGAGAAATTGTTTGAATCTCAAATAACCTAATCTTGGGAGAATCATATTAATATAAGGAGCATTTAGCTCATCTCATAGTGCAGTTCAAACAGAAAAAGAAGTATCCACTAAGTTTGTGCCTTATGGTAGTAATACGTAGGGTACGGTAGAGTATGACCCCTTTCGTACGTGGTACTAGTGCAACTATGGTTAGTGTGTAGTTAGTGTTAGTGAGTAAGATGGGCAGCTAGCCACATTGGCCTTTACCCCAACCACCTCCCACTTAAAGGCCAATATGCCATTAAGGGAGACCAAAGAATAAGATAATGTGTGAGATAAATACATGTGAGGTACCCTTACCCAATGCCTATCAACACCCCCCAATGTGCAAACTTTTCAAAGGGCAAACTCTTGGTGAGAAAGTCTGCATGGTTATCATCAGTATGAGCTTTGACAAGCCCAACTCGCTTGTCCTCAAGCACCTAAGACAAATGAAGTGATACCTCACTTCAATGTGCTCGGGTTTTCTATGAAACACAAGATTTTTTGCCAGCATGATGACACTCTCACTATTGATATGCATCAATGGCATGTCTTGGCCAAGGCCCAAGTCTCCCAATTGACAAGTAAGCCATACACCTTCCTTCTATGTCTCTCTATGGCTACGACATACTCAACTTCAATATTAGATAATGCCACACATTTTTGCAAACAAGACATCCATGAGATTACACCACTATATAAGGTAAAACATATTCTATGGTTGACTTTCTATTGTCAATATTCCTATCATAGTTTGCATTTGTGTACCCATGTACACCAGTATTACTCCTCCCAAAGCATATGCACATATCTCTTGTACTATTCAAGTACCTCAAGGTACCTCTTACTACTTCCCAATGCTTGTTGCTAGGATTTGACATGTACTTGCTTACTACACCCACTACAAAAGCAATGTCCAAGCAAGTGGCAATCATTGCACACATGAGATTGCCCACATATGATTGATATGGAACCTTAGCCTTTTGAACCCTCTCCTCATCAAACTTGAGGCAATAACCAACACTAAGTTTTACATACGGAGGCAATGGAGCACTAGTTACCCCCCCCCTTTTCCCTTCCGACTCCATATTGAAACACTACAACAATTTATTGACATAATCATTATGGGACTAATAGAGCAAACTCTTTGTTATATCCCTAATTATGCAAATATCAAGAATGTGATTTACATGTCCTAAATCCTTCATTTCAAAGGTTTCTATTAATATTTTCTTCAAGGCATCAATCTCATACTTGTTTTTCCCAACTATCAACACGTCATCCACATAAAGGATCAACACTATCAAGATGTCATATTTAGCCTTTCTAGTAAATTTCAGCCACATGCTTTATATATTCTTACTCATTCAATAAGCTCTTTCTACTCACCTTGAACACATCAAAGCACAAAAGAAGAATCACCTTGTTGTCTATTGCATGCAAAAATTGCAGTTTCAAAATCCTAATTCCTAGATTTGCAGCAAATCAGCTCCATTGTATATGATTCGTGCACTCTATGCCCGTGGTTTGTTTCAATACAATCTTGTAAAGGGGCACGGCTAATTCCAGTCTCATCGTGGTGTTGCGTCTTTCTCTCTCTTTCTTTATGTCTACACACACACATAAACACATATATATATCTCACTCCCCCTCCCCTCTATCTTTTAATCTACATGCTAATAGTTAACCAAGTTGATTAAGTTCAAAGTATTATCATTCTCATATTTTATCAAAGCAAATCATAAGAGCCATCAGCCACATTCGATGTGAATGGGAGGGCCTATTCTTAAAGGCACTATGCACCCATGAGCCTAGGAAGGGGAAGGCATGCATTGAGATTCCTTTAGAGCAATTGAAACATGCATGGAAGAAGTATGGATGCATTATCTTATGTGATGAATGGTTTGATGCCTACAAGAGAAATGTATGTAATGTGATAGTCTCTTACTGCAAGGGTGTGAAGAAAACTGCTAGGGTTTGCAATGAGGACACACAGAGTGTAGGACCACAACAGAAACACAAAGAGATAGACACAGACACAGAGGGCAAAACTCAAACCCTAAACGCAAAACTCAAAACTCAAAACTCAAACACAAACAGAAGAAGGGAAAGAGAGAACACAACTCTGAAGTGAATGAATGCTGTAATAGAATGTAAGAGTGTACAGTGTGCTCAAGGGCAAAGCAATGTCGGAGTGCGACGTCCACTGGAGACGGATCCCAAGTCTATGACCATCAATCGAAGTGTAGGAGTGCTGAATAGTGAATGACAGCAGGCTAGTCACCAAAATGCAGCAGTCTGGAGGCTGGAAACTAGTAAACGCAGCAATGTACCACCAATCGGAGGCTGAAAACTGTGCACAGTCTGTTGTAAGCAGCTGGTTGAAACAATATCTAATGTGGCTAGCGATGACTGGATGATCAAATCACAGCAGATGATGATGTCATCAGCAGCTGACCTCAGCATCGATGAAGGGAGGGCTGGACAACCACGTGGGAGAAGGCTAATGGCTAAAATCTGCACGTGGAGTGAGAAACCTACACAGACGGAATATGGGTCTGAATGGGGGCAGCCTGTCTATTTATAGATGTGGAAGGGCGGCCCAAAAATTAGGGTTTCCACTGAACTCTCTCGAATTGCTTCCTGCTTTAGGGTTTTTACCTTAAAAGAGCATTTTTTGGTGTGTTTTGGGGCTGTTTAAGAGGCTAATCAGCAAGTAATGCATATTTTAGCTCAACACCCCCTCTTAGGCCCAAAACTGAGTCGAAAGGTTAGGCCAACCACTGTGATATTTATTTACCCCAAGGCGTCCCACCCCAAAGCAGCCAAGGTATCGGACAAAGGGTGCACATCAGCTGCCCAATGGCCTACCAAGACTACAGAGACAATGGTTATCATACCAAGGAAATCCAAGTAGTCACCCCCCAGAGAGGACAAGGCATCGGACAAAGCGTGCACATCGGCTGCCTAGTGGCCTACCAAGCCCCGCAAAGGCGGATGGAACCACATGCTTTTTTTTTTTGGCCTACCAAGCCCTACAAAGGCGGATGGAACTACATGCTTTTATTTACCCCAAGGCGTCCCACCCCAAAGCAGCCAAGGCATCGGACAAAGGGTGCACGTCAGCTGCCCAATGGCCTACCAAGACTACAGAGACGATGGTTATCATACCAAGGGAATCCAAGTAGTCACCCCCCAGAGAGGACAAGGCATCGGACAAAGCGTGCACATCGGCTGCCTAGTGGCCTACCAAGCCCTATAAAGGCGGATGGAACTACATGCTTCTTTTTTTTTTTGAATAAGTGAGCTAAATTTTATGGGATGCGGCCAATTGAGTAAAAGTGACCTAGAAGACGGGAGTAGGAAGGGTACATCCAACACATCACAAAACAATACAAGCTAACCCATCCACTCAAGATGTTGATGACAAGGAAAAATAGGTGATGAGGTATCCATGTGATGAAGGATGGTGGCGTGGTAACAACAGCCGCCGGTGGAAATAGCTTAGGATCCGCTTAAGTAGTGCTCTGCACAATGAGATGCAAAGTATGCTACATACTGAAGAATGCTCATGCAGCAGGTGTCACTTGGATAGTGTCCCTCATGGAAAATTTGTTCACTTGCCCAAGCACCCTAGTACAAAGATGATGAAATCATGCAATGCAAAGAATAAGGTAAAATAGGGGAAAGAAGACAATGTCAAAGATAAAGTACTAAAGCATGTAGAATACCAAGAAGGATAAGAACCCCCTCTCAACCTTGATGTAGATGCCGAAGAAGGAAGAGAAGCCTGATGTCGGTCTTTGGATGGTGCCGAGAACCATAAGGAATGAAAGAAGAGAAAGTGGATGAAGTGGATGAAACACCCCGCTAGAAAAGCAAGGTAGAAATCAACGCCATGATAGCATCAAGAGAGATGCTGCACGATCCGCCTCGAGAGGGGAAACCGCCATACTAGAAGAAAAGCAAGCACTCTTAGGATGATGAAACCATAAAAGGAACGGTGCGCATCCCCATGTCTCTAGCCTAGGTAGAACCAAAGCAATCTGCAAGTTAGCCCTACACTGAAAGACAAAACCCTGCAAAAGAGATGAGAATCTGCAAACACAGAGGTTAGGGGTGAGATGCTCCAAAGCAAAACATAACAAAAAGGAAATCTAACTCAAAAATAAATGCAATGAATATATATGTGTGTGAGTAAATACAGCGAAAGACAAAAGAATGGAAAAGCTAAGGACAATGAATCCTATGGGCCCGACTCTAAGAGTGCGAAAAATGAATGCTAGACTGACCTAGGGTATCCGAAAGGACCTAGAGACATGCTACTCTAAGAAGGTGGCTACCATCGCGTACGTCCAGTAGCAAGGCTCTGCCAAGGGAATGCCTGACGAGGTGGGGAGAAAGGTGAGATAGAGCATGAAGTGTAATGGGATCAGAACCTGCAAACCAATCAACCAGTCCCTCAGTGGTAGTGAAAGAGATGGGTTGTTGAGATTGTACTCGAGCCACATGTCCCACATCAACGGCGGGTGCTGAAGGAGTAGATAAAGCAGGAGCAGAAGGCGTAGCCCTAATGGATTGTGCAGTCGCAGCAGCCTGGAGAGGCTTTTTAGGTAGAAGACCTTGGGCCTTGGAGCGACACTCCTCGTCCACACGGCCTGCTCTCTGGCAGTGTGTGCAAAACCAATTTTTCTTAGGGAGTTGCTACCAGATAGGTCTAGATTATTTGGTTCCATCTGAGAAAGAGAAGTCACCCTTTGATTAGCTTGTCTTCGCATCTTGTGAGTTCTTGCCACTGGTGGTTTTCCCTCCCGAAGAAGAGGCAACCAACCCCCTTTGCTCTAAATAAGGCTGTGATGAGGATTTCTTGTGGACTTGATCATGCAACCTTACATAACGCAAGAACTAGCACTCAAACTCGTAGAAGGTTGGAAATCGAGGTTAGGAGATAATGTGTTGAATGAAATTGAAGTATTTTTCGGGTAACTTATTCAAGAAGAATGTAACCTGATCGTCATCTGACTTTGGAGAGCCAGTAGTGGCGAACTCGACAAGTAACTGCCTATATTCAGCCTTCTTGACTTTCAGATCATCCCCTTCCTTAATAGAGAACTCTTGAAGCTCAAAGTCGAGATTGATGCACCGAGTACGACCACGAGCCGCATACGGGTCAAGAAGGTGACTCCAACGCTCTGACGCGAGCGGGAAGTGCTGCAATTGAGAGTGAAACTCAGGAAGCAATCCCTGCATCAACTCAACATTGGCTGTGGCATTGCGGGCTCTCCATTGACGGATGTAATCAGGGTGAGCTAGTTGAGGGTCCGGCATAGGCTCTAGACCAATGACGAGGTCCCAAAGACCCTGAGACTCAAGCACTTATTGCATGAAATTAAACCAAGTGGTGAAATTTGACCCATTAAAACATGTCTTATCCGTGAAGGCATTCTTGGCCGTTGCAACAGGAGTGGTAGTGCTAGGAGAGGGATAGTGTGAAAAAGTGTAGTGTGGATAGGATGGGGGAGTGGAGTACACTTGGGAATGGGCCCCAGAGTGTCCACCAGGCATGCGGGTAGTGTGCAAGGTGGATCCATAGGTAGGGATGGGCTGACTAGGCATGGGCATGGTAGCCACATGAGGAACCCAAGGAGGTGGGATGAGAACACGAGGAGCAGAAGATGGGAATCCCTACGTAAATGTAACCCAAGGAGAGTGTAAAGACGCACCATAAGCTGAGGATGGAAACCCCTGCGTATGAGTGGTCATGTGAGATGTGAAGCTAGGGATAGTGAGGGGGATGCCCATCATAGTTGACCTAAGAGTTATGGGTGTGCTCCTTTGCTAAAAGGTAAGGGGCACTGTGTTAAAGGATGGCATTCCCCCTAACGAAGTACCATGGTGCAAAGAGGTAGAAAATGGGGTGGAGAAGGAAAATGTGCTAGGAGCAGAGATGGAAGATCCAACCCCTAGGGTGTGTGATGCAGATGTGAAGTGTAATCCAAGGTTTTGGAAAGATGATGAGAGGTGATCAAGATGTGATATAGAAGAGGGTGGGATGGGAGGGGAGTGAGGAGTGTGTGTGTATGCTCAAATGAAATAGAAGTTGTAGATATACCTGAATTCCGTCTACTTCGTGAGCCCCCTCTATTGAAGTTTACATACGCAAAGCCATCCGGATCCTGTACCTCGAAAGAAGAAACAGGCGAGGGTTATGATTCATGCAATACAAAAGAATTGTACAAACCTAACATCGGACCTGGCTAAGATGATGAAGATGGATCGCTAGACATTCCAAATGCCGTATGTCCTCCATGATCAAAGAGGTGGCCAGCCTCACCAACTGGTCTAGGATGTGGTAGCAAAACTCGTAGGAGGGGTGTAAGTATCACCGTACTTGTTGCAATAGTACTCAAAGTCCTCCTCTGTCATGTTAGTGAAATCTGGAATAGGAGTAGAAGAAGAAGGTGAAAGTGGAGTGTCGTCCTCCTCATCGAGTCCATAATGCCGTCTCAGGGCCTCCAATGATGAAGAAGCCTGATAAGACATCATAGGAACTAGAGAAGAAGGTGTCTGGAACATTGTGATTCGATTACGAGTCGTATTTTGTGCCTCGCACAAAGACTAGCTCTCCACAATATCCGCAGGATACTCCTTTCAAGAGCACCGGCTCTGATACCATGTGAAGAAAACTACTATGGTTTGCACTAAGGACACACAGAGTGTACAACCATGATAGAAACACAAAGAGACAGACACAGACACATAGGGCAAAACTCAAACCGTAAACACAAAACTCAAAACTCAAACACAAACAAAAGGGAGAGAGAAAACACAACTTTGAAGTGAATGAATGCTGTAAATGAATGTAAGAGTGTACAGTGTGCTCAAGGGCAGAGCAATGTCAGAGTGTGACATCCACCGGAGATGGATCCCAAGTCTATGACCACCAGTCGGAGTGTAGGAGTGTTGAATAGTGAATGGCAGCAGGCTGGTCACCAAAACGGAGCAGTCTGGAGGCTGGAAACTGGTAAACGCAGTAGTGTACCACCGATCGGAGGCTGGAAACTATGCACAGTTTGCTGTAAACAACAGGCTGAAACAGTGCCTGATGTGGCTGGTGATGACTGGATGATCAGATCGCAGCAGATGATGATATCGCCAACAACTGACGTCTGCATGGATGAAGGCGTCAGCAATAGGAGCAAACACGGATGGAGCGGATGGAGTGGCAGCAGTCTCAAGCGCTGGACAGCCACGTGGGGGAGAAGGCTAATGGCTGAAATGTGCACGTGGAGTGAGAAACCTGCACAGACGGAATATGGGTCTGAATGGGGGCAACCTATCTATTTATAGATGTGGAAGGGCGCCCCAAAAGTTAGGGTTTCCACTGAACTCTCTCGAACCACTCCCCATTTTAGGGTTTTTACCTTAAAAGAGCATTTTTTAATGTGTTTTGGGGCTATTTAAGAGGCTAATCAGCAACAAGTAATGCATGTTTTAGCTCAACAAAGGGCACTATGTTTGTGAAGGCCATTGATACCTCTTTACCACACCTTACAATGTCAAGTGCACTTATATGGCAGCACTTGTAAGATGCCAACTTGCAAATTAGGACCGAATATGTTGTGCAAGTTGTCACTAACAATGGAAGCAATTCTCTCTCCAAGGGCAGCATGTTGGAGAAGTTTCCAACAATTATATAGGCACCATGTGTTTCTCATTGCACTAATCTTTTGATTTAAGACATGGGTAAAATTCAATGGATTGAGGCCATATTCCCAATTGCTACAAGTATGGTCAATTTTGTGAGAAAAAGACACAGCAGATATTTCATGGTAACAAGCCAAAGATCTTGAGGAAACAATGGGTGTCAAAGGGAAAACTTGTAACAAAGTTATGTCAGCTAGATTCTAGGTGACAATTAGTATCAGTTTGGCCCTAGGATAATTAATTAGTCTATAAGTGTCAATGGTGACACTAGGAAGTAGGCCTTAATTAATTAATTAATGCCTATCCATGGGTCAATTAAGCCTTGGGGCCACTTGAATTTTTTATAATAGATAATATCATCTATCTAAATCATTATAACTGTATAGTTTAATTTTATTAAATAATTGCTAGACTCTTCTGCCGACTCTCCACTGGACTCTACTGCCGACTCCCTTCCTAAAGCACGAGAGGTCTCTCTCTGACTCTCCACCTAACCACGCCTAGGAAGTTGCTGGAGAGAGCGACGTCGTGACTCCCCTGCCAGCCGTCAACTTTTGGTGAGTTGTACTATATTTATGACTCACTTACTTCCTAAGCTCCCCTTAACCCTGTACGGGTGCCCAAGGCCCCCGGACGGTCATCTCTCGCACTTGTTTCCCCATAAGTTACATTTATTAATGTAACATTTCCTCCCTCTTAAGAATCGGTTTCGTCCTCAAAAATGATACCTGGAAGGTCCAACTGTAAATTGGGAAACCTTTTTCTTAAAGTACTTACTCGCTCCCATGTTGAGCTTTGTTTTGAACAATCTTTCCATTTCACCAGATATTCTTGATAAATAGTATGCCTTGTTTGTCTGTTAAACATTTAAAATTCTTTCTGGTTCATGTGGAATACATTGGTCACCTAATAGCTCCTCAATGTTATCATTTAAGATTAGATTATCCATATCACCCAGCTTCTTTCTTAGCTTGTTTACATGGAAAACTGGATGTGTTTTACTCCCAACAAGTAGTTGGAGCTTGTAAGCCTCCTTTTCCACCCTCTTAAGTATTGTGAAAGGACCACAATACCTGGGTGAAAGCTTTGGACATCGTCCTGTTTTCATGGTTTTAGTTTGTTCAGGCACCTTAAGATAGACCAATTCCCCTTCCTTAAAGGAGATGTCTCTTCGGTGAGGATCTGCATAAGCTCTAGCTCGGTCTTGAGCTTTTCTAATATTTTCTTGAGCAAATTTTAACATACTATTTATATCCTCCAAAAAATAGCTCTAGGGGCTGAAAACCCATACATTAGCATAAATGGACTATATCCGGTGGAAGAGTGTTTTGCACTATTATATGCAAACTCTGCTATCGGTAAATACTCTTCCCAATTAGTTTGCCTTTTACTTACATATGCTCTCAACATATCTTCAAGGATTTGGTTAACCCTTTCAGTTTGCCCATCAGTTTGCGGCTGCTCCGCTATGCTCATGCTAAGTTTAGTATCCAACTTCCTAAATACGACGCGCCAAAATTGACTATCAAATTTTCTATCCCGATCAGAAACTATATTTGTCAGAAGGCCATACAATCGGCATATGTTCTCTATGAATAATCTAGCCAATTCTAGTGTTTTAACATCAGTTGAAGTTGGAATAAACCTAGCCATTTTGGTTAACCTATCCACAATCACCCACACAGAGTCATGCCCCCTCTGTGTTCTGGGTAACGCGACAATAAAGTCCATGGAGATACTCTCCCATTTTCCCAAAGGAATCTTTAATGGGTGGAGAAGTCCTCCCATTTTCAATCTTTCAGCTTTATTAACCTGGCATTTATTACATTTGACCACATAGTCAAGGATGTCCTTATTCATTCCAGGCCAATAGAACTGCCTTTTAATAAGACTATAAGTCTTATTAACTCCTGGATGTCCCGCACTAGGGGTATCATGACACTCAAAGAGTATCTGGCGCCTTATTTCTTCATCTTTCGGGACACATACCCTACCCTTGTAAAGTAAATAACCATTATCAATGGTAAAATTCTTCCACTTGAATCCCATTTGAGCAACCCCTGATGCTCCATTTCCGTGTTGAACATCCTCGGATGTTCCTTCCTCAATGGAGGCCCTTCCATTTGGATCCCCATTTTCTATTGCTTCCCATCTGTTGGAATATTCCGGATCAACCTAGCATTTCCCTTTTAAGAATTCAATTAAATCGGAAGATAATTGAGTAAAACTCAATTCATTTATGATGGGCATTCTGCTGAGTGCATCGGCCACTATATTGTACTTTCCTTTTCTATACCTTATCTCATAGTCGAACTCTTGGATGACTCCGGCCCATCTGGCTTTACGCCCTTGTAGATCCGGTTGGTCATTAAGCCACTTAATGCTTTCATGATCCAACAAGATCAAAATTTTGGCACCGTACAGATAGTGTCTCCATTTTTTCATTGCATGTACTATTGCATATAGCTCCCTTTCATAAACGGAATAATTCCATTTTGCACAGTCTAATTTCTTGCTTTCAAAGACAACCGGTCGACCCTCTTGTAATAAGACCGCACCTACTACCTTGTCACTGGCATCAACTTCAACCACGAATGGTTTATTGGGATCCACAATTAATAGTACTGGAGATGTAGCAATAGCTACTTTAAGTTTTTTAAAACTTTCGTTTTGGTCTGTTCCCCAATTAAAGCTCTTCCCTTTCCCTTTAAGTTGGTCCGTCATTGGAACAGCTATCTTGGCATAATCTTGAATGAATCTACAATAAAATCCAAATAAACCTAGGAAGATCTGCAGCTCCTCCAGTTCCTTGGAAATGGCCATTCAATAATTGCCCTTACTTTTTCTGGATCCATCTTGATTCTCTCTTTCGAGATAATATGCCCCAAATATTTGACCTCTTATGCAAAGAATTCACATTTACTTTTCTTTGCATAAAGAGAATGGGTTCTTAACAATTGGAATACTAATTGTAAGTGTTCCAAATGTTATTCTCTTGATTTTCTAAAGATCAAGATATCATCCAAGAAGACTACTACAAAGTGTCCTAGATAGGGCCGTAACACACTATTCATCAGCTTCATAAAAGTAGCTAGTGGATTAGTGAGACCAAAAGGCATCACCAAAAAATCATAATGCCCGTATCTAGTACGAAATGTTGTCTTAGGAACATCCTGGGCCTTAATTCTTACTTGGTAATAGCCTGATCTTAAATCAATCTTTGTGAAGAATTTTGCCCCTTGTAATTGATCAAAAAGATCTTCCATTCTGGACATAGGAAATTTATTCTTCATCGTTATCTTATTAAGTGCTCTATAATCAACACAAAGTCGCATAGAACCATCTTTTTTTTTTCACTAATAAAATTGGCAAAGCCCAAGGCGAATTGTTGGGTTGTATAAACCCCTTATCAAAGTAATCCTTGATTTGTTTTTCTACTTCTTGGTGCTATGTTTTACTTAGCCTGTAAGGTGGCTTAGAAACAGGGTTTGTATCCCTATCTATGTCAATTGGGTGATTTACATCACCCCTATCTGGTGAAAGGCCACTAGGTAAGTCAAGGAAACACATCTTTAAAGTCATCCAACAAACCACTTAATTCATTATTTACATTCAACTCACAAACATAAGAAAATTATTGCTTTATATTACAAGTAAAAATGTATTGTACAGGAAGGGACCATAACATATATACCTCACAACCTTTCTTCTTTATCAGCTTCTGAACTTCAAAGGAACACATCAAAGGGTTATCAGTTACTTCATGTTCACCTTGAATCACAAAAGTCTTACCATCCCTTTCGAATTCCACTCTATTATGATGATAACTACGCTTTAGAGACGGTTCCACTCCCCATAGCCACTCCCTCCCTAAGCGATTTTGGCCCTTTCCATATTCATAATTTGGAAATCAAGCTTATCTTTATATCCTTGGATCTCGATTTCCAAATTGGATACCATTGTATCCCATATTTTGTATCCTGGCCTTGCATCATGCAAACAATGTATTGGTGCTCACACTTTTGTTGGGGAAGTTTCAATTTTTTTACGAGTGCATAATTTATGAAGTTGTGGGTGGCAGAGTCATCAATCATGACTCTAACCCTCTTTCCAGCTATCAATTCATGCACTCTAACTAAATCATGTGGCCCGAAGGTAGGTTGCCACATAGAAGTTAACATACAACACCTGTGTTGTACATCCTTGTGCAAGACCTCTAAAGATATATACTTTTCATGCCCCTTTAATTCCAGGGTCTGCACTACATGGATTTGTTTCTCTTTTCCCTTGCCCTTGTCCTTATTCTTTCCTTTATCATCTCCCTTTTTCCTTTGAGGGAAATTCCAAGCAGCATGGTTAGGAGATAGGCAATCGAAACACTGCCTTTCTTTTTTGGCATTATCAAAGTCATCTTGACTTAGCTTCGGCCATACATATTGTTTCTTTTCAAAGGGTTGTTTCTTACCCTTAAGGAATGGCATTTTCCTTTTGGATTTGCCTACAAATTTTGAGGTCTCAATTTCCTTAGACTTGGGCTCTGTGTGGGTGAGACTAGTGAGTGCAACTGGACGTGTATTATCTTCATTAATTAATGCAAATTTAATTGCCTCTTCAAGCGTCTTGGGTGAACTCCTTTTCACTTCCTTTTTACAGTCCTTATCTAGTCCCCTTATGAATCCTCTTGTCTTTTGAAATTCATCTATTCCTTCCAATTTGAGGATTATCTCACGATACTCCTCGAGATATGTCAGCAAAGGTCTTCCCTTTTGTCTGACAAAATCCCAATCTTCCCAATTTCTTTCCATTTCATTTTCAGGAAGGAATTCTTTCAAAAAGACCGATTCAAATTGAGCCCAAGTTTCAGGTATTTTCTTTGCCTCCTTTAAAGTTCTCCACCATTTATATGCTTTTGGCCCCAAGGTTAAACTGGCCTCCAGGGCTTGGAGATGTGGTGGAGTATTCTTTAATTTGTGCAAATCCTCCCATTTTTGGAGGAAGTTAAAGATAGTGTCTTTGTTTCTATCTTTTTCCTCCCCATGAAATTGAGGGGGTTTCATATCTTTTAACACTGGGTTATCCCTCAGCTTTTGGTGGGGTTCCCTAGGATCTCGCATAGTCACATCTACATCTTTCGATGAAGATGGAATATCTGAGGTCTCTATCTTACCTTTATCCCTTTCTAGTAATAAGGCTAATTGGGATTTTATTTCGGTGAGTGCTTGAGTTAGCAACTCCATTTGAACCCCCTATGCTTGCACACGAGCAATTAAATCATCAAATTGCTCTCATGTAGCAAAAAATTCTTCCCAGTGTTCTTCTTGCATTTCAGTTTCATGGGAATCCACCATAGGGTGGTGCCCGGAACTAGAGCCTTCTATTGCCCCCTCTCTCTCTTTCCCCTCCATTAATACACTGGAATTGGAATTGGAAAGAAATTGTAAGAAATTTGGAAACAAAAGATGGGACACTTCCCTGTATTTCGTCCGCCTGATTTCTGTCGAGCAGTGTGACAGTAAACGGGCCATGGAAGATGAGGTAGAGTTTGCCTCCAAGCACCATTTTCCTAATGAAATGGTAATGTACCTCTATGTGCTTTAACCTTGCATGATTAATTGGATTGCTTGGTAGGAGCACACCACTCATGTTATCGCAATACAGCTTGACTAGTTTATCCACACAAATCCCCAAGTCATCCATTAACTTAATTAATGAAGCAACCTCACATGCAACTAATGTTGCACCCCTTTATTCCGCTTCTATACTCAAGAGAGCCACAATAGTTTGTTTTTTACTACTCCAACTGACCATGATACTTCCAAGACCAAATGCATATCCACTAGTTGATCTTCTATCATATATACTACTAGCCCAATCTGCATTACTATAACTTGTAAGCTCAACATGCTTACCATACTCATAGAACAGCCCATAAGGTAATGTACCATTCACATTTCTCAAGATCCTTGTCACAGCCTCTAGGTGAGGTTTCCTTGGCTACTGCACAAATTGACTGATCAAACCAACTGCATAACTCAAGTCTCGTCTAGTGATAGTGAGATAGATCAGACTTCCAACCATCTGTCTATACATAGTCACGTTCTCTATCACATTTCCTGTATCAACAGTTAGCTTTACATTCTACTCTAGTGGTGTGTCCATGACAGGAAAGCTGGGCTGCCCTGTCACGCTGGATGCGGAAAAAGATTTACTGCCGCGAGGGAAAACTCCACTGGCCACGTTCTACAGGGTCGCCTGAAGTCAACAAAATATTAAAAACGCCACTAGCCACGTTTTATGGGGTCGCCTGAAGTCGAGCGAAATATTACGGGGTCAGTTTGAAGAGAAGACGGACGACGGCCAGACGAATTACGGGCCCGACTTCAAATCGCGAGTCGCGAACTAAGGCTTTCTGTTCGTTGTGCAATGGGACGAGAGGTGGCCGAAGTGGTAGTTGGCGCGGCCCGGCTTCAAATCGCGTAGCTCTGATACCAATATTAAATAACTACTGGACTCTTCTGCCGACTCTCCACCGAACTCTTCTACCGACTCCCTTCCTAAAGCACGAGAGGTCTCTCTCCGACTCTCCACCCAACCACACCTAGGAAGTTGCTGGAGAGAACGACGTCGTGACTCCCCTGCCAGCCGTCAACTTCTGGTGAGTTATACTATATTTATGACTCACTTACTTCCTAAGCTCCCCTTAACCCCGTACAGGCGCCCAAGGCCCCCGGACGGTCATCTCTCGTGCTTGTTTTCCAATAAGTTACATTTATTGATGTAACAAATTTTATGGTTTTCTATTTAAAAAATGATTTATAGAGATGCATTGCTACACAAGTGCTCTCACAAGACAGCCCAAGCCTTTGAGAAAAAGATTGGAGTACTTGGGTCATTTTTCATACAAAGTAAAGAAATAAACTTACCTTTGCTCTTAGAGAGTTTGGTCTTTTGTCATTGTAACTTCCAACTGCTTGAAAAAAATGCTATTTATGCCGAACTAGAACAAGTGATTATATTTTTCTAATAGCTTATGGCCTTTGACTCTTGAATGCCAATTCTACAGATAATGGATTTTTCTAACCTCTTTGTCAAAAAAACCACAGGTAAATATTGACAAGATTGACATAGAGAAAGTGAGGTTTACCCCAAGCATCACACCAAAGGAGCATGACATGTACAACATGCTCTATAAGGAGATGATAACCTCCAACCGTAGCACATTCAACAAGACTCTTTCCCAATGTCAAAGAGCCACAAATGGAGCCAACACATTAGCTAGTTCAAGAGATTGAAGGACTTTTGATACTTTTGGCTCACCAACTAATATGAACAGTAATGAGTCAGAGGAGGATCTGGATCTCAGTACCTCCATTAACATCTATGATGTCGTTTCAGAAGTCATGGTTCATGTGTGAGATTATAACTTGGTTTTGCGGGCTAGAAATTTGGCATGCCATGGACAACAATCGGGTCAAGCAATAGGCGCACGTTTTGTTTGACTATGATATTGCATGTTTTGCCAATGATTTACACATGCTTTTGTCACACTACAGAGCAATCAAGGACAACTGAAAGGATTTAAGAGGTAGGTTTGTGACGAGGTTGTGAATTTTTAGTTCAATGTTGTTTGGATACTTAAGTTGTGCACATGTGAGGTGCAATATGAAATTATGTTGAATGTGTGTCGCAGTGATAGATAATCCTAGCCGAGGGAGAGAGGAATATTGGCAATTGTGATGGATAAATGCCAATGGGATACCTAGCTTAGATCTTGGTCAAGGATATTGGCACTTTCAAGTTCAAAGAGATTAAGATGTTAAAACCGAGTCTGCCATTGCCAAAGTTAGGGCCTGGACATCCGTTTCCAGTTTCACTTGATTATTCTTGTCTGGAATAAGCCTTAGAGGTTTACTTTGCATGTGCAGATTTGAAACTTCGCACTTGACCAAGTTTGGATGCCATGCAAGGCTTTGTAAAGCTGTTTGAAGCAGATCTGAGGATGGAAATCTCAATTCTGTAGAGGGACACAGCTGTTGTTGCACAATCGGCAACGTGACAATGTGATCTCAAGAGGATTCTAGAGCCTGAGGCAGCTGGGTAACTTGAGTTCCTGTGTGAGCAGCAGGTGACAACAGTAAGCAGGTAAACAAGGATAAGCAACAACTTCAAGATGCCATGCAATGGGTGGCGACAGCATTTAGTGCTGTATTTGATGAAGGCAACCAGTTTTGGGGTGCTAGATTAGGCTGAACAGCAGCAATTGATGCAGATGACTGTATAAGATGCATGAACAGAGGCCAGTGACCTGAATTTAGCATGTTTCTGCACAAGAAAGTGATGCTAGTCAAGGTTTGACAGATGAATAGCAGAATTCTCTATCATAGTAGCACTGGTACCACAAATGAAAGGGTTCGTACTATACCATACTATAGGTATTGTACCATATGTATTGCTACCATAAGGTACCAACTTATTGGATACTTCTTTTGCGGTCCAATCCAAAGTTTGGGATCAGTTGAATGCTTCTTATACTAATATGATTCTCTAATGAGATTATGTTGTTTGAGATTCAAACAGCTTCTCTACCTTTCTTTTGTGAAAAAGATTAGGTTTTAAATAGCTTTTAGCAGAGAATAACATCTTTCGTTCATAGCGTACCTTCAAAAATTTTAAGGTACCACTTCACACCCTAATTTACCATATCGTACCGTCTCATACTTTCCATACCTAAAAACCATGTTCTCTAACCTATTCTCTCATCTATGCTTGATGCATGTGCCATGTGGTGAAGGAAATTGGAGACTTGAGCCTCCAATACTTCATTGTATTGTGCATTCTTGATCTCCTATTCTTAGTGTGTAGCCAGCAATGATTGGGTTTGTATGGCAGCATTAGAATGTGTGCATACATACCTCTGTGATTAAAGAAGGTTGTTGATCCAAATTTGACCAATGGAGAGTAAAATAGAGATTCTAGGTCTACAAGTAGGTTGATTTGCATGCAACAACAAGGAGCAATCTAGACCTTTATGTTGCTCATTATTTATGACTTGCACGTAAGTGTTTAAGACACAAATTTGTGCCAAAATGAGCATTGGGTCAAGGAGCAAATTGAAATTTGTAATTGCTGGTTACAAAAGACAGCTTGCTATTCCAAATGTTGTTGGAGATTTTGCTCATTCTACAAAGGAAGAGTAAATCCAATCCTCTTGGATTCATGCATACACACAAGAAATGTTTTGTCTTGTAGTTTCGAGATTTTAAGGTTTTGTTTTGTGTTTCTTTTCGCTTGCCACCTCAAGTTCTTGAGATTTTGGAAAATTGTAATTATAATATATATATAATGTATATATATGTATGTTTGTACACACACATATGTATGTATGTATGTATGTATGTATGTATGCGTGCATGTGCATCTGCCCATTTCATGTGGGTTCTACTCATTTAGAAATTAGTATTCATGATTCACAAATCACAAACTACAATGTACATACTACACCATGATTCGTGAATAATTATATATGATAACATATGTATAGTACATCTCACATAATGCAAACTTCAATGTGAAAGTGAAAAGATCAAACTAAAAGTAAAACCATGATTTTGGTTTCGGATGTTCAATAGCAGTGGAGGAACAAGGTATCCTCCCAAACATCTCGTGTAAAACCCTTATGAGCCACAAAGACCCAAGTTCAAGTCCTAAGGCAGAGGAGAATAAGATGAAGAAGAAAAGTGAGCCACCAGAGGAGTGTGGCAATAGATGAGAAAGACTAAGAGATAAAACAAGAAAGTGGACTTGGAAGAGAAAGAGATGGAGTAGAAGTAGATAGAGATCGAGGAGGAGGAGGAGCCATTGAGTAGGAGAAGGGGAGAGTGATGGAGAAAACGATGGAGCAGGGTATCATTACAGCTAAAATGGGCTCCATGAGGTCACGGGCTGGACGAGACCATGGGCTGCAATCAAAACGGGCAGTTGAACACCGGCTGAAGACACAAGCCCAAGCTAGTCCAAGAGAGAAGCACGACACGATGGAAGCAAAACAAAGTGAAACACACTCTGGATAGAACCACGGGATGGTCTAGGACAAAATGTGTCCCTAGAAACATTTTGCAAATTAAAAAGTCTTACCTTAAAGTTTCTTTGTGCAACCTTGTTTCACGAAACAAAATGAAAAGTTACATTGGATTTCGGGTTTCGTTGAAACAAAACGTATTTTGGTTATTATGGATTCAAGGCAAGGGTCAACTCTTGAGGATTCAAGTCAATTCTTAGTTATACAACCAATGTTTGGAGTTAATGTGAAAAGAAATACCGCAAGGGGCACCAACATTTTGAGGCAGATCAGATGTTGGCTCATCTCAATTTCATGGGGAATCCTAACCTAACCCTTCTATGAAAAGGAAGGATGGCTTCTACCTCCAAATAGATCCCCTACTACCATTCGATATAATCTAGATGACCTACCATATGAAATTGGACTATATCATAAGGATGGAAATCACTCGGATAGACATTGGGAGGACATGGGTTTTTCCATACACACCACTTGGCACAAAGATGACCTTCAACAAGGATCATCTTCTCCAACTTTTCAAGAATGGCTTCATCATCAAACCAGGCTACGTGAATGTGTACAATGTCACTTCGAATGTTTGAAATTTTCTTTTCTCATCAACAAAAACCACAAAGGTTTGTTTGGATGGTAAAGCCATAAGGCTGGGTCCAAATTCTAGATCCTTTGAACTCCAGAGAGCCTCACTCTGAATTAAACCAAAGAGAACACAAACCATCCCACATATCACACCTATCACTAGGGCATAATGCTCCACAAAGGTATGCTAAAACACCGTCAAGTCTAGAGAGGAACAGAGCTGTGTATAATCATGCCAAGTAGGCCACTCAAGAATGCCCTCACCTTAGTGGGGGTCCATCTGAACCATACATGCAAAAAACATCATCCCACGTCTCCTTTGGTTTGCCCCTATGTGGGGTCCATGTGAACCATACATGCAAAAAACATCATCCCATATCTCCTTTGGTTTTGCCCTCATGTGTGGCAACCAGGCCACACATGCTTGAGTGCCTCAATGAATATCTATGTAGCCACAAGCAATGTCATTTATCAATATCATGTGCATACTTTATTTGATCTTCGTGTGGATATTTTTAAAACACAATATGTTTTTTATTGCAGTTTCATTTCATAAGAGATGAAGGATTGACACACACACAATTTGTGAAGCAAACAAATACAAATACACATAGATGTCAGCATGCAGAAGGACCATAGAAAGGTTGCTAAGGGGGTGAGGGTGGGTAGACTGGTTAGTTCCACAACGAGGGGATTCACTACTCTTTTACATTTGTCCTTGTTAAGTAGCTACTTGTTATCCTTATCCTAGACAATTGACATCTAGATCAATTATCAATGCTGTGAGCATCATGAGCACATCAAATTAAGTAATGTAAGTATCTTACAAACATGACCAACCATTAAAGCAAATCTCTCTCATTCAAAATACTATTAACCTACTCAATCTCAAAATATAAAATCATAACTCCCTACGTTGTGCCCCTTGCAAGCCACTCACATGAACTTTCAAGCCAAAATCTTCCATGGTTTCATACCGTCTCCATTTAATGTAATCACAACTTGTCCACATTATTTGAAAGATCATTTGGGTTTGCAACCCACCCATTTTGAATATCTGAGTGATAAACTTGCAAGTCACGCATACAAGAAAGGAAAAGCAATGATAATTTGAAACACAACCATGTTCACACCTTGCTAGAGCTACAACTGTCCCTTCCATAACAAACAAATTGAGCACCCCAACGACCACTGCACTTCAAACACCAAACACGCATCTCAAGTTAATTCAAATGCAGGTTTAACATTATACAAAGTTCTTGCAAAGTAACATAAAAAGCTAACCTATCTTCAGGGGTGCTGAGAGGACTTGGAAAGCGTTGGCTGTCAATGCTTTGCAAATTACGAATATAATGTCGATACAGCACATAATCAACTCCATTGCAATGCCAAAACTGCAGTGTGGATGTGATGATGAAAGGTCAAGCAAAACAATGTGCTTGATACAACACCTCCAAATTGAGGCAAATTTCTTCAAAAATAAAAGAGCTTTGAGCAATCATAAATATAGACCAAACTGGATTCTAAAACAAGTGCCATAATACTAAATGCAACACTCACAAGATCTAGCAACTCCTCTAAGCTATAGCTTTACGTACAAATATGCCAATAAAAGTTATATCAAGAGTAAATCAAAAGTTCGAAAAAGGCCCACTTACCACTTTTCTTTCTCAATGTTCCATGCCTGTAATTTGCTATGCCTCTTAGCTAGCCTTAGTCCAAAGCTGTACAAACAGTAGTCCTAGCTAACAACAAGAATCTAATCAAGTGTCATGGTGAGGATATGCTATGGTGTGCAGAGAAAACAGTGTACGAACATAACTACTAAATGAACTCAAAAAGAACATAAAAGAAGAAGAAACCTGAATGCTGGAATGAAACTAATAAGCAAAGCTCCTTTACTCTTCTCCTTCCTCCATCCACTTCTCTCTACCTCTACATCCTCTTCATGTAGCTCTATTTCTATTTCCTCTTCCTTTACCTCCTCTTCTTTACCTTCCCCTACCTCTACCTATATCTCTATATTCTTTACCCCTATCACAATGCCCAAGTCTTTGCATTCCTCATAGCTCGAGTCTTAGCCTTTAGGTTCTTTTTATATCTACTACTCTTTGTACTTGTCACTCGCACTCTTGACTTGCCATACCATGATCCATTGAATCATGATCCATCATTGTAGCAAGCTCCTCTTTTTGATTGATTGTAACTGTCTTCAATCTTATAAATGAAATTGGATCTTGGAAATTACTTGTGACTAGAGTCTTGGATTTACATTTTGTCTCAACTTCTCATCATGTTAATGACTCATTGTTGAAAACTGAAGCGAAGGCATTTGAGGTTTATAAACTGTAATAGTATCGAATGGAGAATGCCTTGTGACATTCTTTTTTTTTTCAAAGAAGCATAAAAATTCTATTAACACACCTCTGAACAAAGTGTCCAAAGGCAAAAAGACCAAGTACAGAGAAACCGTGTAAGGGACTTCCATATCAAGAATTATATAACAAGGGGAAGCCTATTACAAAGCTTGAGTGAATAGCTAGTCCATAGATCTATAATGCGAAACCATGCGGGTATTGAAGAGAAAAAAGGTGCCAAAATCCCATGTCCTAAGAAAAGCATCTCTCCTCTTCTTCATAGTCTCCAAGCTGCCCTGTATTCTCTTCCATGTCCCACGAAGAGTATGCAAAGTCTCTATCCAGATCTTGGAGAGTCTCTATAATATGTCCAAAAAAACAATAGCCTAGCTACATCTGGCTGTCCATATGTACCAAGCAATAATGCTAGCTATGAGCTCCTCTCTATGACAATGCCCCTAACTCCATACTGTTTGTGAGAAATTTGGTATGAAAATTCTTCTCACAAGCTGCCCCAAGATGAGATAAGCTTGACACCCCCGTACATCCTCATACCCATAAGTTGAGCCTCTGTCAGTGACCCATGCAATTGTCCCCCACGTAGCAATCATAGAATTTGTAGTGCCATGAAACACCATCATAAGGGCTCTCTTCCAAAGCTCCTGAGCCCTTGGCAATCCCATAAGCAATGCCTCTGAGTCTCCTCACGCTCCCCACATCTAGCGCAAGGAATAGAGACTCTACCATAGCCAAGCCATGTACCAACTATTAAACTCATGTATACTAGTAACTAAAGAAAGGGTGAAATCTTTCATGGTCTATAGCTATTCTCCAATATCCTCCAGAAGCAAGACTGTGATATACCCTGGATAGTCCAATGCTCAGCTGCTGGTATCATTCTAATCCTACTCATCCGTATTCTCCTCCCCAACCTAGTGGTATAGCCAAAGAAAGCCACATCCTGAGGCATCTCTGCAAATAGATCTCTCCATATCCACTCCCCACGATCCCACCGAAGCCTCTATAGTGACCTTCTACTATATGCCCAACGTCTCCATCCATCTTCCATACAAGTCTTAGGGTCCGAGTCCAAGTACCAAGGTCTAGGTCCACGTACGAAGTCCTATCACAATGATCCAGATCCTCTCATCTAAGTCTACCATCCATCTCTACTAGAAAAGTAAACACACTCTCTCCACTGGTGGCTACCATTGCAAAAAGGATCTCTCCTCTGGTAAAGATCCCTATCCATGTTTGATCTGTCATTCTGCCATTCCACCATTCAAGGGATACCACCTACCTAATGCTCTCCATTATGACTCTGACGCATCTAGTACCTCAAAGTCTTTCTCTCTCTATATGAGCCGGCAGCTCCAAAAAGGCAAACTACTCCCCACCGTAAATACTACCTAAGCAAAGAACCATCCCCAAGTTAGGAGGATCCTCTCTCCAATGGTGTGGACCTCTCTATCTTGAGTAGCTGATTTAAAAAAAGTGGTTCCCTCAACTTCTCTTCAACACTAGCTAGGTCAATCTAATTAAGTCCTATAGATTTTGATCTCCATGCCCGTATGAAATATGCACAAGATCTGACCTCAAAACTATTCCCAAGCCCTCTAGCTTCGATATGTTGAAATGCCAACGTGTGCTAGGCTGCCACCGCCCTCCATGAGCAGGAGCAATGGTCTCTAATCTCCATAACAGTAGCTTCTTCCATGGCTTCTCACCCGAAAAAAGGCCCCTCACAATGAGCCTCTATTCTGACTATCTCGGTCAATAACCCCCAAACCACCCCTAGATCTAGGCTAGATGATAACATCCCAAGCTACCTTAGCCCTTGCAGGACTACCATCTCCACCTAACAAATGAAATTTCTTATGCATCACTTCACTTGGCTAATGCATGACCTAGAGAGGGCCCAACAAGAAGTTATGCACCACATGGTGGCCAACAGAACCTGATTTGCAACTCTCACCCTACCTACCAGTAATAGTCTTATTGTGCTTCAATATAGTAGCTTTTTTCTTATGCTAAGTAATAAGGATACTAGCTATTACTTTGAAGAAATATCAATGCCTACATAGCAGCCCAGGTATTCACAGATGTGCCATGGGGAATCCAAGTGAAACGCTCATGTGGTTTCCAGTCTATCTGCCAAGTATCACAACCCAAATCCATAGGATTTGTGCCAATTAATAAGAGCTCATGAGGCTATGCAGAAGACCTCCATCACAACTACAAAGGCCCAAAAATTCTCCTCATCCCCATCCAGGTAAACAAATATGTCATCTCTGAACTCTACATCTAGGAACTCCTCAAACTCCAGAATGGAAAGCCTAATGCCTCGAATACATGTATGCATGTTCGTTAAGAAGGAGCTTAGAGCCTCTACAACAAATAACAAAAGAGGAGGTGCAAGGGGACATCCTTGTCTCAATGACCTCTAAATACTGAATCTGGCACCATTGGTCCCACCAATGAGAACATGGCTGTGAGCTGATGAATATAGAGTCGATACACCTCTAATCAATTGCTCTGGGAAACCCATCATGGTTCAACAATGATATGCAAGCTGAGATTGATTCCATCATAAAGAATCAAACATGGGATTTAGTGTCTTTGCATGTTGTAAAGAAAGCCATTGGTACAAAGTGGGTCTATAGGCTGAAAAGGAATGCAGATGGATCCATTGACAAAAAAAACGCCAGGCTCGTGGCCAAGGGCTACGCACAAAAGAAAGGCATTGACTATGAGGAGACATTTGCTCCTACATCCCACATGACTACCATTAGGTCTATGGTTGCTTTGGCTGCCCATTATGGATGGACTGTGCATCAACTTGATATAAAGACTATTTTTTTACATAGGGAACTTCAAGAAGAAGTGTATGTACAGCAACCCATTGGTTTTGCAATTGAGGGATCCGAACACCTAGTCTGCAAGCTGAAAAATGCTTTAATGGTTTGAAACAAGCTCCTCGAGCTTGGCATGCAAAGGTTGATGCCTTTTTACTTAGCCAAGGATTCATAAACAACTCACCAGAGTCTAACCTTTACATATGTAAAGAGGGGGGATCCTTGCTAGTCAAATGTCTATATGTTGATGATCTTTTGCTTACAGTGACACATGCGGATCAGATTTCAGCATTCAAACAAAATTTGCAGCAAACTTTTGAGATGTCAGATTTGGGGACTTTGCACTATTACTTCAGCATTCACTTCATTCATGATGCTAGAGGCATTGGATTGTCACAGTCCAGATACATTGGTAAACTTCTTGAGAGGTTTGGCTTACAGGATTGCAAGCCAGTTTGTACACCAATGGAACCTGGACTGAAGCTGTCATTGCATGATGACAGTGACTTGTTTGATATCCATACATATACTCCAGTAGTTGGATGCCGTATTTACTTATGCAACACAAGGCCAGACATACAGTTTGCAGTTTAAGCCCTGAGCAGATATATGCATCAGCCACACATGTCACATTGGCAAGCTGTCAAGAGTATTTTAAATTACTTGCACGGTACTAGGGCTCTTCAATTGCTTTATCCCAAGGGGGGACCACTGCACTTACATGCTTACAATGATTGCAATTGGGCTGGTGATTATGATTCTCGTCACTCCACTAGTGGCAATTGTGTCTTTCTTGGCTCATCTTGCATCTCTTGGCTTAGCAAGAAACAATCCATTGTTGCCACATCATCATGTGAAGCTGAATACAAGACACCTCTCACTACCACAGTTAAATGTGTATGGCTTAAACACTTGTTAGCCGATTTGAATGTATACATCACAAAGCCTACTCCTTTGTTCACTAATAGTCAAAGTACCATTGCAATGGCACAAAACCCAGTATTTCATGCACACACGAAGCACATTGAGATCCATTATCACTTTGTCAGAGATAGGCTACATCAGCTGATATCAGCCTTGTCTATTGTCCTACCACCAGTAATGTGGCAGACATCTTCACCAAAGCTCTTTCTCATGACAAATTTGAAGCATTTCGCAATGCTTTAAATTTGATCTCCTTTGATGGATGACCCTTGTATCTTGATCACTCTTCACTACAGAGGGGTTCATTGGGTTTGACTCACACCTACACTCACAAAGGAGTGTGGGTGATCTTCAGTAGAACATTGAGGCACTTTTCACTCACCGTGCGAGAGATTATTTCCCCCAAATTTATTTCTTTTATTTTATGTGCCTATGTTACACAGCTTTGGGCACTTCTTGTGTTTTACACTCTTCGGGCGTAAACACCCTCTTACAACCCTAAGGTCTAAGGGTTGTACTTTGTACTTGCACCTTACACTTCAGGTAATTGAATTGGGTATTGTGCTCTCACACTCTACATTGTCAATTGTACTCTCAAGCTGAGCTTCGATCTGTCCTCCCTCTCGCATTGTACAATTCCCTCATGTTGGAGCTAGCCATTGCGGCCTTGTATCTTTCAACCATCAATATTTTTATTTTCCCTCTCCTATGTTTCATTCAAGATCCTCCTCTATTCGCTCCCAATTTGCTTTCCTTTCCACTATGCACTCTTACAAACCCCCCAAATTGAGAGATTTTATGATAAAGAAGTGGAGGATGAGGATGGAGATGGTTGGGAACAACTTTGGGATTATCTATGATTACTATACATAAGTCTACAGCAAGTAAAACTCATGTAAAATGAGCCAAAATTACCTCTTTTATTAAAAAAAAGGAGACCTAGTGCAAAAAGGGAAAGTGGAGGAGCATAAGGCAAGTGTCTAATCACATATCATAAAGTGTCAAATTTAAAGAGCATTATCACAAATTTGCTCATTTTAGAATATTATCTGTATTTTTCAAGATTACCAATTTTAACTCAATCTGAGGCTTCTAAAATTTGCAAACATTCTAAAATTAGAAATTCCCTAAAATTTAGGAAAACCTCCCTCCCCCCCGCCCTGCCAAAAAAACATGGATATCATATGAAAGCTCTTTTCAAGCACATAATCAAACCAATGCGAGAATCCTTATATAAGTTTTCTATGCAAAGATATATGCATTCTAAACTTTCAACCTACATACACACATTGTACAAATGTTTCATGATCATACCATCTTGTTACTTGTAATTGTATATTCTAGTAGATCTAGCCCATACTTTAAGACATTAATTCTTTCTGTATGAGAATCTAACTCTGACATAGTTGTGTTCCAATCCTAGACACCTAATCAAGTCATACAGATTGAAGTGTATGCCCAATTCTATAAGCAATGCCCTGAATTAATCTAATAATTATTTCGATGTCCTAAAAAATAATCTGACTGGACAATAATTAAATTGGCTAGGCAACTTCCATTCCCGAGTGTCTCTACGCCATCTTTGACCATCAGATTGGCATTAGATACCATTAAACGCTACTTCTCTAGTGTCACCAACTGACACTTATGGCCAAATGGATGACCTAGGCCAACGACTGGCACCAGATACCACCAAGTACCTATGCTTATAACAACTTTTGACTTTGACATCCCGTGATTTTTTCGGGTCCCAGGCTCGTAAATTTACTTTAACCCCAGTTGCACCTCACATATGCAACATTTACTTAATCATGTGATTAAGAATTAATCCACATGTTAAGTGAGGTTTCAAAAATACATGTCCTCATGACAGATGGTCTAATCTGCAACCATTGGAGAACCTTTCGAGGCAGCCAAGGGCAGCAAAAGACCAATCGATAATAGGAGACAGCATCTACAGGCTGTTGAGACAAGTCAGTAGCAATAAATGACTCGTTGTCTTCAGTTCTTCCAAAGATTACAACATTGAGATGACCAAAGGCTGAGAAATTTCAGAATTCTTTGCTATAAACCCTAATTTGCAGCAAAAATTAGGGTTTAGCAACAGCTTCGAGAAGCGTGCTAGAAATTGGAAGCTTCGAGACTTGGATTCAACAGGGTTGAAGCTGTTTTCAATCAAATTCAAGTGAAGGGACTAGCAAATCAATGAATTTGGGGCATTTTCCATCTCCATCAAAGCAAGTGAAGGCCAATTGACTGCCTGAATCAAGGGGCAAATCAGATTGAAGACTTGCTTGTCATTTTGAACAGCAAGGGGAGTTGGAATACCAAAAGGGATGGGGAAAATCCCATTGTACATCAACTTTTTCTTCAATTAAGTTAAAGAAATACAAAAAGAAGAACCACTTTTGGGACCAACAAGGTGTTTATTGTCCAAGATTGTAAGTTAATTTGCATTTCTCAATTTTGTAATAAATGTTACTGTTGTAACTAGGTTGTAATCAAGGAATTACCTCCTATCCACGAAAGAAAGGTTGGTTTCACGAAATTTCTGTTATCATTCTATATGTAGATGATATGCTACTCAGCGGATCAAAAGAGCATAAAATTGTAGATTTCAAAGCTGAGCTGAAACATGCTTTTGCTATGTCAGATATGGGCTATTTACACTACTATTTGGGGATTCAATCTACCCAAAATCAGCATGACATCATTGTGTCACAATCACAGTATGCGGATTAGCTTTTGCATAGGTTTAATATGCAAGATTGCAAACCTATGTGCACTCCTATGGAGCCAAGGCTCAAGCTGTCCATGCATGATAATGAAGAGATGTCTAATGTTGCAATTTACAGCCAAGCTGTTGGCTGTCTTATTTACCTTTGCAACACGCATCCTAACATATAGTTTGCAGTATCTCAAGTGAGTAGATCCATGCATAGCCCATGGATAGTACATTGGCAAGTTATCAAGCAGATCTTCAAATATTTGCAAGGTACTCAGTCATATGCTTTATTCTTTTCCAAGGGAGAAGACTTGCACTTAACATGCTTACAATGATTTAGATTGGGCTAGTGATTCAGACACTAGGCAAGCTACCAATGGACATTGTTTCTTTCTAAGCCACTTATGCATTTCGTGGCTAAGTAAGAAACAACCTACAATGACTACCTCGTCTTGTGGGGCTGAGTTCAAGGTTGCCTTCACCGCAACAATGAAATGTGTATGGCTACATAGGTTGTTGGGCTAATCTACAAATTTTCTTTGGAATGTCCTATGCCCATTCTTTCTGACAATCACAGTGTTATTGCACGGCACGGAACCCTATGTTTCACACTCACACGAAACACATTGAGGTGCATCATCATTACTTCGGAGAGAGATGCTACATAGGAGAGTTAGTTTGATATATGTTCCTACATAAGAAAATGTTGCTAACATTTTCATCAAATCACTATTTCAAAAGAAGTTCGAGGCTTTTCAAAAGTCCTTCACTTGCTATCCTTTGGTAATCGATCTTCATGTACTTCTATCACATTGGCACTACAAGGGGGCTATTAGAATTTGCCAACTCTATGGGCAATGCCCAATGTTTTAGTCAGTTAGTTTGCAGAGTGAACACAGCTAAGTTAATAAGTTATGTCAATACATTTAGAGTTAGTACTAGAGTTAGCTAACTTCCATTAAGTTAGGGGTTGGGTCTACCTTAGACCTAAGGTTGTACATTCATTTTATCTCTTGCAATTCAGCAAGTACACTCTATTGTTTTTCAGCTCACACTATCTACTCTCAACTCTCTCGTTTCTCTCTCCTCCATAGCCAGTTCAATTTCCAACAAAAAAGACCAAGGGGAATCTAAAGGGGAACGTCCATGCTACCATTTCACCAAAGGGGAATGTGGGACTTCATTATTGACAGATGAGAAAGAGAAAAAAGTCTCACTTCCATCGAATGTCCATGCACCATCACTTTCACCCATCCGTAGTCTCAAATTGGTATGCAACAATATACTCTCTCTCTCTCTCTCTCTCTCTCTCTCTCTCTCTCTCTCTCTCTCTCTCTCTCTCTCGTAATGAGTAGTTATATTATATCAAATCACACGAGGAATACAAAAGTCACGGCAAAGAAATAAAAGAGATTTCCATATGCCAAGGAACCAAGTCCTCCCTACGATTCACGAAGAAGGCCAACACGTTGAATAAGATACTACCAATGTAGAAGACCCTTGAGCCTAGCAATATGTCCCTAGACACTAGAGGCTAAGTCAAAAATAAATGCATTCCAGATGACCCGGTTGTACCAACAGCCAAAATATGAGAAAGTGGAACGATATCTTCATATGTTGCTGCACCGCACTAGGATATTTTGCCTTAACAAAGACCCAGTCAAAGGGGCACAACAATGGTCCAACCACAACTCTCTAAACGTCAAACAAGGCCCAAATCTCTCTCTCTCTCTCTCTCTCTCTCTCTCTCTCTCTCTCTCTCTCTCTCTCTTTTCGTAAAAGGTAATTGTATTAATTACGAAAAAAAAGGTACAAGTTTACATGAGTACAAGATACATGATGGCTCTAAGCCAACATGTGTAAACTGTCAGTACAAAACCAAGAAAGAGTTACAAAAATCATGGCAAAGACGCAGAGGCAATTGCCATATGCCAGGGAAGTAAGTCTTCCCGAGGGAGCAAGTCAGAGTGTCGAATGAGATCTATCTGCCAAAGCAAGAGGCCTTTAAGCCTGGCAATGTGACCCAGCATCCCCAGTGAGGCCGAATCAAAAAGAAAGGCATTCCGAGTGGTCTAATTGTGCCAGCATCCCCAGTATCTAAGAAAGTGGAACAGTATCCAATTGTGCCAGCATTCCGGCTCAGTTGCATATGAAGCTCTCTCTCTCTCTCTCTCTCTCTCTCTCTCTCTCTCTCTCTCTCTCTCTCTCTCTCTCTCTCTCTCTCTCTCTCTCTCTCTCTCTCTCTCTCTCTCTCTCTCTCTCTCTCTCTCTCTCTCTCTCTCTAGCAGCTCTTCGCCTATTTGATTTTATTGTTAATACCACACACACACACACACATGCGCACATTGTTTACACCATGCATGTGCGCAACTCTCTCTCTCTCTCCAAAACACCTTTGTAGGAGGCCTGGATGACAAATGGAACAGGGTCAAAGTCTTCAAAGATGAGTTTGAGAAACATATTTTTGTTCCGAAACATGAAATCATACAAAGAAAGGTGTGTAGAGCCATTCCTTTCATTAACATTGGGGGCCCTTCAATTATGGTCAAAGGAAAACATCTCGTTCTAAGATACACAATCATACAAGAAAAAATAGAAATAACGAAGCAAACTAAATCCTTGTAAGGAACTATGATGTAGATGGCAAATGAGCTTACACCTACCCAGCTCAAGAGCAGGAAGCAAAAATTGGCTAAGAACATGAAAATCGAAGACAGAGAAAATGGGCAATTTACAAACACAATAGAGCCGTCATTGCACAATTCTAGCCAACCAAGTCAAAAGGGAAGTGACCATCTAAAAAATTTTAGGTGGACATTTTGAGATACTATACCTATCTTATAATGATAGATTGATCTTAGAGCTTGCCTTTATTTTTCTTTTATTTCTCTTTTATTTTCCTTTTAATCTTCAATTGATTATGGCTTTTTGATATCCAAAGTGGATGTACAAATGATGATAAATGTACCTAATTTTGTCCTTTATGTTAGTTTTGGCCTCCACTCACGCACACCTCTCTCTCTCTCTCTCTCTCTCTCTCTCTCTCTCTCTCTCTCATATTAATTAGGTCTTTAAAATGTCTTGTGATGACATTAGAACTAGACATTAATTAATAAATTAATGACAATCTAAGGCCATTTAATGTTTGGAACAACTTAAAGTTCCAAAGGGATTGGCACATTAATGTAAATGGGCACCAAGTAAATGTTGGGCAAGGACAAAGGAATTTTTAAAATTACATATTAATTAATGCTCAAAATGGCACTTAGAAGGCTGCCACTTAGCAAACTTGCCCATGCAAGTTGAGAGAACATTGTTCAAGGCTGGCTAAGTGCAGAGGCAGCCATTCAAAGGTTGAAGGAGGAAGGAAGAAGGAAGAGTTGTTGAATGTTGTTGGTGCATTTAGGGGCTGCTAGATTAGTTTTGAGACAATCAACACCTGATCACACAATGAAACAAGACAAGGGCAACATGTTTCCCGCTCCACCTTTGAGAGTCAGCAACAAAAGAGGAGGGCTCACCAACCACATTGTAGTTTTGCCCCCCTTTTGAAGTTATTAACACCATCAAAATTGTCATGAGAGCTACCATTCAAAAGATCCTCTCTTCACTTGATTTGCTCTCTCATTTGCTAGTATTCCCTCAACAATTCTCAGCATATGTCAGCCCTTGGAGAAGAGCAGTAGTGACTTTTGCTAGAAAACCCTAATTTACAGCAGCGATTAAGATTTCTCAGCCACCCCGGGATCCATGCCCAATAATTAAAGACCATGTACTCAAAGTAGTGGCTGTGAATTGAGAATTTACAGCTGATCAAAGGAGTGAGCCCATTCCCATTTGCTTTGGCCCGCATGCAAGAGTCCAAGGATTGATTAGAGTTTGCAAAAATTAGAGTTTCAAAGCTCTAATTTTCAAAATTGCAGCAAATTAGCCCTTTTGTATATGGTTCACGCACTTGATGCCCATGGTTCTCTTTCAATAAATTCCTGTAAAGAGGGAGGGACCGGTTCCCCTCTCAACGTGGTGTGGACTCCTCTCTCTCTCTCTCTCTCTCTCTCTCTCTCTCTCTCTCTCTCGTAAAAGGTAAATGTATTAATTACGAAAAAAATACAAGATTACTTGATTACAAGATACATGATGACAATCTAAGCCATCATGTGAAGAGGTTCCAAGTAGTACAAGTTACAAAGTCATGGCAAAGACGCGGAGGAAATTGCCATATGCCAGGGACGTAAGTCCTCCCTAGAGAGCAAGTCAGAATGCTGGAGAAGATGTAACTGCCAATACAAGAGGCCCTTAAGCCTAGCAATATGCCGCTGAACATTATAGGCGGAATCAAAAGGAAAGCATTCTGAATGGTCCAGTTATGCCAACAACCCCAATATCGAAGAAAGTGATACATAAGCTTCATATGTGGCTGTGCCGGAGTGGGGTATTTGGGCTGCCCAAAAACCCAATCAAAGGGGCGTAGGGTGAAACCAACCACCCCTCACCAAACAGCCGACAAAAATAACCAAACTTTCTTAGCGATGGGGCAGGAAATAAATCGGTGCCGGGCGGATTCCACAGTAGTGGTGCAAAAGAAACAGTTGCCATTGGAGATTCGTCGCTTGGAAAGAGCTGAAGCAAGCAGAAGACCACCAATCATCACTCTCCAAAGAAAGACCTTATATTTGAAGGGTGTCTTGTTCAACCAGCCCTCCATCACAGTTGCCCTCCACCATGACCAGGATTTACGCAATCCCCATAAAGCATTCGCTTTAGTAACTAGCCATTGATGATCTTTAATCAGAAGATGATACACTTGGTTAGCAGAAGCTTTGCTTAAATTCAGCCGGCCTTCTAAGTCCCAATCCTGCCAGGGATGATCCGAAGCAAGGGCGGGAAAGGGTTGTCTGCTCTAGAGCACCGTCAAAAGCTGTTCCCATAAATGCCTATATCCACGAGGGATCCTGAAAAGGCTCCTAGCTGTTCGAAACGATATTAGCACATTGCGACTGGCAAGGGTGGCATCTGCGACTAAAGACAAGCCCAAACGTGCCATCCGGTTGAATTGTGGTCTAAGCTCGTGTTTACCTTCCCATGAAAGTAAATGCGAGACTGCCAGCAATTCCAATTGAAAAGAGTTAGTAGCTAAGCGATCCTCCGCTGGATGCCACTGAGGCTTTTGGAGGACCAATTTCCAAGAACATACCAAATGAGTAAGCAGCGATCAAGAAGAACTGGAGAACCGCGAATCAGCATTAAAAACATGCCACCAAGAACTCCGGATTTGGGTATTGCCATGCAGAAGCCCATGGTCCTCAAGGAAATAACAGGCTATAACGACCCACGGATGATGATCCGAGCACATGGCGCGGAAAAGAGACCAACGGAGTGCCAGCATGTGAGTTTGGGCATCTAAAATAGCTCCTCCACCCATGCGTTTGGGGGTGCACGCATGCGACCAAGAAATCCAGGAAATACCTACATGCAATGAGTCCTTCTTTCATAGCATGAAACGAATAGACTGAGTAAGAGCATTCAAAGTCGTAGTAGTCAAGGGCAGCAATGGCAAGAAATATGTGAGCATTGGCAACATAATTGTCTGGGCTACTTTGAGGCGAACATGGAAGGGCCAGGCCTGAGACTTCCAATACAAAAACTTAGCCACCATTTTCTGAGAAATCCACTGCAGAAGCTGCTTTGGGGGAGCATCCACACCCAAAGGGTACCCAAGATGCCTGACAATGGAGCCACGAGGAACAACCAGACCCTGCCAGTCCAAGGACTGCAAATCCGACTCCGTGCAGCTGAGAATGGCTGATTTGAGCGCATTGATGCGAAGGCCGGACGCCTGACCAAAGAGACCCCAAACATCCAATGCTTTTCGAAGGTTATCCTTGTCCGCACGCAAAATCATAAAGCTATCATCAGCCAGGGATTGGCTAATGAAGTGATGTCCTGTAGGAAGCGACAATCCGGCCAACTGAGTAGAGGCTGCCATATGAGATAACATCGAAAAAACTGGATGCGTTGCAAGGGCAAAGAAGAGAGGGCTCAAAGAGCACCCCTGTCTGACAGAGCGGGCAAGGACAAATGGCTCAGTAACACCTCCATTCAGCATGACTCGCGAAGACGCCGCAGAGCTCATGGTGTAGATTAGACGAGACATCCGAGCACCAAAGCCCATAGCAGACATAAGTTCAGCAACGAAAGACCAGTCCAGATAGTCAAAAGCCTTTTCCAGGTCCAGTTGGATCAGTACGACCTCCTGATTAGAATGCCTTGCATAATCAATTGCCAGTTGTGCATTCAATACATTGTGCAGAATATTTCGGCCCTTAATGAAACCATACTGGAGAGGGTGCACAATGGCAGGGAGATGCTTATGGAGCCGATTCGCCATTACTTTGGAAAAGATTTTGTACATAGAACCCATCAAAGAAATTGGGCGCCACTGTTTCAACGTAGATGGAGAAGGAACCTTTGGAAGCAGTTTAATAAGTCCCTCTTTCCATGAGGAAGGCATGATCCCCGTTTCCCACACCTGCTGAAACAAAGCCTGCAATGGTTTCACCAGTTGGGTAGCAAAAGCCTCAAAGAACTCATTGGTGAGACCATCCCAACCCGGACTTTTATCCTTGGGCAAAACGTCCATAACCTCTGCCTCACAAATATCTGACTCCATAGTAGCTTGCATGTCCTGCGGAACCTGATTGTGGACCAGGTCATAAAAAACCGAACGGGCCTGAGTAATTTGGGCTGAAGGTGGAGAAGTGGAACCGAGAAGGTCGCGGAAATAATTCCTGCACATATGCACAATAGTCTGCGGATCCAGGATAAGGTGGCCTTTTGTATCCTCAAGTCTGGTCATATTCTCTCGAGCATGAGAGGCATGGAGAGCTCGAAAGAACTTATGGGTCTGATACGTACTATCTTGCAAAGTCTCCGTCAGATGTTGCAATTTGGCCTGCTGATACGATTTCAACTGGAACTCTTTAATAAGATCAGCCACCCGCATTGCCAGTGCTAGCAGAAATGCATCATCCGGAGTGTCCACCAGCAGAGAACGAACCAAAACCAGCAAGTCCTCCGCTGCTTGTGGACGCTACCGACAAAGAGAGGCATGATAGATCCCATACTGCCGAGCAACCCACTGCACATTAGAGAGCAATCTTTCAAATGAAGCAGTGCCCTGAGAGGAGAAGTCCAAGAAGAATCTGTCAATCAATTGCTGCATATAGCCCTGAAAGATTGCATGCTTCAAGTAAGACGAGTTGAAACGCAAAGGGAGTCTCTCCAGAAATTGCTTGAAAGGTGCAATGGGTTGTGCAAGCAACTCAAGCTGCAGAGGGAAATGGTCCGACAAGGCATATTGCTACAACACTTTTATTTCGAGCATCTCGGGAAGAAAATCATCATTCTGCATGACGTATATGCGGTCCAACCGCGACCATGTTGTTGCATACTGGGCAGAATGGAAAGTAAACCCTGTAGAAGACGGGTGTAGCCAGGACCAGAGATCTTGCTTAAGAACAGCAAGAGCCAACTCATGCCACATACGACTTTCCGGCGCATCCATTACCGAATGCTCCGATGTGGACTGGGAAGAATCAACACACATATTGAAATCCCCCATGAAGAAGCCCCGTCTGCCAAGTGACAAGGAGGTCTGCAAAGTCTGCCAAAGCTCTCGACGAGATAACGGATCATTCGGAGCATAGAGGCCAAGTAACCATAAGATCTCCCCTTCGAATAAAATTTCAATCACCAGAAAGCGGCCATGTACATCATTTTTAAAAAGAACGGGCTGATATTTGTCATGTACAATCATGAGCACACCCGAATAATGCATGGCCTGTGTCCCTGCATAGAACAAACGAAAGCCATGGCAATCCACAACTTTTCCGGCTTCTCCGTGACTCTTGTGCTCAACAGCGCACAGGACATCCCACTGATTCTCATACAATACAGTCCACATGGCATGTTGCTTGTGTCGAGAACAAATTCCTCGCACATTCCACGTGGCTATTTTCATGTGTATTCAAAACAAAATCAGGTACGAGGCACAGCTTGCCTCGATTTGACTTTTTCTGCGAGAATGTCCAGGACTCCCTCATCCAAGAAATCCGCCAACACAACAAAAGAGTTCTGAGGACCAGATTTGGAAGTAGACGGCATATCTGCTGGCTTGGAGATGGAACGGGGATAACGACGGTCCCACGGGGTAATGACGTTGCCTCTGGTATCAAAAGCCAGCTTAGCAGGTGGACCCTTTGGACGATCCGAATACATTTTCCTGGCGGGCTGAGGACGGGGGGCAGAGGAAACCATAGCACGAGCAGAGGTAGTAGACACAGTATTCTCCATGCCAGCAACAACCCTGTTGCCTTTTTTTGCACGTACTTCAACCCAATCAGTGGCACGGGAATCCAGATCCAAAACCTGTTGTTTACCTTTGTCTAGAACTTTAGGCGGGTGGATAGTATCCAGCGACGGAGCATCACACACCATATCTTCCATGGGCGGCGCAACATGGCCAACATCTGAAGTGTATTGCTGTTCCGGGCATTCGGCCATAAAATGCCCCAATTGTCCACAGGAAAAGCAATGTCCTGCAAAATTGCCCCATTTCAAACGAAAGTGTAACGGATGCATGCCAGAGCAAGTGAGACGTAACCAAGCAGGCCTTTTCCTTGCAGTGTCCCATAACATACACAAGCGGTTGCGATTCACAACCCTGAGACTTGGAGGGACCAGAACAGTGCCCATAGCGGCCATAGCATCCTTCAATAGTGGCCAATAAACAGCCGGACAATTTTCCACTTCTACCCACATAGGGCATTCACGTTGCAGCAGACGCTGAAAATCTGCCATTGGGGGCCATGGAACAACATAAACCAACCAGCGATCGAAAAACAAAGGCAGTTTAGACAGGAGAGCAGCACGGTGCGTCTCAGATTTCAACAGGACCTCAAAAAAACCTCGGGGCCCAACAAAAATCTCTTCAACACATTCCCCTTGTAGCAGACTGTGCAGCCACTGGCGAATACGGGAAAGCAGCGGGATTCGACCAGTGAAGAAGAGTATCACAGCGCAATCATAAAACACCGAAAAGGAGCGTAGGACAGTTTTTGGGTCCACAGTGGCTTCCAGAACATCATCAGGTGCAGAGTCAGAAAAGACTTCCTAATTATGTTGAACATAATCGCCAAGCAGAGTGTTGGCAAATTCCAGCAAATGCTCCCAGTCAACATCCTGAGAGTCCACAGAATCCGAAGCAACCTGAGCATAGGAATGATCCTGATGAACCCCTGTCTCTTCCGAAGTATGCTTGGTACGTTTACCCGCAGGCTGGATGTTAGGACCAGGGGGCATCTCTTCGGTGCACGGAACCATATCCTCAGGTTCCTCAGTATCAGAATCCGGGCCAAGTGCTGCCACCGTTTGGTCTATGAAATCCAGATCCAGACCAGCCATCTTGTATCACGATTGGATCTCGAAGGAGGACTGACGCGCGGTGGAGAGCGGGAAACGCAACCTTGTCCTCCGCAGTCGCGACCTGTCCCAAGAGGGCGCGCGGCAAGGCACAACCCTAACAGTGCAGGGGCAGGAGGGTGGAGCACAGGGCGGGCAGTCGATGGCAGAGGGGGACAATCGGGGGCGCAAGGCAGGGGCCAGGCATCAACCGAAACCCTAACGCACAGGGCGAAAGGGCGAAGCGCAAGCGCAGAGCCCATGGGGCTTCAGAGACAGGCGGCGGTGCAGGCGGTGGGGCAAGCGACAGGGCAAGCGACGGGACAGGCGAGGGGCGTCAGGAGCAGGCGACGGGGCAGGCGACGGGCAGGCAGGCGTCCGAGGTAACACAGGGCGACGGGACTGCAGACGGCAGGGCAGATGGACGCAGACGGGCGGCGTTGAGCAGGGAAACGGCACAATCCGCGCTGACTCGCGATCAATCAGGTCAGTTGGGGGAAGGGGTCAGGCGCACAGGACAGGGAGGCGGAGGGCAGGGCGACGCGCAGGACAGGGAGCCGCCATCGTCGACCATCTCTCTCTCTCTCTCTCTCTCTCTCTCTCTCTCTCTCTCTCTCTCTCTCTCTCTCTCTCTCTCTCTCTCTCTCTCTCTCTCTCTCTCTCTCTCTCTCTCTCTCTAATTTTCTAGTGATAATTGATCGAGTTGGTTAAGTTCAAAGTATTCTCATTCTCACATTCTTCCCAAAGCTTAGATGATATGGTGAGGAGAGCAATAGAGCACCTACAGCACAAACGATTGATGCATCACTTAGATATGCAAGTGACCATTTCATTTATGCAATGGATATTTGGCTCCTCTCCTTGCTTTCATGTTTAACAAGTCACTAGTGGAAGGCTTCCCAAATGAGTGGACCATGCATACCACAAGTCTCAAGATCTCCTAGATTTTGGTAACTTTAGAACCATCATGGTGCACCACACATTGATCAAGACATATGGAGCAATTATGGAAGTAGAGCTTAGCACCTATATAGAGAGGGAGGTTGAGAGCAGTATACATCTCCTTGCCCGTCATGACTTCTACACATAGCAGGAATTGACAATTAAATCTTAGGAAAACCAAGATTCTAATCTTCCACACATCAACCTCATTAAGGAAAACATCAATTTTCATTCTAGGAGCCGAAAAGGTAGACCTTGTGGACTCATATGTCTACTTAAGGGTCACATTCACTACATCTGCTAGGAGATTCAACATGGCACAAATAGCCATGGATCAACTTACACGAGGATATGCAACATTGGCCATTGTTGGAAGAGAGTGTTATCAAGCGCATCTTCATGACCCTGCACACAAAAATGGCTATTTGACATATCAAACACACCAACCATGATGTACGACACACTGGTTTAGATCCATAGCTTGGTTATATATTTATGGACATAGATTGAGACCACAGTTCAACATGCACTCATATCTCATGGATGATCCATAACAAACCGTCAGTACCACATGAGATCCATAGAGCAGAGTTTGTTGCATCCCCCATGATATTCAAGGCTCTTTTTTAGACCATTAGCTTCATGTACAAAGTGTGTAACACACACCATATAGACTACTTAGGAGAGCATTCGAGGCCTCTAGGCAACTAGCTCTAGCAAGACATGAGACCTCATGATATGCATGGGTCGACCAGTGGCTCACAAAATATGGAATTAACATGGGCCCCCTCCACCTCCCCTTTGAGTATGACCTTGATTCCCTCTCCATACACGTCTCTCACACTAAGGGGGACCTACTTATGCAATGAAATATTTATCAACGCCACATACAACATACATGGATCTCACTCCGGTTCCCAACAACCCCTTTCCCTGAATATGCCATACTATAGGGACCACTATGAGGACTACAACAGATAGTTTCATTGAGAGACCTAGATATCTAGACATATATATGCTATATGACATACAAGTAGCGCAAGGTTTCCTCATCAACTCGAGCCTGAGTCTAGAATAACAGTTAGCATTCCTAGAGTCAAGTAAATCTATAGACTATGCTAAGAGGAGTTGGAGAACAAAGAGCACTACATCTACAAACATAGAGCATGTTGAGCTAAAATTATATTAGCTTGACTTAAACAACCCCAAAACACACTCTACAACGAATACTGAACCTCAAACTCTCGTATCTTTGGGATGAAGGCAAATAATCTGAGTTGGAGAATGTGACATTCTTTGAATGGATCTTGAAACGCATTCACACCACCACCCCAATCTCCACAACCAAGTATGGATAGAAACGATCAAGAGTGGGCCTCCCAGCTTGCTTTTGCCCAATTTGATATGGGCAAAGATCTATCAGACTACCATGGAATCCACATACCATATCAGATTTCTACCACTGAGTATGGTCTCATTCTTATGCATAGGGCTCAGCAAGAGATTGAAGATAAGCTTGAGTTTTCTCCTTTAGATTCGTTGCACAGAACTAACGATCTTACAAGACCTTCAAAATCTCCACTACGAATAGGCCATTCGCAAAATGAAACCTGGCTCAAATTACACATCACTTCCACAGTACATCTTTTCTCCAATGCCAGATATGAACCCTATTATTTCAGATTCTATGCCAACTAGTTCTGTATTTTCTATTGCTCGTCAAGAAGGGACTCTTCAAAACAACCTTTGGTTTCTCAATAATGAGGAGACAAGTATTTCTTTATGAACTCAAAACTAGGTAAGAAGTTGAAAGAAGAATTTATAAGTATTCCTTCCCTTCCTTTTCCTTCAAATGATTTTATTTCTCATGGTCAATTTGGAGTAGGTGCATCTTCATCTAATGCATTTAATGGACAAAAGGAACCAGCCATGTTTCCCACAACAATAACCATCACAAATCCATTTGGTCTCCTACCCATTCCTCCCTCATCTTCCGCTGCACCTTCCTTTTTGCTTCCATTAAGTGCACCACATTATCCACCACACATCACACCGAGGGGTTCTGCACCTTTACACACGACCTTTAGGACCTCTACATACTCATTTCCGGGTGGTGTACCAATGATGGAGACTTGACCTTCCATACAAACTTTTGAGTTATCCCTCTAGGAGTGCGTCCTAGATATACTCAAGGATGGATCCTTTGGTATTGCAATTTGCCTCTATGGCATTACCTAGCGGACCGTCCAATCATTACATTGTGTCCCAGCCAACATTTGGACAAGGCTATCGTGTCCTAGTGTTTCCATCACCTTGGTATCCTATGGACCTATGTTTATTTTGGTACCTCCATAGCAATCAGCACTCATTGGACATCAACAACCTATTTCTATCTATCCACCTTTACTCCCTCCTCCTTCTTATTCACCACCACCACCATCTTATCCTCCACCTTACCCCACTTATCCATCTTCACAGACACCTCATGGTTCTAGCTTCTCATCTACCAAGCATGCTTTTAATGACAAGACTTGTTTCAGCAGGTCAAACTATACTTCTTGGTCAAATTTAATGAGGCATGTCTTAGACTCTTAGAACCTATGGGATTTATTACAAGGATTGGAACCCCAATCTGAACCCGCACCTATTCCATACAAGGTCATCCACTCATGAAAGGCTCGTAACACTTCCGCTATTGTCGAGCTTATTGCCTGAGTTTCACTCTCAACTTTAGCATTTCAACTTAGCATCCGAGCATTGTGCACACTTGACTAACCACTATGCGGCTCAGGATAGAACCCATCACATTAATTTGGATCATGAGCTCCAAAACTTTAAAATCACTAACAAGGATGACTTGAAAGTCAAGTTGGTTGGGTATCGGCATCTCCTCACTAAGTTCTCAATCACTACAGCTCCTAAATCCTTTGATGATCAGGTTACCTTGTTCCTTAACAAGCTGCCAAGAAAATATTTCCATTTTGTGCAACATGTGATTTCAGAGCCTCACATGCCCACATTTTATGGGTTTGAATGTCACTTATTGTGTTACGCACAGTTGTTCAATCAATTTCATAACACATCCTCGATAGAAGGGCTCTAGTTGCATCTTCTCAAAGGAGGTAACACGGCAAGGGAAAACAAAACTCAAATCAAAATCAAAATCAAAATCAAAACAAGGCTAGTGAATACCAAGGAACCCCTCAATCTACTCTTAAACTTGGATGGCAGAATGTACCTAAGAAGAATAGGTATTGTCAACATTGTCAAAAGGCTGGCCATTATGACAATGAGTGTTGATGTAAGGCAAGAGACACACACCCAAAATCCAAGAATCAAACCCCGCACCCCAATCAGGTAACCCCAAGCAAGGACCTAATGAGATGCCTACAAAGGCCCACTCGTCACAACCAAGCACCTCAGTGTGGACGCTCCTTGCTCAACTGCCAAGACCCACAGACCGCTTATTGCTTTGAGCATTTCAAGCCAAGTTCAATGGCTACCTCTCACATAGCTGTGTTGTTGGGAATAAAGGGCCCTCGTGCCTTTTATATGTGCTCGGGTGTGAACACATCCTTAGCACACTTGTACTTTCATATATATATCTATCTAAAAACCTAAAGAGGTACACTCATCATTGTACCCACAAGTCGTGTTCACTCTTCTCACTACACTGCACTCTCTCTATCTCTCTCTCTGCGCTACTAGCAAGCACTACGTCTCTAGATCCTTGCGCCAGGGAGCACGACAAACTGGTATCAGAGCCATCAGGTTCTGCACTCTTCTTGAGACGTCAGGCGCGGGCTCGTGTGCAAGAGAGGCAGTCGACAGGTTCAACAAGAAGGAACAATGTTGACGGGATGGTTGTTGTCATGCAACAGTCAACTGAAGAGTAGGCGAACACGTAACAGTCGACGGCAGACTGACGACTGACTAAGGCGACTTCTACGAAATGTTTCTGCGTGATGGGGCTGGAGGCAACGGTGGTGCCTGATGAGGCTAGAGGCAACAGGGCTGCACGAGGACCTGCGCGACGGGGCTGCACGACAAACGTTGCGGACAGGATACGGCAACCACGTGTTTGACGGGCACGTGTGGCAGGTTATAGGACTGCCTAGCTAACAACGGACGCGACAGCTAACGGGTGCTGTCAGTCCTGACAGGTCAACAGACCCGTCATCCAAAACATTTTCTTCTTCAAAATCTTGTTTTGAAACTCCTCCCTCTAACTGGAGTTCGCACACGTAATCACAGTGCAAATTTGTGCAATCTTGGCCCGAAAATTTGGGACTTTTCCCAAATTTGGGGATTGTGATGCAGAGCAAAACCATTTGCCTCAGAAATTGCAGGAATTTGTGAGACATTTAGCCTTCGACATTTGGGGCTTTTCATGTATATGCAAGAATTGGGCTGAAATTTACCCAAATTCTCGACATTGATGCACATTGGACCCCGTGAAATTTGGGGATTTTGATCTTTGGGTAAAATTTGTGCGCCATTTGGTCATTTCATGTACATGCGGGCTTAATTCCATGCAATTTGGACATCTAACACTTGGAAAAATTTGGGGGTTTTGCTGAAATTGCTCTATTTTGGCAAAATTCGCCTATTCTATGCATGTCAGAGACACTGTAAATGTATGGTTGATCCTTTGAGCACAAAAATTTTGGGGCTTTTGACCGTGCGTGTCAAATTTTGTGCCCGTGGGTACATGTGCAACAAAAAAAGCAGCTAAAATTTGGGACTTATCATATAATGTGATGTATTTGCCCTTGAAACAACTGTAATCAATTGTGGAGTGCTGTAGCACAAGGTTTAGTGCTTCTGAAAATTTATCTGCAGATCTGAAATTTATGCTTCTACGTGGTTATGATTTGCTGGTTGGTACTTGTTTGTACCTTGGTCACTTGTGTGACAATTTGGGCCTGCATTTGTCGAATTTTCTGGTCACAGTTGAGCTGAAAATCATGGCTGGCAGCAGTGACAGCAGTAATCTCATGCACATTTAGAAGCTTGAAGGAGCACATAACTTTGCAATTTTGTAAAAACTGTGCTACAATATCCTGTTGCAGAAGAAGCAAGCAAAGCCGATTAAAACCAAAGGGGCAAAGCCCGCAGATCTGGAACAAGAAGACCAGGATGAGTTAAATGAGCTTGCACACTCAACCATCGAGCTATTGATTTCTGATGCCTTGTTGTTTAACATTGAACGTTTGGAACTAGCCTAAGTACCGAGCAACAACAACATTACTTGAGGCAAGCTAGGCTCTCGATGAGGAAGCTAGAAGAATTAAGGTTCGGTGAGCCAAAACGAACAGCTTGACCACCCATTGCTGCCCTAATGGGACCGCCAAGTGAAGAAGGGCGACATTTCGAGCAAGGTCAAGATGAAGAAGAACGGCTGCAAGTGCCGAGCCTCGCACAACAAGTGCAAACTCAAACGGAAGAGTAGGGTGAGAAGGCTGCCCTTTAGAGGGTTGTGGAAAGAAAGTGCAGGCAAAGAGAGAAGGTAGAGTTAACACAAAGGAGACTCCAAGCAAGGCCGCAGCAAGTTTCTCAGGTCCAGGTCCCGTAAAGAGAGAAATGTTACCTTGTAAACTAGGCCCAGGTTTTGGTTGTTTGGGAGCAATGGGAAAAACAAAGCCAACCCTTCGAGTTCTCCTTCTACTACCCTCGTTCCTTAGACAAAGTTCTATCACTAAGGCTGGGGGAGCAAGTGATCAGGCTCACACAAAGGTTGGGGAATAGGTGGACAGAGGAAAAAAGAAGAAAATGTGTGGCAGCGAGAGCCCGCAGATTATTGGCAAAACAAGGTTTGGGAGATTTCGAAGACCGTCAGTGGATATGAAGCCCAATCACAATGGCAGCGACGCATCAGGGACACTAACCTTGATGCTTGGATGACCTTCTGTGGCACCATACCAGACGAGTGCAATCACCCTACCTACATGTCATATCTACGGAGAATAGGGGTAGATTACAATCCAGATATGCATGGTAGGTACGATGTTCCAAGAATCTACAATGTGAATGCAGAAAGCCCAGAGAAGTGCCTAATCTTCATTGAGTGGGACATTCGTACATCCATCATGCACTTCCTCAACCAATTCTCGTCTTGCCTTGACCCTGCCTTTATCACCACATGTAATTATCTTAGGGTACTTAGGATTTTGCTCAAACAAAAGCCCACAATGGAAGAGACCCAACTCTTGCCACTTTTTTGATCTAAACATAGGAATTGATAGTTGCACGATGGCCCGTCTAATGATGAGGGCCGCGCTTCTACCTTTTTTTGCATGGCCATCTTGGAAGATATGAATGGTAGCCGCTTCACTAGGTGCAACCACCCCTTCTTATCAACACCACCTTTGAATGTATGCTTTAGTATGAAGGGCTATCTGCAGAGTAGACCCTTCCTTACCAAGTCCTTTAGGCCCCCTCGCAGCATAGCCCTTAAAGAGCATAGGGATGGCGTCTAGTGTACTCTCTCCTCATGTGTTAAATGTTTTTAAAAAATGGGAAAAAAAGAAAAAGAAAAGAAAAGAGAAAGGAAAAAGAAAAAAAAAAGGGAAAAGAAAAGACAGAGACGAAGCACACAAAAAGGGCGAAATGGGATTCTCATGTACCATTAGAGTGCCACGGACCCTTTCCCTACTTCACATACCTAGGGCACATCAAGGGCAAGGCACACCTAGGGAGCTCCTACTCGCCTATGGTTAGACGTGTCTCCCTAAGTCACACCCATAGCATCTCCCCTTGTACATGAACTGGGTCCTCAAGGGTGGGACAATACCATGGGCTTTTGCCTCAAGTTCAACCCCCAACTCCCAATTCCACTGGCATAGACACCATACACTACACAGTGAGTAGACATTTGGCAACCCGCGATCAACCATTGACATCGGAGGTCCCCATTACTGTTGGGAATAAAGGGCCAACCTGCCTTTTATATGTGCTCCGATGTGAACACACCCTTAGCACACTTGTACTTTCATATATATATCTATCTCACAGTTACCAGGAACGGGGAACGGGAACGAGAACGAGACCCCCCGGAACAGGGGGAACGCCTAAAGTTAGGGAACAGGAACGGAGGGAACGGCATATATATATATATATATATATATATATATATATATATATATACACACAGAGAGAGAGAGAGAGAGCTCATAGATTAAGTTAGTTGGAAGATTGCATGGTGGAAGTGAGAAGGGTGGCATGATATCACTGTTGCATCTTGCTCGCACCAAATCTGGACAAATCCCCAAATTTTCCAAGTCCTGCATGCACTAATTTCAATGAAATTGAAAGAATTTCACTAAATGTGAAAAGCCCCAAAATTCCCGGGTAGATGTGCACCGACTTTGCAATTTCTGAGTCAAATTGTCCAATTCTGTGTTGAGATCCCCAGATTTGAGAAAAGCCCCAAATTTCTGAGCAGATTTTGAACAGATAAGAGATCTTGCGCTCACGCGTGCGAAACCTCGTCAATGGGTGAAGGAGATTTCAAAAAAAAGATTGAATTTTTGAAAAAATATACGGGTCAACGGACCCGTCAGTCGTGCGCTGTGACGCCTGCCTTTTGCCGTTACGCGCTGGTCGCCGTGCCCGCCATGCAGTAGCCCCGTCGCGTGCAGCTGTTGGTTGTTACGTATCGCACAGCAGTCGCCTCCAATCGTCTATCCACGCTTGCTGCGGTTCCAAACATGGTGTTGCATGGTGGAAGAGCAATCACCTCCAGTCGTTTGTCCACGCTTGTTGCAGTTCCAGGGAACGGCCATTCCAAACAGGGAACGGGTGCTGGAAAGGCCCGGAACGGTGCGGAACGGGCAGGAACGGGGCTGGGAACGGGTAGGAACGTTCCATGGGCGTTTCGCTGGTAGACACATGCCAGAACGCGTTAATCCGTTCCTAAGGCCTGGAACGGGCGTTCCCTATTTCTATGATCTATCTAAAAACCTACAAAGATACACTCGTTATTGTACCCACAAGTCATGCTCACTCTCCTCGCTACTCTACACTCTCTTTGTCCCTCTGTTGTTGTGTGTAAGCACTGCGTATCGCTCCTCACGCTTCCTCGGACCTCAACAAACTGGTATCAGAGTGCAGGTGCTGAATGCTCCAATAGTCGTGCAAGAGTCAGACGGCAGAGTTGGAGTTGCAGGTTGGGCTGCAGGCGTCAGAAGGTTGGACAAGTGGACAGTTGGCGAGTTGAACTGCAGGCGAGGACCAAGTTCAAGAGACACGCAACCAAGCTGCAAGTGTGGGCGACAGGACTGACAGAGACGTGCAGTTGTAACGGACTGTTGGACGGTTGTGCTGATGGCGGGACTAGCGTGACGACTGGACTGCGACCAACGGGGCACTGACGGACGAGACAGGAGCCATGCGATGGGCTGGAGACGCCAACGCGACCCAGTCCGGCGGGTCAATGCACCCCCCTTGCCGTCACATTTTTTCAAAAGTCAAGTAAAAAAATAAATAAATCTCTTTTATCTCATTTTCCCTTTGACGAGGTTTCACGCGTGGAAGCACAGAGTGTAGATTTGTGCAATCTTGGCCCGGAAATTGGGGCTTTTCTTGGATTTGGAGATTGTGATGCAAAGCAAGACCATTTGTCTCCGAAATTGCAAAAAACTTGTGACATTTTGCCTCTGACATTTGGGGTTGTACATGCAAGAATTGGGCTGAAATTTGCCCAATTTCTCGACATTGATACACATTGGACCCCGTGCAATTTGGGGCTTTTGCTCTTTGGGAAAAATTTGTGTGCCATTTGGTCATTTCATGTACATGCGGGTTCAATTCCATGCAATTTGGACATCTAGCACTTGGAAAAATTTGGGGGTTTTGCTGAAATTGCTCTATTTTCGCAAAATTCGCATATTCTATGCATGTCAGAGACAGTGCAGATGTATGGTTGATGCTTTTGAGTACAAAAATTTTGGGGCTTTTGACCGTGCGTGTCAAATTTTGTGCCTATGGGTGCATGTACAACAGCATTGCGGCTAAAATTTGGGACTTATCATGTAATGTGATGTATTTGCCCTTGAAACAGCTGTAATCAGTTGTGGAGTGCTGTAGCACAAGGTTTAGTGCTTCTGAAAATTTATCTGCAGATCTGAAATTTCTGCTTCTACGTGGTTATATTTTGCTGGTTGGTACTTGTTTGTACCTTGGTCACTTGTGTGACAGTTTGGGCCTGCATTTGCTAAATTTTCTGGTCACAGTTGGGCTGAGAATCATGGCTGGCAGCAATGACAGCAGTAATCTCATGCACATTTAGAAGCTTGAAGGAGCACATAACTTTGCAATCTGGTAAAAACTGTGCTACAATATCCTGTTGGAGAAGGAGCAAGCAAAGCCGATTAAAACCAAAGGGGCAAAGCCCGCAGACCTGGAACAAGAAGACTGGGATGAGTTAAATGAGCTTGCACACTCAACCATCGAGCTATCGATTTCTGATGCCTTGCTGTTTAACATTGAAGGTTTGGATTCTGCATATGCTATTTGGACTCAACTGGAAGAACTGTATGCACAGAAGAGTGCCGCGAGCAAAGTGTATTGGCTGAAACAGCTTACGGATTTGCATATGAAAGAAGATACAGCAATGTCTACTCACTTGAGTGAGTTTAACTCCATTTTCAGCCAGCTGGTTGACTTGAAGTTCTTGATTGATGAAGAATTTAAGGCTACGTTCTTGCTTTGCACTCTACAGAGAGTTGGGATACATTCAGGACTGCTATGATCAATTCTAATGCGGTTCTTTTGTATGCTGATGTAGAGAGTGCTCTACTCATGGAAGAAATGAATCGGCATAACAATGCATCCAGTCAGTCTTCCAATGCTTTGCATACTAGGGGCAGATCACAGCAAAAAGGCAAATCTGATAGCAAGGGACGCAGCAAATCACGTGGTAAGGATGTTGAATGCCATCATTGTGGCAAAAAGGGTCACTTTAAAAGTGACTACTACAAATGGAAGAAAGAGAAAGGAAAGGACAAGAAGACAAATGATAGCAAGGAAGACAAAAAAGAGAGTCAACCTAAGAAGAGCAGTGTCAAAATTGAAGAGGTGAATATAGTCACTCATGACAATGACAGTGGGAATGACGTACTCTTGGTCTCTTCACACTTTAGTGCACATACTTTACTTACAGATACAGATGATGACATGCATACTTGGATTCTCGATTCAGGTGCTTCCTTTCATGTCACCCCTCATCATGAGTGGTTCTCTGACTATACGAGGGATCGACATGGTGTTGTCCATCTTGGGAACAACTATGCATGTGACATTGTAGGTATTGGCAGTGTGTAGTTACAGTTTCAGCATGGTTCTATCTTCACACTTCAGCATGTAAGGCATATACCTCTGCTCAAGAAGAGCTTGATTAGCATAGGGTAGCTAGATGACGATGGATTACATACCACCTTTAGAGATGGAAAATGGAAGATCTGTAAGGGATCTAGAGTGATTGCCAGAGGTTGTAAAAGTGATACCTTTATCCTCTCCATGTATCTAGTGTGAGTGATCATGTTGTTGCCATGACCGAGCAGCCAAGTATTTCTTTGTGGCATAGCCGCTTAAGACACATGAGTCAAACTAGAATGAAAGTACTTTCTCGTTTGGGTTACTTGCCTTGTCTTTGTTATGCTGATTTTGAGCATTATGATCATTGTGTTTATGGTAAACATGCACAGATGTCTCATAAGAAGTCTCTTTCGCTGAAATCTTCTCCTCTAAAGTTAGTACATTCCGATGTATGTTAGATACCACGGTTATCTTTAGGGGAAAAGAAATATTTTGTCATCTTTGTTGATGATGCTACACGGAAGGTATGGGTTTACCCTATTCGTAGCAAGGACGAAGTGCTTGACAAGTTTAAAAAATTCTTGGAATTGGTTGAAAATCAGACTGATAAGACACTTAAGTAAGCCACGTGGGTAGCTATCTCCCCCTCCCCCCCCCCCCGCCCCCTCTCTTATTCTATATGAACCCCCCTTGAAATGTCTTCGCTCTAACAATGGTGGGGAATATGTGTCCAAGGCCTTTCAGGCATTTCGTGATAGGAAAGGAATAAAGAGGGAGCTCATTGCCCCTCATAATTCACCCCAAAATGGAGTTGCAGAACGTATGAATCGAACCATACAGGATAAGGTCTGTACAATGCTGTCTCATGTTGTATTACCCCATGGTTTTTGGGCAGAGGCTATTATGACAACCATACACTTGATAAATCGGTCACCAAACAACTCTTTGGGGGGGGGGGGGGGGGGGGGGGGCGGGGAGTTTCCCAAGAAGCTTGGTCGGGCAAGCCACCTTCGTATGCACACTTGAAAGTATTTGCTTGCCAAGCATTTGAGCACATTCGCAAAGAAAAACGCAGCAAACTTGATCCAAAGTTCTGTAAATGCATCTTCCTAGGATATGGTGACAAGGGTGAAATGGGATATAGATTATGGGATCCTGAGAAAAGGAAAGTAGTATGCAATAATGATGTTATCTTCCGGGAAGATCACATGCATAAACAGTGTGAAAAGGCTGAGGAGGTCCGTAGGGTTATATTGCAGGAAGAAAAACCTTTTGGACAGCAAAATGTACCTGCTGTACAGTAGCAAATACTTGCTGTAAATAAACCTGCAAATGCAAAAAATAATGCCGGAAATGATCGGCCAGCTATTGCCCATAATGATGAGCAACTACATGTGCAAGAACAGCCAGGACAGCAAGCTGTTAATGCTGATTTGCAGGCTGAAATGCCAGGACAGCAAGCTGAAAATGCTCAACAGCCAGCAAACAATAATCATTGCTCTAGGAGATCGTCTAGGGCTACTAGACAACCTGATAGATTTGTTCCTGGTGCAAACAATGTGGCTGATTATGTCATGTTGACAGACTGTGGTGAACCAAGATGCAGCAATGGACAGACAAGACAGCAAGAAATGGTATAAAGCCATGTTGTCAAAGATGGAATCTCTTGTGAAAAATGGCACTTGGGACTTAATGCAGTTGCCTAAAGGACAGAAAACCCTTCCATGTAAATGGGTTTACAAGATGAAGATCACTTCTGGTTCCTCACCAAAGTACAGAGCAAGATTGGTTTCGAAGGGGTACAAGCAGGTACATTAAGAACCATTTTGGGCTTGGTTGCAGCTAAAGTTATGGAGCTTGTACAGATGGATGTAAAGACAGCATTCTTACATGGTGATCTGCATGAAGACATATATATGCAGTAGCCTCAATGTTTTGTGGCAAAAGGGAAAGAGAAGACGGTATGTAAACTCAAAAGGAGTTTGTATGGGCTGAAACAAGCACCAACAGAATGGTATCATAAGTTTGATACCTTTATGCAATCTCAAGGCTTTCATAGAAGTCAAGTGGATCACTGCTTGTACACCAAGAAGGCAGTAGATGGCAGCCTGATTATCTTGGTTCTGTACGTTAATGACATGCTTATTGCTAGCACAAATACTCATGCCTTAGACTCACTGAAGCAAAGTCTTCATGGCAGCTTTGACATGAAGGATCTTGGTGATGCAAATCACATTCTGGGCATGCGAATACTCAGAGATAGGTCAAAAGGATTACTCTATCTATCTCAACAGGAGTATATCTCCAAGGTTTTTCAGTGTTTCAATATGGAGGGGGGGAAAACAATCGGGGTTCCATTGCCTCCATATGTGAAACTTTGAGCAGAGGGCAGCCCTACATCTGATGATAAGAAGGCTGAAATGATCAAGATACCATATGCTTCAGTTGTTGGCAATTTGATGTATGCTATGGTTGCTACACGTCTTGACATTGCCTTTGCAGTGGGAGTGGTTAGCAAATACATGGCAAACCCTGGTAAAATACATTGGGAAGCAGTGAAAGGTATTATGAGATACTTCAAAGGCACAAAGGATTTGTGCATCTGCTTTGAAAAGCAGAAGGCATCTGTTGTTGGCTTTACGGATGCAGACTATATTGGTCATACGGATTGCAAAAAGTCCACTTCTGGATATGTGTTTACCTTCATAGGAGGAGCAGTCTCTTAAATCTCCAGGCTACAAAAGTGTGTTGCATTGTCTACTACAGAGGCAGAGTATGTGGAGGCATGCAAGGAGGCTTTATGGCTTTCACGTCTGGTGGGAGAGCTTGGAATTACAGAGTTACCTATTCTCCATTGTGATATCCCGTCTTCCATGCAAAGACGAAGCACATACAGGTGAAGTATCACTTCATTAGAGATGTACTTGAAAGCAAGAGCATTGAGCTTGTCAAAGTGCATACAGATGATAATCTTGCAGAGCTTGTCACGAAGGATCTTCCAACAAAGCGGTTTGCTCATTGCCGACATATGATGGAAGTTGGATAGATATATGTATTTCAGCTTTGTACATACCTAGAGTTAGTTGATTCTTTTCTACTCTTAAGGCACATTGTCTTTAGGTGGGAGGTTGTTGGGAATAAAGAGCCCCGTGCCCTTTATATGTGCTCAGGTGTCCTTTATATGTCAATGGTTGATCGCGGGTTGCCGAATGTACCTGAAAAGAAAAAGGAAGTGCACTACCTAGGGGCATGTCTACTCACTGTGCAGTGTATGGTGTCTGTGCCAGTGGAATTGGGAGTTGGGTTGAACTTGACGCAAAAGCCCATGGTATTGTCCCACCCTTGAGGACCCAGTTTGTATACAAGGGAAGATGCTATGGGTGTAACTTAGGGAGACACATCTAACCATAGGCGAGTAGGAGCTCCCTAGGTATACCCTGCCCTTGATGTGCCCTAGGTATGTGAAGTGAGGAAAGAGTCCGTGGCACTCTAATGGTACATGAGAATCCCATTTCGCCCTTTTCGTGTGCTTCGTCTCTGTCTTTTCTTTTCCTTTATTTTTCTTTTTCCTTTCTCTTTTCTTTTCTTTTTCTTTTTTTCCCTTTTTTTTTAACATTTAACACATGGGGAGAGAGTACGCTAGATGCCATCCCTTTGCTCTTTAAGGGCTATGCTACGAGGGGGCCTAAAGGAGTTGGTAAGGAAAGGTCTACTCTGCAGATAGCCCTTCATACTAAAGCATATATTCAAAGGTGGTGTTGATAAGAAGGGGTGGTTGCACCTAATGAAGCGGCTATCATTCATATCTTCCAAGATGGCCATGCAAAAAAAGGTAGAAGCGCGGCCCTCATCATTAGACAAGCCATCGCGCAACTATCAATTCCTACATTTAGATCAAAAAAGTGGCAAGAGTTGGGTCTCTTCCACCGTGGGCTTTTGTTTGAGCAAAATCCTAAGTACCCTAAGATAATAACGTGGTGATAAAGGCAAGGTCAAGGCAAGACGAGAATTGGTCGAGGAAGTGTATGATGGATGTATGAATGTCCCGCTCAATGAAGATTAGGCACTTCTCTGGGCTTTCTGCATTCACATTGTAGATTCTTGGAATATCGTACCTACCATACATATCTGGATTGTAATCTACCCCTATTCTCCGTAGATATGACATGTAGGTAGGGTGATTGCACTTGTCTGGTATGGTGCCGCAAAAGGTCATCCAAGCATCAAGGTTAGTGTCCTAGATGCGTCGCTGCCATTGTGATTGGGCTTCATATCCACTGAGGGTCTTCAAAATCTCCCAAACCTTGTTTTGCCAATAATCTGTGGGCTCTCGATGCCACATACTTTCTTCTTCTTTGCTCTCTCCACCTATTCCCCAACCTTTGCGCGAGCCTGATCACTTGCTCCCCCAGCCTTAGTAATAGAACTTTGTCTAAGGAACGAGGGTAGTGGAAGGAGAACTCGAAGGGTCGGCTTTGTTTTTCCCATTGCTCCCAAACAACCAAAACCTGGGCCTAGTTTACAAGGTAGCATTTCTCTCTTTACGGGACCTGGACCTCAGAAACTTGCTACGGCCTTGCTTGGAGTCTCCTTTGTGCCAGCTCTACCTGCTCTCTCTACCTGCGCTTTCTTTCCACAACCCTCTCAAGGGCACTGTGCCGTTTGAATTTACACTTCTTGTGCCAGGCTCGGCACTTGCAGTCGTTCTTCATCTTGACCTTGCTCAAAATCTCGCCCTTCTTCGCTCGGCGGTCCCATTGGGGCGGCAATGGGTGGTCAAGCTATTTGTTTTGGCTCACCAAACCCTAATTCTTCTAGCTCCCTCATCGAGAGCCTAGCCTGCCTCAAGTAATGTCATTGTTGCTTCCTACTTAGGCCAGTGCTCTCTTTTGGCACTCTTTCATGGAGGCTGTATCTCAGGGCTCGTCTTGTAAGTTCTAGCTTCCTCCGCAGCCCTTCCATAGTATGTTCACCCTCAGCTTGTGTCACATGTAGGATTGTGTTCAAAAAGGCATGTTGTTGAACCTCAAGACCTCCCTCCACTACTTTAGCCCTTGCCAGTGCCATGATTCGTTCGCTTTCTACCAAGGTGAGGTGTTCGGCGAGGTCTCTGAGTCTTCCAGTGGTCTATTCCTCCCATGCCCTGGCCTTTTTGCTCATCCTCTCTATGCCCTGATTCTAGCACTGAGACATCATCATGACCATGTGTTCTTGCTCCTTTCAAATTTCAAGCATTTCCTCCTACTTTTTAAGGCACTTCAACTACTCCACCAATCGTTCTCACTCTAAGATCTGGAGTTGGTTTTCCATTTCTATCAGTTTTTTGACTGTCACTTCGTCTCTTTGTGCCTTAGCCTCACACAATTCCCTGAGCAGCTCTTCCTTTTGTTGTTTCTCCTTTCTACACTCTGTGTAGACTTGGGTCCTAACCCTTGCTATCTTAATAGTTAGCTTGTCTCCGATCCTCTTCAGCTGGTCGAGGTACTCTTGCATCTGCCCATTCTATTGCAAGAGGACCAAGAAGTCCCCCTCTAGCACCACCTGTTCTTAGCTTCCCTTTGTTGAGAAACCCTTCACCCGCAATTTGTGTTTTTTGCGTTTCTGCCTTTTGCGTTTAGGGTTTGCAGCCCCAAAAATGGGCGCTACCCTAGACTGACTGTGCCTATTTATAGGCCACTCTCTCACTCATTCTTCACAGCTAATTCATTCAGTCCGTTAGCTCTTCTCTCCAGCCTCTCCACTACCCTCACACCCCTTCAAGAGAACATTGTGGTTCATGGTTCGTGGCTGTCTTCATCATCTTCCTTGTGCTACGGCACCCTTGTTCCCTTGTATCGCATTCACTCCATGATTCAGAACTTTTATCATTCCATTCATCAAAGTTTCTTCTCTCTTCTCTTCTCTTCTCCATGTTTGCCGAGTTCACTCCATGTTCCTCCCCACAAACCTTACTATCTCTCTGGTACACCATCTTTTGACATGGTATCAAAGTTGGATCTGCTCAAACAGCAGCAAAGATCCTCCAATCCAGTGATGGCAAAGACTCGGGGCGAGTTCAGCATCCACTTTTCTTCTTCCGCTGCAAAATCTCATTTTTGCAAGTTTCAAGTGTTTTCAGCTTGCTGCCCACACCCCTTTCACGGATGACATCGCAGTCTTAGCTGTCCCTTGCTGTCATCTACAGTCTGGCGCTTGTTTCCAGCCTTCCACCCACAGTTTGCAGCTGTTTACAGCAGAGCAACTATTGCTGATCACTCTCCATTCAGAAAACAATCTCGTTTTTGCAGATTTCAGGTGTTTCAGCTTGTTGCCCACACCCCGGACGTGGAGGACATTGCGGTCCAAGCTGACCATTGCTGTCTACAACAGTCTGGCACCTATTTCCAGCCTATCACACATTGTTCGGAGCTGATTTTAGCATGCTAATTGCTACCGTTGGTTTATCCTGCATTTTTAGTTTCTCTCTCTCCTGCAGCTTGCATTTGTTGTTCTCTCTCATGCAGCCTGCGTTTTTAGTCTCTCTCTCCTCACCTGTGTTTTTCTATTGGTTGCAACCTCTTACTACTAGTAGCATCCTCCTCCCACTAGCAGCTTACTTCCAGCCCTTCCACTGCCCTCTCACGCCTTGCGGTGGACATTGCGGTTCGTGCTTCACATTGCCCTCACACCCCTTGAGGCGGACATTGTAGTTCATGGTTCGTGGCTGACCTCTTCCTTCTTCAGCAAGGCACACTGATATCCATGGCTTCTTTACCAACAGATGACCAGACTTTTGGGCGCTCCTACTGTGGCATCACCGAACACACCACCAATGCTTGCCGACTTCGACCTTTGCTCCCCACCCCTCCGGAGTATATGCATCTTCCACCAGATACTCCTTGTGCCACCTCTCCTTTCTGAGCCACAAAGATCGTTTTGCATCGGCTATCAAAGTACTATGCTCAAGGCAATAAGACACATCCGATACGCACTAAGTCCTTTTGAGCACATGGAGGCTCGATTGGCGCTACAACCTCCTAGAGATCATCGCAAAGCCAGCAGCAGTCTTCTCCCACCTATTTTCCGGTACAGTGGCTACCACGGCCCGTGGTTCTACAATCCACTCCATCGAGAGACAATGATTGTTTGATATTGTCTCCTCGTAAGTCTACTCCTTCGAGAGACGGTGGCTACTCAACTCCTTCCTCTTCTTCGACTTCCCGGCCGCTCCATTAAGAAGCAATGGCTATTACCCACCCATTGCTCAGTCTGAGCCCCACCCTTCAACCTCGCCTACTCAAGTTCAAGAGGCCGCCTCTGGGAATTCTTCACCAACCCACATATCTTCTTCAGCATGACCGGCGGCACTTCCTTCATCCTCAGACATTTCGGAGTTCGTGATCCATGAGTTTTTGGATTCCCTACCTACCTCAGAGGGGGATTCAAAGGGGGTTGATCTTTCTTTGCCCTCCAAGGGGGCATCTGCAATAGATGGGGCATCTACATCTATTGCGACTTCAGAGGGGGCTCCTATTCCTCCAGTTTCATAGGGGGTCCCCACCCACTGCTCAATCCTTCGCACACCTTAGCGGAGGTCTTTTACCTTCTTCTTCTACCCTTGGATCGGGTGACTTCCTTCCAGCGGTCATCTCACCTACTGATACCCAGGATCTCGAGGATCTACCTACATCGGGGCCTTGGAGGTCCAGCTGTGACTTGGTAACGAGGCTTCGTATTCCTTCTTGCATGGATGCACAAAGCTAGTGCCTTCTCTCCCGAGGTTGAGTCTCAGGTTCTCCAATTCATTCTGTCTACTGTTCTTTACTGCAAGTTACCTTTCAGGTGGAAATCTTGGATCTTAGGGATCTTCTACATCTTCTTCCTCCTCTTCTTCTTGCCTCGGTCACTTGGTCTACATGGAGCCAACTCCCGAGATCAAGTACGGGCATATCCTTATGGTTCTCGGCACCACACAAAGTCTAACATTCCTCCTATGCATTGCATGATTTCATCATCTTTGTACTAGGGCGCTTGGGCAAGAGAATAATTTACCCACAAGGGACACTATCCAAGTGGCACCTACTGCATGAGCATTCTTCAGCATGTAGCATTCCATCTCCACCTCACTCTTCTCTTCTTCCCTTTTTGGGCCTAAGAGGGTGTTGAGAAACCCTTCACCCTTCATCCGCGTTTGCATTTTTGCATTTCTGCGTTTTGCGTTTAAGGGTTTGCAGCCCCAAAAAGGGACATCACCCTAGACTGACTGTGCCTATTTATAGGCCACTCTCTCACTCATTCTTTATGGCTGATTCATTCAGTCCGTCACCTCTTCTCTCCAACCTCTCCACTGTCCTCACACCCCTTCAGGAGCACATTGTGGTTCATGGTTCGTGGCTGTCTTCATCATCTTCCTTGAGCTACGGCACCCTTGTTCCCTTGTATCACATTCACTCCATGATTCAAAACTTCATCATTCCATTCATCAAAGTTTCTTCTCTCTTCTCTTCTCTTCTCCATATTTGCCGAGTTCACTCCATGTTCCTCCCCGCACACCCTACTGTCTCGCTGGTACGTCATCTTTTGACACCCTTGTCATGGGGTTCTTTTGCAACTTTCTCCTCTGTTTTCCCTTCTATTGCCCGTTTGGCTTCCAACTCTTTCCTCAAGTCGCATGTCAACCTTTGCTGGGTGGCTATCTGGCATGTTTTTTCGAGTTAATAGACCAAGAATGTTTCCTTTTTAGCTTCCAACTCTGCCAGTGTTGCATTCCTCTCCTCCCTTATTCTTTCCACCTGACCTAGGAGTCCCTGGACATACTCATCATATTGTGTCGACCTCGGCATGGCCAACAGTATGGACATAGTTAAGGCCTCCACTATGGCTTTCTTTCGGTCTTATCTGGATTCAACATTCACAGTAGCAAGTCTCCTTGTTCCTAGTACAGGGGCTCCTCCACTGGTTGTTGGTCCAAGTTGCTGCACCATGTTGACTAGGTAATATACCCAGGCCATCACGTTGCTTTGGTCCACTGTCGCATCCATGGTTTCTTGGGTGGTGGTAGCAGTGGCAACCATGACGGGCGAGGGCGGTTCCAACAGGGCCTTCCCTTTGCCTTCCACCACGGGTCCTCTAGCTGCTTCTACTTGCTGCAGAGTTGGTTCCAAGCACGTCATCTAGGCTCCCTCTTCATTCTTCCTCCGTCCTTCAAGATTCTTCTTCTGCCTTTTGCAGCATTCCTCCTCTTCTTCTTGCTTCTTCTTGCTTGGAATTTTCAGCAAGAATTCCTTCCACTCCTCTTGGCTTGATGGGACCAAACCCTCCCTACCTTTCTCGCTAATGGTCCATTCACTGGACCCCTCCTGTTGCTGTTGTGCTTGGAATCGAGTTCCCTTCTTTCTTGCAGCTCGCTCTGTCTTTTCTTTTTGTGGCTCGCTCACTTCTTTGTCTCCCACCTTTCTAGCCTTTGGAGACACTAATGGGCTTTTTGGGACTGAGGAGAGGTGCTTCTCTTGGATGGGAAATCTCTCCAAAGTCTCCCCTACTTCTTCCCTTTTCGTTTCTCTCACGGCTTCGTGGATGATGGCAATCAGCACCCCTCCAAACCCTATCAAGGATGCTTTTGATGCAGGTGTTTTCTTGTCTGACTTGGTTGTGGTGGCCAGTGACTCATTTCCTACAAGTCTTTGGCTCAAGGACAATATCTTGGCTCATGACTCGATTGTTTTGCCAACATAAGCATTTAGATTCACTTCATCCAAGGGCCCTGTTGCGATACTTTCAAGCATCGGCACTAGGATCCGAGCCATGAGGGTATTGTATTGGTGACTAGAGAATGGGGCATGCACCATCTTTGCCTGCAACTAGATGATAGGGTCAACGATGTCTACTAGACTAATCCCATCATTAGTGTGCACCTTTGTCTTCAACATCTCTAGCATACCATAGACATCCCTCTTTGGTCTCTTTCCCTGTGTGTTGGCCAACCCTAAAGCCTTCTTCAGTACTTTGGGGCTGAGTACAACCTCTATCCTTTTGGGCGAACCTTCCTTCCTGACAATCACCGTGTCACTGTTCTTCCTTAGGTCGAAGGTTCTCAAGAATTCTGTGCACCTACCATGGTCAATCTTCTGGCCAACCTTCTCGATGTATTTGTAAAGATTGCACTGGTCGACTATTTGTCTCACAGCGCCTTCCTTATCCAACAACTCTCCCAAGTTGTTGATGCTACGGTACTTTAGCTGGTTGTAGACTTGCGTTTCGGTGGCCAGTCAGTACTTGTTGTGCTCCTCCTCTAAGAACGAAAGTTGGCCTACCATCTCGAGTTCCTGTTATATCACAACAGCTCACAATTAGCTCATTTGAGAGTACCTTTTGTGAAAAAGAAAAAGTAGAACAAACATTATGGAATGATGCGATATTCCAATAAGAAATGGAAACTTTTTATACTTCAAGCAATCCACACATTCCAAACACGAATTCCATAAAAGATTTTTTCCAAGTACAAGTTTTTTTTAAAATAAGTACAGGTTCCCTTTATTCATCCAAGTCATATTTTCTTTTCTACCTTACCTCCTCCCTCTCGGAAATGATGAAAATCCTTCCTAGGATTGGATGGTGAAAGGTTAAGGACGTGAAACACTTGCTTGTTGTGCTTTATTTCTTCATGAGCCAGGCATAGAACTGTGGGTTATACTCTAAATGGACGTGATGGTCCATGTTGTGAGGCTTGACGACCATAACATGTTCCTCTAAAGGCCGTTTGCACATGATGGCCAATACTCTAAACAAGGTAGGAGCCACATAAGTTTGATCATACTCAGAGGTTTTAATTGCGCATCTCTGATCGACGTTGGTTATAATTTGGCAACCCTCTTATTCCTATTGGAGACGCAAAGCATATTATTTTCGCAGAAAGGAGTTGGACTCGGCTAACCGTTTCAGCTCTTCTAGTTCCTGGGTTGTTGCACAAACTTTGCTCTTGCTCTAGGAGGTAAGCAACTAATCTTTGAGGTCTTGCTCTCAAGAAATCTCGTTGGCAATCAAGGCCTCGGCCACCTCGGGAATCTTGATGAACATGAACTCATATTTCTCCCAAGTGCATGGCATGGAGTGTACCTCCATTGCTAATGGCTCATCGAGGAGGCCTAAATCCAACCATTCGTTGCTTTTAGCAAATGTGGTGAAGGTAGCATCCATGCGCCTGATGCAAGTGATGAGGTCGTCTCCCGTATTAGTAGCTAGGTCTGAGGCCAAAGTAACCATGGATCTTCACTTATAGGAGGGCCTAAGGCTTGCAGGAGGTTGGGGTTTGGTTGACCTAGATAACTCCACTACTGATGCCTGCCTCCTAGGCTATTCAGAGGGGTGTTTGTTGGCCACTTATGCAATGAAATTGGTCTTACGACTCAGTTGATGTGCTGCTTGCTACTTATGGAGCAATTGGAACAGCAAAAGTGTTAGGTTGAGTATGTTCAAATGCGCTAACCGCAATTTTAGTCGATAGACTTGTTGGGGCTCGATAGGTTTGGTTCCTTTTGGGTCAGTTCATTTCTCATACCTAGTTGACTTACAGTCTTGTGGAGATGGCTTGGAAAGCGGTGGCTGAGGGACACTTATGCCGCTCATGGACTTGGGCAATCAAATCCAAGTATTACCTTCATAGTAGCCGTGAGCACGCAATAGGGCTTTGGGCACCCATCGTGGCTTGACCATTCGTCGACTTTTGTAGTGCAAGCTTTATCTCCTAGGCCTAGGATGTGAGGTTTTAGGATTATGAGTTCGCACGGATTGGCTTCTAGGCGACTCCAATTGTCATTTGGATATCCATCTAAGCTGTTGCTCAATAGCTTTGGGTATGTTTGCTAGTGGTTGCGGCCGGTTGGTTGCGGTGGGCCGAGATAAGTCGCAACCCTCCTCCTCAGGCTTGGCACTAGCTTGCTCTATCGGTGGTGCTACGTTGCGGTCTTAGATGGAGCCGCGCTGCCCTTGCTGAAAGCCATCACTAACCAAACATTGCCAATGGCAAGGCGAATGCGTTGTGAGTTGTAGTCAACATTGCAGTGTACTTGCTTCTCGAATGCACATCCTAGCAGCAATTCCTTACCAACGGTTTCGGTGTTAGGCATCACGTAGAAGATCATTGATAGGCTTTCAGTCTCAATAGAGACCACTACCTTGCACTTTCCCAACAATGAATAAGACTATCCCCAAACGGGCTAAGTTTTGCATTGGTAGGTTGCAATTGGGGCTGACCGATGAGGGTCCAATGATTGTGCGTAAGGATATTACAATCAGCTCCCTCGTCTGAGTACATCAAAGGCATATGTCTTGTGAACAAAGACTAATATGTGCACGTAAGCAAGTGCCACTGCTTCCTCATCCTCTTCTTCAATCTCAATGATGGTGGCTACTCTTACGTTTACAGACGGGTTCAGCATTGAAGGCTCGTACAGTGGGTGCGTTGGAGGGTAGTACTTCTTAAGGCGACTGCCATTAAAGAAGCCTATTCTCCCCCCTCTAGAGTCTCGAGCTCTACATTGCCAGTTCGACTAATGTTGCAGACCTTGAAAGGTCCCAATCCCCTGAACTTCATCTTTTACTTATGGCCTTTTACCGAGTAAAGGAGCACTAAGTTGCCTTCTGAACAGTTATTTGGAGGAGGAAGGAAGTCTAAGTGTAGCAACCTCCCGGCTTTTCTTCCGTTGACTGGACTGATAAGGTATTTCGCTTGCAGAAAGCTCTTTATAGGACAGATCATCTATCTGAGACTCTTGCTGGCCATACTTCAAATTTCCTTGTGAGTCACCTACAATTGTCTACTGTGACAACCAGAGTGCTATTGCCCTTGCAGGCAATCCTATCATTATCCCTTGGACACGGCACGTGGCAGTTCACTTCCACTTCAATAGAGAACAGGTTGGACTAGGTACTATTTGCCTAGAGTTTGTGTTGTCCAATAACATTTTTGCAAATATTTTAACCAAGGCAGTCAACAAGCCGGTCCTACAGTACCTTCTACCACAGATCGGCTTGGGTACACCCTCCTCTACTACTTCAAAAATTTGACGAGGAGAGGGTGCTTCCCTCTTACTTCTCCTTCCAGATTAAGAGCGGATCATTTCCTTCTCTTGATAGTAACCAGTGATGATACTTACAGTTTTTTCACCTTTGGACACTTTTTTATTTTGTATTGACTATTATGGACATTTGTAACTTCATCCGCACTATCAGGATGGCATGATTGTAAAAGGGCACTTGCACAAGTGTACAATTTCCTTGCAAGTCCATTGTCCAAGTGGCACTCTTGCATCGCATTCTACATGAGCATGAATACTTACATCTTTTACACTACCCCATACATTGGCATTCTATTCATATAAACATACATCTATGCGCATTTATCCCTTTTCGGTCACCCTTGGCATGGTCCCCTCCAGGCTCCAGATCCATTATACTCGTGGCATTACGAATGGCAATCTCAAACCATGTTTTTTTTCCTATGCTTGGATGTTGGCTGTGCTCGTCTTACTTGCTTATCTATCATAGTGCTTTTCTTTCCATGTATTCTCCATATGATTGGAACACACACATACACTCTCCCTTAAAAATCCCTAATCACTTAGAAATCCCTTAGCAATGCTACATCTTGTGATCAAATTAATTCAAAGCCCCTTTTTTTTAAAAGCCCATTGTTGATTCCATCCGCCTTTGTAGAACTTGGTAAGCCCCTAGGCAACTGACGCATACCCTTAATTTGATAACTTCACCTTTCTAGGGGTGATCACTTGGGCTCCCTTGGTAAGATAACCATCACCTCTGTAGTCTTGGTAGGTCACTTCGGGGCAGCCAACGTACACCCTTCGCCCGATGCCCTAGCTACTTTGGAATGGAACACCTTGAGATAAAAGAAAATAATTATCAAGGGCTTATTTCTCACAGCTCAATTTTAGGTGTGAGAGAGGGTGTTAAGCTAAAATTACATTAGTCTGCCTTAAACAATCCCATAACACATTTAATTAATGAAGAAACCATCTTATTTTAAAAAGAAACACGATCCTAGAGAGTTAGTGTGTCCCATATGCAAAACCCTGATTGGAGTTCCCCAAACTTTCTATAAATAGGCATATAGCCCACCACTCTTTCTCAATCTCGTTTTTGTAAGTTTTAAGAGTCATATCTCTCCTACCCACATCCCATTCGCAAAGGATATCGCGGTCAAAGTCTTCCATTCTTGTTTGCTATCATTTAGCGCCTAATTCCAACCTCCATCACCTACATCAAATTGTCACCTATTGCTCCATCATTGCCAGACTTGCGTTTGCTGCCAAACATCCATCCCCAACTGCTGTGTTTATAGTTATCAAGGGTCTATGGAGCTGTCGCAATTATCTAGGTGTTGTCACCTTGCACTGTCTGTACATTTGATATTCTCTCTTCTCCAAAGGGTCATCTACACTGTCGCCCACCTCCAAACTCTTGTGTTTGCCATCTCCATCTCTCGCCTAATTTTCTCTCTCCTCAGGTACCTACGTTTTTAGTCTTTCTCTTTCTCGCACTGCCATCTGCATCAAATCCAACCTTCCCTAGCTACATTTGCTAGTGTGTTCGACACACAAAAGCTACCTTGCTACGTTTTGGGATCAGTTCAGAGTATGACACTCTCTCCAGCTCATAACCTCTACCTTGATCCTAGAGATACGAGACTTTGAGGTTTAGTATTCATTGCAAAGTGTGTTTGTTGCATAAGCATCGTATATTCAGTATTCATTAACTTCATTATTCATTGTATTCGTTATATCTGAGTTATCCTAACCCTATATGTGTTCTATGTTCATCAATCTACATTTTGTCATACGATTGACTTTGTGTTTTCTGCGTTTAGCGCATTTCTTCACAAGGCCTACAACATAGTCTAAGCTAGATACCCCATACTATTTAGAGGAGACACCTTCCTCAAACTAGTCAGGGAATACCCTAACCAATACCACTTGGGCCAGTTCCTAGTTGGGATTCATAGGCTTTGCATATCATTACCATAGGCAGCACTCTGTAGATAGGGGATAATAGTCACAGCTCACCGATTCCTTCCAAATAGTGACCACACATACAACACCTACATAAAGAGGGAGTGATATCCCAAAGAACTAAGGAGATGAGAAAACACACGCTGACCATGGATGCAGGGATACCAGACACAAACGCTACACCAAAGAGAGATGAGGAAGATTCACCAACAATACGAGCAATATCTAGCAGACTTAAGGAATCAATCCACATACTACCCCCATACTATCTTATCAAGGATGTAAGATGTACTCTATCCACTGATCCCGAATGAGTGGAGCTAGTTCTTAGTATATTATATCCTACCACATAGCTAGACATATGGCACTCCATATATCCATCCCATCATCTTCTTGTCATATCCCTACATAGGCAGTATATTGCACATTACTTAAGTTCCTTTTCACAATATATCATTGATTATCTTTTAGCACATCACACTTTGATATCTAGTGACAATCATCATTGTACATGGTTTTGTCTCATAGAACTCTTTTTTTTTTGTTTTCTTGGTCTCAACAATATCAATATATCTTTCTTTCCTTCTCAACAAGCATTGCCATAGTTGTCAGGTACAAAAGGGGCAACCACGTGCCTCCACCAATGCCACTCTAAAGAAGTGAATAATAAGCTCCATGGTAGAAGACCCCTCACAATCACTCATACGTAACACCCGATAAAAGGGAGTTAGGACAATGACAATGGCACAGACTTTCTACCAGAACTGCTCACCGAGCCACAACTGTTGCATAGCTTTGGCCTTCTCTATCTCTTGCTTATCCCACTCATTCCATCGAGTGGACATCACTGTCTGGCACAAGACAACCGCACCTCATAAGGGTGCTCAAGTAATAACCACATGTAAGCAAAGCGAGTTGAAGAAGGCTTCTTCAACTCGGGTGTGCTATGCTCCTGATACATTGCAAGCAACTTTACCTTTATCATGAAGAAGGTAACAACTAATGTGGCTCTGCCGGCCATCTTTTTCACCCACATGAGGTTTCCAATGTCCTCCAAGAGCAAGTCCAAACAATGACTTACGCACGGAGTCTACGGAATCATGGAAAACTCAGTCTCAAGCGAATGGCCCATGCGCTGACAATTTGATACATTGTCAGTAACAACTTGCACCACATTCAAGGGGCCCACCTACAACCACAAATTACAATACTTAGATATCCGAGAGAGAAAGAGAGTTGAGCCTCAAAAGATTCGACTTTCAAGAATCAAGAGAGATAGAGGCTTGGAGGGAAAGAGAATCGAGGTAGATATTAGAGAGAATAGGAAGATAGATATTTATGATTCATGAATAATGAAATAAACAACTTTAAAATACAATGTATACCTCAATGATAGCTTACCGAATGTGGCGATAGATGAAGGTGCCCGTCATTTTCCTCTCTCTCTTGCCAATGTCTATGGCTTGCAAAACGTAAATGCCAAGTAGACATGAAACAAGTATATTGATGATACTCATTTTTCACGATCACTCCATTTGTTCGTAAGAATAGAGCAACTGTATTTTGTCCATGCGGCCCGAATAGGATCAAGGGCTCTATCAATCCTATCCTTCTCTTCATCAATCTTTTTCATCCTCATATCATTGTATGTAACACCAATCCATCCTTCACATGAACCCACATTGGCAACAACTTAGTCCATCCTTCACATGAACCCACATTGGCAATAGCTTTTACCATCTTCTTCCATTGCTCTTGCTTTAGGACATTGAATGCAAGATTGCACTTGATCAACATGTGTGCAATTTCAATATCCGCAAGTCACTGCCTTTTTCTAAGAAATGCAAAAATGCAACCGATCCACGCACATGACCAGGAGAGAGAGAGAGAGAGAGAGAGAGAGAGAGAGGATTGCCTCTCCAATGTCGCATGAGCCTCCACTATTTGTCTTTTGCTAGAGCTAGATGCGGACGTGGAGCCCTGCTACCAATGGTAGAGGCCTCACCCGTATTGGTTGAAGATGCACCCACATTTGATGCTTTCTCGTTAGTAGGTATAGGTGTTAGTACTAATATGCCACTTCCTCCTCCTCTAGTGCCCCTCTCGTCTTGGCAAGAATCTCGTTCATGATATTTTGAGATATTTTCTTGCATGGAGCAACTTGTCCCCTCGTCTTGAAAAGATGTAGGAGAAGTCAAGTCGTACCACTTGTGTAGCACTTTCCGAAATACTTGCACGTCCAATGGTGAGAGTTGGACTTCTTTGTGTCCCTCTCCACACGAATGGCATGCAAATTAAAGGCTCCATGCTTCTCATGAGTCATGATGCTGATGAAGAGGGAGAGTAGCAAGTGAGAGAGAGGCTTGAGAGAGAGAGGCCCAAGGGATAGTGAGAGGCTTGAGACTCCAGCCTTGAGAAAGAGAGGGAGAGTGAGAGGCTTGAAAGTTAGAGAGAGAGGGGGTGGAAGTTAGAGAGAGGATATAGGAATTGGAATAGGCTTAAATCTTGATAGATAGATAGATTGCTTGAAGAGAGAGAGGCTTGAACAATGAGAATGCTTGTTGATTTGGTGTGGTGAAAGGATGGAGAGAAGGAGCACCTTTTATAAACTAGAGAAGAGAGTGGAACAAGAGAGGGATCCAAAGTGGAAGAAGAGAGAAGGCTCACAAGTGTGGAAAAGAGCATCCAAGGCTAGAGCATGGGATCCAATGGCAATTGGCATCCAATGGCAAGTGGCAATGGGGTCGCAAGTTTGCCACACGGGCAAAAAACAAGACAAAAACTCGAGCAAAGTGTGTAGATTTGACTTTGACCAAGACAAGTGGCAATGGGGTCGCAAGTTTGCCACACGGGCAAAAAACAAGACAAAAACTTGGGCAAAGTGTGTAGATTTGACTTTGACCAAAACGCAAAACGCACCAGACACAATGGACCAAAAGTGGCAATTTTTTGGTACAGAAAACATAAGGATTCATACTGTACTGTACCGTGCGGATCGTACATTACGAACACATTTGTTCTATGTTCGAGGGCAACTATGGGCATTGCCAAAACAATCCTCACTTTGGTAGAACCTCACAATTAGCAATCCGTCCTAGGGCAAAGGGGCCAATAGATTGTCATCTAACAATCCTCCATTATAATTTTTTTTTCCAAGTGAGTTGCATAAATATATTTTAATGGTCAAACTATTTATATTATATAGAGCTCAAAGAAAAAATATTAGGACATTTTGATATTTTTATCAAGTAGCCTTAGTTACAAATGAAAGGTTCATAAAAGAGGGAGAGAGAGGGGCCAATAGAGTGACACTCGAAGATGCATTGCTTTAGGGTTTTACAAAATCTAAAATATAAAAATTTTTACATGGCTCAATTGTTTGACTTAAGTTAAAGATAAGCTCATTTGTAATTTTTAAAAAATTCATATTATATTGTTAAGTGACTAAAAAAGCCGCATCCTTTGTCACTCGCTTGGGGTGCGGGTGTGTTTTCCTTTTGGAGGCCCCTTTGCCCTATATCATCTCTCTCTTAGCGAGTCCAGAGCAATAGAAGGTTACCTGGCGTTGTCTGCAGTTTGCCAACGCTTTCCTACGTAGGAGCAGACGCCTGGTAGTGACGTAAGTTGGATCTGTGTTGGAGAGGCCAGGCTCCAAGGCACGGGCAAACACGTCCGCGAAATCTTCCTCTTCTCCTCTTCCTTTGCTTTCTTCGTCCTTACTACCATTCTGCTCAACTCCTTTCTCCTGACGATTGCTTTCTTCGTCCTCAACTCTTGTCTCCTGATGATGTGAAGAGTTCCGAACCCGATGGTGTAGCTCGTTTGATTGCGAAACGATTTCCTGGTCCCACCCTTCTTGCTCCTCCGGAACCATGGACGCGTGGCGAGTTCGCGCGAGACTGCAAAGACTCAACAAGAGCCAAGGATGATTGCTTAAACGGATTGTCACATTTACACAACTAAATCCATAAAGAAGGCAGAATCTCCATCGATACATCTTTACTATTTCTTCCTATATCTATACTATTTCTTATTTTACGATTCACCAAGCCTCTTTTTTATTAGAATTTTTTTCTTTTCATATTATTTTTCTCTTCATCGCTTTCAAATTTCAAGAAAATTTCTGACTATTCAGGGGATAGTAAGCGCTCTCAATTAGCACTTAGTAAGCGTTGGTCCACATTAAAGCCTCGAACTCACATGGTCTACATTAAAGTCTCTACATAGTCCACTTGACATCCTCTCTCTCTCTCATATTGCCGACTACCAACCTCACCATAGGGAACCACCCTAAACATAGCCACAAAGAGATGTAGAGCTTTGTGGCTATGTTTAGGGAACCACCCTAAACATAGCCACAAAAAGATGTAGAGCTTGTCGTCCATGCCCAGTCGGTCCACACCCCCATACAAGGCATCATTTGCATATAAAAAGGATAGTACACCGTCATTAAGGGACCATACCTCACCACTTCCATCTCTCTATATTAGATAGACATGTGACAAAGATCTTGGGATGAGAGTGCTCCTTGAGTGATTTCCACATTGTATCTAGTAGTTTAGACATCATTTTTTACTTATCAACTATGTATTATTTCTTGTTCATTTTCCATTTACTTAGTCATAGCATTAGATGACAGGCATCTTAGGACTTGGGAAAATTCCATGAATTTTTAGATGTTACATTTTGGTCTCATAGGCTAATTTGACCTTTTGTAGGCATTAATAAAGCGTGTGCACGTGCACACACACACACACACACACAATAAAGTCCAATGGATAGAGGATAGCCATGGAGGCCCAAAGTTTCGCACTTAGCAACCTAAACTTGGTGATCGAGGAGCATCTCAAGTGGGCCAAAATAAGGCAAGTCGAGTGGGGAAGCCTACCTAGCAAGCCTAGGAGACCTTGCTACATCATAAGGATGGTAGCCATGTTGTTCTCCAAGATGGGTATGAGCGAAGGGTTATTGATAAGCACACCTTTCGAAGTGATCTCCACCCTTATGTTAGCCAGCTTCAATTCTAAAGCCAATTGTGATTGCATTTAAATTATGGTTCTAAAGCTAATTGCAATATGGTACTAAAGCCAATTGTGATTGCATTTAAAATATGGTTCTAAAGCTAATTGCAATTGCATTAGATCTAGCGGAATGTTTTTCTTTAAACATATGCAAGTATTTACACTTTTGCACAGTCTGATATGGATACATGCTCTATGTAGACATGCATGTGTCGAAGCATGCATATGTAAAACAAGGATGGCGATCTAAGACAACATGCACATAATAAGAATAGTGATCTGGGACAGCAGATGTTTGTGATATACTATTTGCTGTGAAATAGATACTCTAAACCATCATCAATTTCCTTTATCAACTTCATCATACCAAGCATGCAAGGAAAAGTCTATTCTATACATGACAAAAGACTTGCAATAGTAGTAGCTTTCCTTTGGGCACTTTTTGAATGTATTAGTCTTACACACACACACACACACACACACACACACACACATAGAGCTTAAATCACTAAGCATGTGCCCTTTAACCACCATTATAACTTGCTTAAAGTGGTTGATCAATGAGGGTGTATTCTTTCCCTAAACCATTCGATGCAACAGCAATCATATCATCTTCTAATACCCTTGAACCAATGGTAGCTAACTGATTAGCTATGGTCTTGATCTCCGTGGTATACACCTGGATGCTCTTGCCATTTCTAGACATATTATTGAACTGTTGTTTCAATTGGATCTTCCGTGCATGTGTCATGGTTCCATAATTTCTCATCAGTATATCCCAAGCATCCTTCGGAGACTCACAGCCCGTGATTTGAATAGCCATAGCATCGTTTTTGAGAGAGAGAGAGAGAGAGATAGAGAGAGAGAGAGAGCTTAAATCACTAGCCATGTCCCCTTTCACCACAAGCAAAAACTTGATTAAAGCAATTGATCAAAGAAGGGACAGGGAGTAGAAGAACACATCAAAGTGTCGTGACAAGTTGGCATGCACTATGAGGCATCTAATATATTCAAGGTTTAGGATATAGGTCATAGGAAAGGTGTTTAGACAGAGAAGGGGGAGAAAGTATATGAGAGAGAGGGATTGAGGGGACAGAAAGGAGAGGGTAAACACAATTGCTTTGCAAGCGCCCTAATGACCCATGCTTGTGTGGGTCCTAGCATGAAGCACTAGTATCATATGAAAAACCATTATGACTTTTTTAAGCAAGTATGAAACATTTGTAAATTTATACTTTATATCACATTCTTCTGGTATATTTATTGTCTTACTACATTTAAAAACTTTCAAGAAAGAGAGAAGCATGTGTGAGTGTGCATGCATGTGCATGTATGCATGAATTTGTTCTTTGTGATCTCTCTCTCTATTATGACTTTTTAAAGCAAGTATGAAATGTTTCTAAAAAATTACACTTTAAATCATACTTTTCCGACATGTTTTTCATATTGCTATGTTTAAAAACTTGAGAGAGAGTGTGAGTGAGTGAGTGAGTGAGTGAGTGCACGCAAGTGTCTGTGTGCATGCACATACACGCCAATTCATTATTTGTGGTCTCTCTCTCTCTTGCCTCCTACCACCATAGTCAAGTCACACACACACACACACACACACACACACACTCTCTCTCTCTCTCTCTCTCTCTCTCTCTCTCTCTCTCTCTCTCTCTCTCTCTCTCTCTCTCTCTCTCTTCCATGTCTACAATCTACGTCTATCAATGGAGACTACCTTGAACATCACTATGCTTTTGTGTGTGTGTGTGTGTGTGTGTGTGTGTGTGTGTGTGTGTGTGTGTGTGTGTGTGTGTGCAAGTGGCTTACAAGCAAGCCTGCAAGTAACTACATTCCTAATTATATTTACAAGCTCATGGTTAAAACTTTTTTTTTTGCATGACTTGGAGGATTTTCTTAAAAATTTGGGACTCATGGTAAAAACTTTACTTTTACCATAACTTGAACACTATTGCTCTAAATTGTGTGCTCAATATATTGAGAAATTCCATTTTCAAAGCACTTTTTGATGACAGCCTCAATAATAAGGTTTTGGGATACTTATGGACATGTTATTAGGATCTCACTTTCTCAACAGTCCAAACATGGAACTTGAGAGATTTCCAAATTCATAAATATGGTGTAATTGACCAAATTTGGATGTATTGTATCCCCAAATGAGATGGTCTCAATGTGGGAAGAGAAGATTAAGAAGAAGCTTCGGAAGGCAAATCTAACACAAAAGGAAAATGAGCATGACATAGAAGGTATGCACTACTATATCATATGCCATACCTCTTTCATGATCAGGAATTCACCTCTCTTCAATTGAAGATCTCCCCTCTCCCGCACACTTAATATTGATGTGTGAATTGATGTTCTTTGATTCTGAAATGCACCTTTTCCAACCAATGTCGTACTAGTGCTAATGTATATAGTTTGCCTCAACGGTGACACTACAAACTTTGAGATTGATTCCAAAGGCCTTGAAGCTTGTAATCTTTATCTAGAAGTAAAATATACCACAACCAATGCATATGTAGATCGAATTCCGTGGCATTCATTTGAGAAAAGCTCAAATAACAAACATATATCAGTAAAATGTCTAAAAATTTTGTGATGAAAAATGGAAGAAGCTTGCCTAGCTCGATGAATAAGGTCTCAAATGACTTTATGAAAAGTGTGCACTTGAGCCAATATTTTGAGGATTTGGGGTATCTTGTTTCTTTTGTCAAATTTCCAAGGATTACAAGCTTGATAATCAAGCTCTTTTCATCTTACATTGAATAACAATGGAAGTATTTTACCTACTTCATAGAGACCCAATATGCCATGAATATGCCCTAATATTCAAACTTCAAATGAAACTTTTGATACCATTCAGCTTCCCATTTTTTTCTAAGCATGGAAGATAGACCATTTTTTCAATCATCACCACTTAATAGAGAAATGCAATCAAATTTAGGAGACATTATTATAGAGTCTACTCTTGGAGAAACCCTTATTTGTTGAGGGACTCAAGATAGTGGTGGATTGTATGAAGCATGGCAAGCCATTGGGAATTGATGGATTGCCTCTAGAAGTCTTTCAACAAATATGTGAGCTTGGGGATGATATTGTTGAAGTGCTTCATTGGTCAAAATGTGTGAATTCTTGCTTGAAGATATCAATGAGGGTATCTTGTTACCAAAATAGTAAATAGGAGAAAACTAGCCCATTAGAGGCCATTAACTATGTTGGGGTTCTCTTGTAAAGTGTCAACTGAAGCTCTAGCCACAAGGTTTAAGTAAATGCTCACGAGGATAATCCATTACTGTGAATATGGCTTTGTTTTTTTTCTTGATCTAATATTCTTTATGTTCATGATTTAAGTTTGCAATCTAGCTTTGTCTTGGTCCAGCTGGACCTTGACAAGGTGTACGAGAGAGATAGTTGGTCATTCATTGTTGACATCTTGAATTCAAATCAATCTTCATGCATAGAAGAAGGAACTCTTCAGAAGCACCTCTATGTTTGTTTATGTCAATAGGTGAAACTACTCCTCCCTTTGCTCTTAAAAGATCCATTAGGTGGGAATTCCTATTGGCATGCTTGCTTTTTGCTCTATTTACAAATCCACTGTTAAAGAAATATATAAAAGAAGGTGCAAGATTGGATCTTTGAAGGAATACCAATGCTAGAGGGTCACCATTTCACCATCTAGTTCTTGTCAATGATAGTGGTTAAGGATGAGTAAGACTCCATTAACAACCTTCTCCGAGTCTATGATGAGTTTTCCCTCCTCTTAGCCTCTAAAATTAGCACCTCTAAGACTGAGGTAATCTTGTTGAGTTAGGAAGAACTCGAGGAATGGCTTCTGGACTATGGCTTCAAAGTTGTTGAGCCAAGGAAATTTTTTGGATAACTTAGGTGTTACAATGAGACAACAATTCAATTGATTTTATACTAAGGTCGAAGGGAAAGGTTGCCAAGTTATTAGCATCACACAACCCTCCCTTTTGGTGAGAACATAGTAGTGCTCAAGACCATCCTTACTAATATCACCTTTGTTGTATTGATCCTTTCCTTCAACAGAAGCTCATGGAAAAGAGTAGAAAAACTCTTCAAGATATTTGGTGGTCTTAGAATGAGAAGAAGAGGCTATATCAGATCGATTGAGCCACCTTCATAGTTAACAAGGTTTATGGAGGTATTGGTTTGGAGTTTTTGAAAAGTTTGTAAGCTATTCTTAGATCTATTGAAGTGTATGACTGAGTCACACCCATGGGTTGAACAACTGAGACACCAGATCATGAGAGCCACTACCAAAGGTGGCATATGGCTCAAGGTTAGATAGGATGATAAGATTGGGAACGAGTGCCCAATCAATTTGAAACACTCCCAGGTGGCACAAATGTTAGTCAAAGCATGGATAGTAATCCTTAAAAAAGGTGCATTGGCCCCAAGAGTAGAATAGGAAAGGAGACCCTTCACTCCTAACTAGCATATGGCTCTCCCACCATGCCTATGATTCCATTGTGACACCACTCAAGGATGGCTAGGTTTGGCCATATATCTTGCATTGGCCATACTATTAGCAACCACTCTTGTATTAATGAGTCTATAAGCATATGCAAGCAAACTAAATATGTTATCCATCTCCTTATAGCAGGGGGAGGTTGATCATTGCCATGTCTCTTATTCTAGGTCCTCAACCATTTTTTATATAGCACTTCTTTTAAATGGGCCTTAAACCAACAGGGAGAGTGGGTTTTGAGAAACATAACGAACTTATATTTTCATTGAAGGGGAGAGTTGGTTACTCATTGCATTTGAGGTGCAATAGAAATTATCATGGTAGGGTTCTTTGTTGTTTCTTTTTCTATCATCCTTGCTACAAACAAAGTGTTGTTTTGGAGGTGGTATCATGGGCAATGGTTTAACTCTATACAGAGCCACCTACTTTTGTAGGATTTTTGTATTTCCCTTCCTTGGGATTGTAGTTGGCTTGGGTTGTTCCACTTCATGGATGGCTACTTGTTTTTGTACACATTGGTGCCCTTACATTAGGTTCTTTTTTCCCAAGCACTTGAAGATTTATAGGAGGGGTTCTTTGCATTGGCTTGGATAGCTAAATGATTCTTGAATTCTAGGGCCAAAAAATAGAAGTATAGCATGGTGTTTAGCCATGTCTCAAGAGGAAAGCACCCTTCCCGAGAATCAAGTGAATATTGAGGATAGTGGTCATTTTATTCTTATCTTTCCACACATAACCAAAAAATAAGAATGATACTTCCACAATCTCGAATCTGATAAGAGCATGGTAGATACCTTGAAATCCTAGAATAATGGAATAAATCAAATAGTGTACCCCGAAAATGAAATAGGGGAAACTATTTGTGACTTCTTTGCAGGGGCCTACTCCTCAACCTAGAGTGGCTAGATAAGGAAGTAGGATATTATCTTTTGATTTCTTTCAAGTTGATGTGCATCTTCCCTAATTCCTTCTACCCATGCTTTATATGTCCTCTAGTGGTTGGTTACCTTCTAAGTAACACACCCAAGGGTATCGATTTAAGCAATCTCAACAATTATGCTCATCTCTACATCCTCAAACTCGTTGTGCTTAAGTTTCATTTCATTTTGTACGTATAAGTTGTCAATCATTCTAAAGGCTCTTCTTGCTTTGGATGGATGACCATTGGTTTCTTAGTTTTAACAAGTTTTACTCATATTTGAGCCACTTGTTAACCTTTTCTATAGTCTATCATTGGTGCTTTAGGATAAGGTGTTCTCTTACCTTTGCCATTTCTAACCATCTTTGAACAACTCATTAACCTTCTCTATCATTTAAAGTTGGTGCTTTGGGTCAACACATTCTCTTACCTTCTAGTGTATTAACTATTGAGGGAACCACTTGAATTGTCCTTATCGTGCTAGGTGTATTTGATGTGATGAATTGCATTGTGCCACTCTGACTTTGAAGATTGCTTGGTGTGACTTGTCTCATGGCCCTTTCTTAAAGCTTCTCTTGCCTATGATTGAATTGACCACCATGGAGGCCCTAGGGAGACTTACACCTTTCATCTTACTTTGTGCTCTTGTAATCATGTTCATGGGAATCAATCTTGGGCATTTCTTGATAATCTCAACTCCAAATAAGCTTAGAGATATGATGGGAATTTTGTAGTTACTCATTGATGCCTTTTGCTAACAACAGCTAGGGGATGTGTGCAATGCCACACTCAAGGCATCTTTCATCCATCTTCTCAATATCTCATTGCCACACTCAATGCATCTTTCATCCATCTTTCATCCATCTTCTCAAGGCATTTTTCTAGATACCTCCAAGTAATGTGACTAAGTTGGTCATAACTCTTATATGTGACCTCTTCCCTAGGTTTGTCCCAAACCTTTTCCCCATCCTCTACCTAATGTGGTGGTTAGCACATGTTAATAATCCGTGAGGATTGGATTGCCATCTTCATTGTATGCCACATAGGGGTCCATGTAGGCATTTGCATCTAGTGGTTCTATGGGTATTATAGGTCTTGATTGAGCACAAGTAGCACCAAAGGGGATCCCCTTTCATAGATTCATCCGTGATTGACAAGATAGGACTTGTTGTATTGAGTAGTGTAACTAAGCCTTCTTCATGCTCTAGGCATGATTGGATTGTTTCCATATCTTATACTATCCATATAGGTCATTGTGTTTCATGGTTTTGGCTAGGTCTAAGGGTATTTCTTGCTTCTCTTATCCTTAACAAGTTCACAATGTGTTGCTTGTAGATTTTGCATCTTATGTGGCTCTCTCTCTCTCACACACACACACACACACACACACACACACACACACACACACACACACACACACACACACACACACACACACACACACACACACACACACACACACACACACACACACACACACACACACACACACACACACACACACACACACACACACACACACACACACACACACACACACACACACACACACACACACACACACACACACACACACACACACACACACACACACACACACACACACACACACACACACACACACACACACACACACACACACACACACACACACACACAACTTGGGCTATCGTTAACAATGCTTGAGTTCTTGACTATGGCTAACCATAATATTTGTCATGGCTACTTTGCTCACATTCAATCTTTTGTTGGTAGGTATTCCTATGAAGAGTCCCTAAACAATGAAAGGTCCTAAGAGGTATTTAGAGGTATTGACTATGGCTAACCATAATATTTGTCATGGCTACTTTGCTCACATACAATATTTTTTCCGTAGGTATTCTTCTAAAGAGTCCCCAAACAATGAAAGGTCGTAAGAGGTATTGAGAGGTGTGCCAATCACTCAAAAAGGAGCTCCTTAATTTAGAATGTTAGTGAGTTAAAAATAAGAATAATTAATTCTTAATACAAATTAGTGTTATATCAAGTTTCTTTCAACAAAGTGCTTGTGCTTACAACTAACATAGTCTGTTCATTTGATTTTTTAAATCATTGCTCAATTGATTATGTATGATTATTGTAGGCTTTAGTTTAGCAAAGGAAACTACAATCTTTATATGTATAATCTTTCACAAGGTTAGAATTTACATTTTCTTCTTTTAATCCTCATCAAGAGTAAAGGAAACTAGACAAAAGTGTATATCTTCTTAAAGGATGGGGAAAATGTCACCTTCCCCCTAATTATAAAACAACAAAGAGACTTGGGCCAGCTCTTCAGCATGATCCTTGTATAGCCTATTTATGTGGTTTTTTCCTATGATTGCTATACTTTCACAAAGCTTTGTGCCAACTCTTCGGAATGTTGCTTGTATAGAATGTTTATGTGCTTTTTTCCTATGACTGCTATATTTTCACAAGGTTATGAGTTAAAGCTTAGACAAATTGAAAAAAGTAAATGTAAAAATCACCCGGTCTCAAACTTTGACTAAGCAACTTTCTAATTTTTATTTTATGTTTTACAAGGTGGTATTCTTCATTAAGACAACATCCCAAGCTACATGACAAGTTTATAGGGAAATCTGATTAGCTTCAATGACTTGTGAGTGTTTTCCATCAAATGTATAGTTTAAAAGAAACATTTTATTTTGCTTAACACATACTTAGACATAGATTGATATTTTTCTCATTATAAAAGATATATTCTTATACTAATAGATTGCATAATAGCAATGCACTACATACAAATGCCAAGTTGCAAGGCCTCGCTTAGGTCATTTAGGAAAATGAAAACTATGGCTTCTCAAAAACATCACTAAAACCATAAACCTAGCTATACGTGTCAACGTAGTTACTACTCACAACATATATAACGAAATTGTTGTATCTTCTTTTATAATAGTATTCGGTATATTGTATTCCTAGATATCCTTCTCCACTTTTGAGATGTCTTTTGCTCATCCATTTTGACATGCAAATTACTTAGGTAAGAGGGAAAACCCTCCCTTGATGACTCTCCTATAGAGAAATGAGAGAATATTGTCAAGTATCCACTCTTGATCACTCTAAGGCCAATGAAAAATACCTTGCCACACCCTTGATATTGCATGAAGCACTAATGAAACTTAGAGATGATTCCAACAACCTATTGACTGATACTACAACAAAGAAAAATGAAACTATGAAATATACAAAGAAAAAATTCATAGGTTGAGCAAGACTACAAGGAGAAGGTAGAAATGTTACAAGTGGCTAGTGTGATTTCACATTTAAAGATGAGATTGTATCAATATGTTTTGTAGAGAAATCTTACAATAGGTGGTGCAAGAGATCACATTCATCCCACCATCAGTGTACATGAAAATTGCTTTTCCCTCTCCATACGACAACTCTCAACCCTAACAACTCCCCTTGAGATTGAACCTCCATTTTTCACCAACACTTGTTTTCAAAAACACACAACTTTGCCAAGAATCTCTAGTTCATGTGGTAATGAAATGATGTATCAAACCCAAGATTATTGGTTCCATTCTCACGGGAAGCGATGGAACACCTTGTATAATGTATGATATAAGAAGATCATTATGGCTCCTCTTGGCCAGTCACCAAGTTGGTTGCTATAAGAAGATGTTTATGGCTCCAAGGGGGTAGTCACCAAGATGGATGCTGTAATGGGACCACTTGTGGTTAATAGCCCTTCACTAGAAGTATCGATGTAATCTTGAATACTCAATCAAATACAAAATAAGTTTGCATATAAAAAAATGACAACTCTAATGACATTATGAAGGTATACAAATTTGTTGACTAATTTTGAGTAGACCTATGATGCTAGCACATTTTGTCATCCATTGACATTGCCAAGCCTTTGCACTTTTGCATGATGGGCATAGACAAAAGCTAGCCCAACAATTAGATATACTAGTAAAACTAGAATAGGACACCCTTATTTGCTAAGAAATTCACATCGGCTAGTCATAGCGGGAGCTTAGTCATGCAAATAATGGTTACAAGTCAAGGAAAGATGAATTATGGTGAAAACTGTTATCAAGTGACTATGTGAGGATAAGTAACAAATATATCATCTGAAGAGGCTTTGTGACTAGAGTCCATCATTCCACAATTCTAGTCAAATCACAATCTCAAATCAATTCTTTCTATTCCAATCTCCTACTCTAACCTACTCTAGTTGTGCATGGTTTAGATTAAGCACATCACAAAATTGGGAGATTGGCACCTTGCCTCTCAATTCCAATCTCTATCACTTATGCCTCCTATTGTGCCGCACAATGAGAATGTGAGCATCATAGAGTGATCAATTCCGTCCATGTCCTAAAAATGGAACCAAAACATCGAGCTAGACATAGGACATGGGGGACTTGGATGGACTCCTATTGTTTCAAGAGGTTCAATACCCTTGGACTCAATTGGCTCTCACATAATTTGCTCCCAATCCGATCTCATGGCCATATACTCTCTCCTCACTATCCCAAGCAAGCAAGAAAGTAGACAATAAAGAGTTCATAAGAGACCAATATTCTCGCCCTCAAGCATTGTAGTACGAATGTATTTGAAGGCTCGATGATCTAATTATGGATCCTTTAATTTGCTCCACCTCTCTATTGCAAATGATCCACTTCTTGAGTGCTCAAGCAAAGAGGGAAAATTTAGAGAAGTAGAGATATCAAACCTCACCTGCACTCCACCTCTCACGCTCCAAACTATGAAAGAAGGGAAAGAAGATTAAAACACGAGATAATAGAGAACCTTCACTCTCCTAATTCTTCACTCTCTTAGTCGCAATCTCACTCTCAATGGGGTGCATAAGAAGGTAGGATAGAAGAAAAGAGAAGAGAGCTCTCAAGTTTGTATACACAAGAATGAGCATTTACTTTCTAGCATTATATTTGGGTCAAGTTGGGTGCTCTACCCTCCTTTTTGGTTCTTGACCAATCCTATTTACTCTATGCATATATTTTAGGATTAATTTGGACCAATTCGTTGAAAGTGAGTAGAAAGCTAGTGCCTATAATCTCACCTAATTGTGGGTCTTCCTCTCCAACAATGGAAAATATTGCAACTTGCACAAGAGTTGAGCCCAACTCTCAAAATAATATTATAATTAGTTATGTAATCATAGAGTTTGACCAAAAGTTCTTTGATGCATGCCATAAAGCGAGTTTTTTTTTAGCAACCCCTCTATTCTTGTTCCACATAGTTTACTTACTCTATCCTTAGATGTACCCACCTCTATCTCCACTTCCACCACCACCAGCACTGCCATCGTTGCTACTGCTAGCTCTACCACCACCACCACCACCACCACCACCACCACCATCACTATCTTCACCTTTATCTTCTCTCTCTCTATCTCTTTTTCCCTCACACACACACACACACACACACACACTCTCTCTCTCTCTCTCTCTCTCTCTCTCTCTCTCTCTCTCTCTCTCTCTCTCTCTCTCTCTCTCTCTCTCTTTTGCAACCTAAAAGTAATTCATGCAAATACTCTAGATTGATAGAATTTGTATTATATTATATTATGAAATGTGTTTCAATAAATAGTTCTCTCTCTCTCTCTCTCTCTCTCTCTCTCTCTCTCTCTCTCTCTCTCTCTCTCTCTCATTTTTGCAATATGGAAATATTTAAGCAAGCACTCCAAATTAATAGAACTTGTATTATGTTGGATTGTTACATATGTTACAACAGCGAATAGTTCTCTCTTTACTGATATATAGCGCTTCTCTCTTTCTCTGTCTCTCTCCCTCATGTTTGCAATATGGAAACATTTGTGTAAGCACTCCAAATCAATAAAACTTGTATTATGTTAGATTGTTACATATATTGCAACGAATAGTTCTCTCTTTACTAATATATAGCTCTCTCTCTCTCTCTCTCTCTCTCTCTCTCTCTCTCTCTCTCTCTCTCTCTCTCTCTCTCTCTCTCTCTCTCTCTCTCTCTCTCGTTTGCAATATATAAATATTTGTATGAGTACTCTAGGTTTGATAGAACTTGTTTTGCATTGGATTATAACATGTTGCAAGAAATAGTTCGCTTCTTGTAAATGGCTCTCTCTCTCTCTCTCTCTCTCTCTCTCTCTCTCTCTCTCTCTCTCTTTTATAATACAAAATAATTTTTACAAGCAATCCGAATCTAGATTTGTATTACATTGACTTGTGGCAAGAGTACTACTTTTCCACAAACTAATAGACAATGATAGTAAAAGATTATCATAAATTTGATCACAGCTAACTAATTGAGGTATGTTTGTATTTTCTCAATAAAATAAAATACATTTGCTCTAAGAATTAGCAAAGTCTTTGCTTTGCTAGTTACAGTATGGGCGACGTTGGTAAAGTTCTTCTCTTTCTAAATATGAGATGTAAGTTTCTCTTCGGTAAGCACAGACTGGTGTATAACATGTCTACATTTGCATCCATTCCAAACACTCACTAAACATTTTTCTTTATACATGGCTCTAGCAACCTCATTAAACATTGGTTAGAAAGTAAAAACTCATTATTAAAGCTTGCAGATTTGTGGATTATTTATTGTGATGGCAAGAGGAGATATTGATTGGTGAAAATAAGTATAAATTCGATGCTCAATCAATATGCTTTATGAGAGAGAGAGAGAGAGAGAGAGAGAGAGAGAGAGAGAGAGAGAGAGAGAGAGAGAGAGAGAGAGCATCATCTTAATCTCTCATTGTACATGTCTTTGCTAACTTGACATCATGTTGTTGCAATATTAATATTCATAGGTTATAAAATATAGTTACACTTATTTGAACTAATCATATGTGTATGCATGTGTGTGTGTGCGTTTGTTAGAACTTCCAACATACGCACACAAGTACATG